>NC_082702.1:36349619-36670012 GCF_949987515.2 Delphinus delphis | reverse complement strand
TTCATTGATTAGCTCTAGTAGTTTTCTGTTGGCATCTTTAGGATTCTCTATGTGTAGTACCATGTCATCTGCAAACAGTGACAGTTTTACTTCTTCTTTTCCAATTTGGATTCCTTTATTTTTCTTCTCTGATTGCTGTGGCTAGGAATTCCAAAGCTCTGTTGAATAATAATGGTGAGAGTGGACATCCTTGTCTTGTTCCTGATCTTAGAGAAAATGCTTTCATTTTGTCACCATTGAGAAAGTTGTTTGCTGTGGGTTTGTCGTATATGGCCTTTATTATGTTGAGGTAGGTTCCCTCTATGCCCACTTTCTGGATAGTTTTTATCATAAATGGGTGTTGAATTTTGTTGAAAGCTATTTCTGCATCTATTGAGATGATCATATGGTTTTTATTCTTCAGTTTGTTAATATGCTGTATCACATTGATTGTTTTGCCTATATTGAAGTATCCTTGCATCCCTGGGATAAATCCCACTTGATCATGGTGTATGATCCTTTTAATGTGCTGTTGGATTCTGTTTGCTAGTCTTTTGTTGAGGATTTTTTCATCTATATTTATCAGTGATATTAGTCTGTAATTTTCTTTCTTTGTCATATCTTTGTCTGGTTTTATCAGGGTGATGGTGGCCTCATAGAATGAGTTTGGGAGTGTTCCTCCCTCTGCAGTTTTTTGGAAAAGCTTGAGAAGGATGGTTGTTAGCTGTTCTCTAAATGTTTGATAGAATTCACTTGTGAAGCCATCTGGTCCTGGACGTTTGTTTGTTGGAAGATTTTTAATCACAGTTTCGATTTCACTACCTGTGATTGGTGTGTTCGTATTTTCTATTTCTTTCTAGTTCAGACTTGGAAGGTTATATCTTTCTAAGAATTTGTCCATTTCTTCCAGGTTGTCCAGTTTATTGGCATGGAGTTGCTTGCAGTAGTCTCTTAGGATGCTTTGTATTTCTGCAGTGTCTGTTGTAACTTCTCCTTTTTCTTTTCTAATTTTATTGATTTGAGTCCTCTCCCTCTTTTTCTTGATGAGTCTGGCTAATGGTTTATCGATTTTGTTTATCATCTCAACAAACGAGCTTTTAGTTTTATTGATCTTTGCTATTGTTTTCTTCGTTTCTATTTCATTTATTTCTGCTCTGATCTTTATGATTTCTTCTACTAACTTTGGGTTTTGTTTGTTCTTCTTTCTCTGTTTCCTTTAGGTGTAAGGTTAGATTGTTTATTTGAGATTTTTCTTTTTTCTTGAGGTAGGCTTGTATTGCTATAAACTTCCCTCTTAGAAGTGCTTTTGCTGCATCCCATAGGTTTTGGATTGTTGTGTTTTCATTGTCATTTGTCTCTAGGTATTTTTTGATTTGCTCTTTGATTTTCTTCAGTGATCTCTTGGTTA
This sequence comes from Delphinus delphis, assembly GCF_949987515.2. Lineage (NCBI taxonomy): Eukaryota > Metazoa > Chordata > Mammalia > Artiodactyla > Delphinidae > Delphinus > Delphinus delphis. The sequence continues at coordinate 36,668,625 of NC_082702.1, read as the reverse complement.
TTTACTAACATATTGTTTACCCTCCATGTGTTTGTTTTTTTTTACGTTTTTTTCCCTGTAATTGATTTCTAATCTCATAGTGTTGTGGTCTGAAAAGATGCTTTATATGATTTCAATTTTCTTAAATTTATTGAGGCTTGATTTGTGACCCAAGATGTGATCTATCCTGGAGAATGTTCCGTGTGCATTTGAGAAGAAAGTGTAATCTGGGGTTTTTGGATGGAATATCCTATAAATATCATTTAAATCTGTTTGGTCTGTTGTGTCATTTAAAACTCTGTTTCCTTATTAATTTTCTGTTTGGATGATCTGTCCATTGGTGTAAGTGAGGTGTTAACGTCCCCCACTATTATTGTGTTACTGTCAATTTCCTCTTTTATAGCTGTTAGCAGTTGCCTTATGTACTGAGGTACTCCTATGTTGGGTGCATATATATTTATAATTGTTATATCTTCTTCTTGGATTGATCCCTTGATCATTATGTAGTGTCCTTCCTTGTCTCTCGTAACATTCTTTATTTTAAAGTCTATTTTATCTGATATGAGTATTGCTACTCCAGCTTTCTTTTGATTTCCATTTGCATGGAATATCTGTTTCCATCCCCTCACTTTCAGTCTGTATGTGTCCCTGGGTCTGGAGTGGGTCTCTTGTAGACAGCATATAGATGGGTCTTGTTTTTGTATCCATTCAGCAGTACTCTGTCTTTTGTTTCGAGCATTTAATCAATTCACATTTAAGGTAATTATCGATATGTATGTTCCTATTACTGTTTTCTTAATTGTTATGGGTTTGTTTCTGTAGGTCCTTTTCTTCTCTTATGTTTCCCACTTAAAGAAGTTCCTTTAGCATTTGTCGTAGAGCTGGTTTGGTGGTGCTGAATTCTCCTAGCTTTTGCTTGTCTGTAAAGCTTTTGATTTCTCCATCGAATGAATGAGATCCTTGCGGGGTAGAATAATGTTGGTTGTAGGTTCTTCCCTTTCATCACTTTAAATATATCATGCCACTCCCTTCTGGCTTGTAGAGTTTCTGCTGAGAAATCAGCTGTTAACCTTATGGGAGTTCCTTGTATGTTGTCATTTTTCCCTTGTTGCTTTCAGTAATTTTTCTTTGTCTTTAATTTTTGTCAATTTGATTACTATGTGTCTTGGCGTGTTTCTCCTTGGGTTTTTCCTGCCTGGGACTCTCTGCACTTCTAGGACTTGGGTGGCTATTTTCTTTCCCATGTTAGGGAAGTTTTCGACTATAATCTCTTCAGATATTTTCTCGGGTCCTTTGTCTCTCTCTTCTCCTTCTGGGATCCCAGTAATGCAAATGTTGTTGCGTTTAACGTTATCCCAGAGGTCTCTTAGTCTGTCTGCATTTCTTTTCATTCTGTTTTCTTTATTCTGTTCTGAGGCAGTGAATTCCACCATTCTGTTTTCCAGGTCACTTATCCGTTCTTCTGCCTCAGTTATTCTGCTGTTGATTCTTTCTAGTGTATTTTTCATTTCAGTTATTGTATTGTTCATCTCTATTTGTTCTTTAATTCTTCTAGTTGTTTATTCTTTAATTCTTCTAGGTCTTTGTTAAACATTTCTTTCATCTTCTCGATCAGTGCCTCCATTCTTTTCTTTTTTTTTTTTTTGTTGGCGGTACGCGGGCCTCTCACTGCTGTGGCCTCTTCCGTTGTGGAGCACAGGCTCCGGATGCGCAGGCTCAGCGGCCACAGCTCACAGGCCCAGCCGCTCCGCGGCATGTGGGATCTTCCCGGACTGGGGCACGAACCCGTATCCCCTGCATTGGCAGGCGGACTCTCAACCACTGCACCACCAGGGAAGCCCAGTGCCTCCATTCTTTTTCCGACGTCCTGGATCATCTTCACTATCGTTATTCTGAATTCCTTTTCTGGAAGGTTGCCTATCTCCACTTCATTTAGTTGTTTTTCTGGGGTTGTGTCTTGTTTCTTCATCTGGTACATAGCCCTCTGCCTTTTCCTCTTGTCTGTCTTTCTGTGAATGTGGTTTTTGTTCCAGAGGCTGCAGGATTGTAGTTCTTCATGCTTCTGCTGTCTGCCCTCTGGTGGATGAGGCTATCTAAGAGGCTTGTGCAAGTTTCCTGATGGGAGGGACAGGTGGTGGGTAGAGCTGGGTGTTGCTCCGGTGGGCAGAGCTCAGTAAAACTTTAATCTGCTTGTCTGCTGATGGGTGCGGCTAGGTTCCCTCCCTGTTGGTTGTTTGGCCTGAGGCGACCCAACACTGGAGCCTACCCGGCTCTTTGGTAAGGCTAATGGTGGACTCTGGGAGCGCTCATGCCAAGGAGCACTTCCCAGAACTTATGCTGCCAGTGTCCTTTTCCTCATGGTGTGCCACCGCCACGCACCGCCTCTGCAGGAGACCCTCTGACACTAGCAAGTAGGTTTGGTTCAGTCTTGTATGGGGTCACTGCTCCTTCCCCTGGGTCCTGATGCGCACACTACTTGTGCCCTCCAAGAGTGGAGTGTCTGTTTCCCCCAGTCCTGTTGAAGTCCTGAAATCAAAGCCCGCTAGCCTTCAAAGTCTGATTCTCTAGGAATTCCTCCTCCTGTTGCTGGACCTCCAGGTTGGGAAGCCTGACATGGGGCTCAGAACCTTTACTCCAGTGAGTGGACTTCAGTGGTATAAGTGTTCTCTAGTTTGTGAGTCACCCACCCAGCAGTTACGGGATTTTATTTTATTTTGATTGTGCCCCTCCTACCGTCTCATTGTGGCTTCTCCTTTGTCTTTGGATGTGTGGTATCTTTTTTGGTGTGTTCCAGTGTCTTCTTGTCGATGATCGTTCAGCAGTTAGTTGTGATTCCGGTGCTCTCACGAGGGGGAGTGAGCGCATCTCCTTCTATTCCGCCATCTTGAACCATGACTCCAGTTATGTTTTTTAAGATCCTAAGTTAATATAAACCCTTTTCAATACAAGTTATCTAAAACAGGTTAATAAATATATATAATTTAAATTAAATTACTTATTTTATGCCATTTTCATTGTAATTCATGTTCACTGTGGAAAACATTTGACCAACAGTGTAATATAGAATCAAGTAAAATTACCTGTAGCCCCCAAAACAGTAAACAACCACTGTTGATATTTTTAACAACCACTGTATTTAACAAAATAAAGCCACTTATATTTTTTCTGAACCTATTCGTAAACTTGTTATTTATTTGTGCCTTTTATAATTGTACATATTCTTGAGTATTTTTCCTCCTTAAAATATATATATATATATATATAAAACAAGTACAATGAACATGTAATTGACCCATAAAAATGAAAGGAAGAACCTAAAGTAATTAACAATTTTTAACCTACCTGCAAAAGGCTATACTGGGACTCCCTTGAGTAAATCAAATATATGGTCAATCTAATATAATATTTTTTCATAATGTTAGATAATTATACCGCTGCTATTGTCAATAGCTACATAGAATTTTGCACTGATAGTTAATGGTTTACTTCAACATTCATATATATTTAGATATTTATTGTATTTCACATATTTTTAACAGAAATTTTTATTACTTAAAATGCTATCTGTTTTTAATGTTCATTTCTTAAAATAGATTCCCAGAAGTATAAATACTATATCAAAGTTTAAAATATATTTGGAGTACTTAATGAATTCGGTCAAACACATTACAAAATATATATTGTTGCTATTTTTACTTTTTTATTTTAACATATTTCAACTTGAATATTTATAATATGGCATTAAATAGCAGGTATAACCCAAAATAGTTGGCTCCTCCAGTGTATCTTTGACAGAAATTTATGCTTATTTTTACAATTGTCTTTTTTTATTAAAAAAATCATCTAACAGGTACATCTTCAAAAGTAAATTTGTTAATGGTCAATTTTGACATAAAAATTTTACTTGATTATTATCTAAAATATACATATTTTTCTGGCCAAGCTAAATCAAATTAAATGTGAATTAAATTAGTGTTTGAACAAGCTTGAAAAATCTTATCCTAGGATAATTAATAAACTAATAAATTAAGAATATCCAACTCCTTTAGGCTTCCTCATTCTAACTTATTGCATGTAGTATCTTCACTTTTGGTGAGCTTTTCATAGGAATTGCACAGTTATTTTAGAAGAAGATGAAGACCATATTAAAAGTATTGACATTTTCACTCTGAGTGGTTGAAGCATAACGTATTGTCCTGTGAACTAAAAGAAGTTATAAAGATTATGAAATGCAGGCTATAGTCCATGACTCTAAATAGCTTAGAAACTTTTCTACATTTTTTTATTCTAACTGATTACTCATACATTATAAAGCTGAAAATGTATGTCCAAAAAGGATCCAAAATTTAATGCTAATACACCTACCTGAGCTGACAGTTAGTTTTGTGCTGCTGGAAAGTTTGAGTTATAGTGTTTGCTAGAGGTGGTATTCATCTAAACTCTTATCACCATTTTGGCAGTTATACTTACAGTGTCTGTATAAGTAAAATATATCTCCCCAGTGGAAAAGGAAACTAGAATTAATTACGCCACGTTGAATTCCTTTCACCAAACTGGGCACGTTCTCGTGATAATTGGTCTTTTTTTTAAGGAAGTGGCATCAACTTAAAAACATGGTATATTAAATTAAAAAAAATAATATTGCATTTATACTTTCTTTTTGATTGTCATGCTGTCTATATGTTCATATAAGATCCCGCATCTAAAGTGAAGTTTGCTGGGGACTTCCCTGGCGGTCCAGTGGTTAAGACTTTGCCTGCCAATGCAGTGGGTGCAGGTTCAATCCCTGGTCGGCGAGCTGAGATCCCACATGCCTCATGGCAGAAAAACCAAAACATAAAAGAGAAGCAGTATTGTAACAAATTCAATAAAGACTTTAAAAAATGATTCACATCAGTCAATCAGTCAGTCAATAAATAAAGTGAAGTTTGCTAAAAGAATAATAATAAATGATAAAATTAACAAATGCTGTGTAGATTTAGTAAAATATTTTTTTAATTGAGGAAGTGAAAAGTCACATTCATTGCTTTATAATCTTTGTGTGTTTTGTGTTTCACTATTCAGTTTCTTTAGTGTAAGAACATAGAACTTTTGAGCCTCCATTTACCCCTGAGCTGCTGGGCTTTCGAATGCAACAGTGTGAGGCAAGAGATCCAGTATAGGATAAACATCATATTACTTTTTTTTTGCCGTACGCGGACCTCTCACTGTTGTGGCCTCTCCTGCTGCGGAGCACAGGCTCTGGACGCGCAGGCTCAGCGGCCATGGCTCACGGGCCTAGCTGCTCTGCGGCATGTGGGATCTTCCCAGACCGGGGCACGAACCCGTGTCCCCTGCATCGGCAGGCAGACTCCCAACCACTGCGCCACCAGGGAAGCCCCATCATATTACTTTTGAAGCACATTTTCATGGTAGGGAATATTAAGTATCTGGTTTTCAAGTTGCATATAATGTGCCCTTTTAAAAGATGGATATCTTTGGAGCAGAGATATGTGGTAGTGTAACTGATTTAGGGCAGGTGTGTATGTAGAAAATGCTGGCTATTTCTAAAATTGTTTTTTTTTTTTAAAGAAACAAGGTAGTCATGGATTTGTATATAAGAAAAGATTAGGATGGACTCCCTGAATATCCAGTTGAACTGTTGAGTTACCCAATCAGGGTGGATTTGGGCTGCAATTACCCAGGTGCCATTTCTTTCCCAGGGAGATTGAAAGAAAAGATGATGTTCAGCTAGGACCTTGGGTATAGTTTCCTAAATTGTCTTTCTGAGCTACACTGGGGACTTAAGCTATATGAATAATAAATAGTAGTAACTTTTACCTAGAGACCTAGGATCGTTCAAGAGCAAAGAGACACAACATGATCATCCATCTAAGAAGAGCGTGAGGAGCAGTTGTGTATATCAGGACGATGGGTCAGCATAGTAGCAGAAAGGGTTTGGTGGATCAGCCCCCAACCCTTGTCCCCTCCTTTAATTCCTTTCCCACTGCCACCACCAGGAGAACTCTGACCTATAAATTGGAGAATGTAGATGATCCAAAGGAGAATAATTGTTTTCTGAACTCTTTGTTCTTGTCTTGCGTTCCCAAATGGATGGTAGGTTCCTTAATGCTTACTATGTTCCAGCTCCATCAGTTAATATCTAATACACATTTATCATTAAACACACAGGACAACCTTATGAAGTTAGAATACTATTATTTTCCTCACTTTCCTAATAAGGAACTGCTGTATAATGGAGTTAATGAATTTGCCATACATCTTAGAGTGTATAAGTGGTGCGGTAGGTCTGTACCTTCTTCTGGGCAGAGACTGTGTGTGTCTGGGGCTCATACTACACCCAGCATAGTGGTCTGTACGCAGTAGTGGCTCAATTAATTTCTGTTGCTCTAATAAAAAACAAATAATACATTTTCATTCATTCATCAAAAATGTATTCTACCACTGAATGAGACACTGTCCTAGGCACAGCTTGTTTTTTTTAACAGCATAGCTTTTGCCCTGTGTGAGTATGTACAGCAATTTGTGAGTAGCATTAGTCTAGAGGTGGAGAGATGGTAAACAAATGCAGGAAATAGCTGTTATAAGAGAGTTTTTCATAATGTTCAACATGGTCACGTGGGGAGATACATAACTGTGCCTGGAGAGTAGGGTGACATCAGGAATGTTGCTGAGAAAAGGCAGTGATGAAATGGATCTTGAAGAATAAATGAAGATTAGCAGGAGATGATGGGGTGGGTGGGCTAGGCAGCAGCATGCTTGGTAGAAGAAATTGCAGGTAGACAGGCAGAAAGGTGTGTTAGAGCATAGCACATTTGCAGAAATAAAGTAATTGCACTGACTATTTAAATTGTCCTTTAAAATCTTGCCTGATACAGATGTACTTTAGGATTCTGGAATTTCTGAAAAGGAGAAAAATGCTTTATGAATGCAATAATCACCTGGATGCAAGGAAAGGAAACAAGGGAGAGATGCTTAAAAAGCCTCAGAAAGCTGCTCCAGATCTGGTGACAGACGGGTCTCAATATGTAGGAGGCCTGACGTCTTCCTCTTTGTACTGGGTTGGCAATTTAAAACTGTACTTTTTGAGGTAGGATTGTCTCAAAGGAAGGGGCATGGGGCCCTTTGACGAGTTAACATGAAATATGTCTTAATTTCAGGGAACCACATGGAAAGTTATTGGAAAGGTGAGCATTATATTTTTAAATAATTGCCCTGAAGTGCTCAATTACATGTTTCTGAGTAGCAACATCTATTAGTAGGAAAATAAAGATCAAGTTACCAGTCTCTCGAATGTACCCTTAAGTGATGAGTAAACAGATTAAGGCATTTTATAAAATATATCGTGCATTTGGCGGTGACATTTTGTTGCATAGGATTAATCCAACAAGGCAGAAACAAAGAAATGACCTTTCCAATTTTTACTATTTTTACACCATTTTTATAGTTCTGCAGGTGTTTGGTAGAAAGAGCCTTGGAGTCAGAGGGACTGCATGCATGGATGAGTTATTTAATATCTCCTATCTGTTTTCTCAATTATAAAACAATAAAAATATCTCTCACATGGGTTTGAGGGGATTAAATGAATTAATATATGAAAGCACCTGTCTCAAAAGTCTCACATCTAGTAGTGGTTTAACAAATGCTCATTTTCTTCCTTCTATCTGTTACTGATCTGTTTTCAAGGTAAGTATAATGTAACTCCCACTGTAAATGTAAATTACTCAGTCATGCCCAGTAGGCACTCGGTGTATATTTGATGCCTCATGAGATCTGTTGTAGGTTTTCTCATTTTTTTGTCAGTGGGGCTCAAATTTTTGGAAGGAAATCTTTGCCTAATTGGCCTCTGGAAAGTTCTGGTGCTGGTGTTTTGATTATGCCCATATTAGTATGGGGAAAGCTTTATGACAGAAACAAACCCCTAATGCAGCAGGCATCATATGAACCCATCTAATATTAATCAGTACAAGAGAATTCACAGATGACATCTAAAAGGAAGAGAAAGGACGTATGATAGGCCCCAGGGGAGATGTAGATGTTCTGGCTACTTTGAAAACTAGCACATTCCCAAATGACTTGAGTCAGACGTCAATCTTTTAGCCAGATACATTGTTATTTTATTTTTGAATGGGTAACACACACTGTCATGGATCAAAATCCACAAAGCACAAATGTTATATAGGGAAAAAATTGCCTCCTACCCCTCTACTCCAGATAACCAGTTTCCCTACCTGGAGGCAGTCCCCTTTACTGATTTCTTTTTTTTTTTTTTTTTTTTTTTTTTGTTTAAACATCTTTATTGGAGTATAATTGCTTTACAATGGTATGTTAGTTTCAGCTTCACAACAAAATGAATCAGTTATATATATACATATGTTCCCATATCTCTTCCCGCTTGCGTCTCCCTCCCTCCCACCCTCCCTATCCCACCCCTCCAGGCGGTCACAAAGCACCGAGCTGATCTCCCTGTGCTATGCAGCTGCTTCCCACTAGCTATCTACCTTACGTTTGGTAGTGTGTATATGTCCATGCCTCTTTATCGCTTTGTCACCGTTTACCCTTCCCCCTCCCCATAGCCTCAAGTCCATTCTCTAGTAAGTCTGTGTCTTTATTCCTGTTTCACCCCTAGGTTTTTCATGACATTTTTTTTTTCTTACCTTTACTGATTTCTTGAGTACGCTTCAGAGAAAATTAAATACCTACTAGCAAACATACTTCCTTTTTTTTTTTTTTTTTTAACAAATGGTAGTATACTAGGCACACTCTTCTGCACCTTGAATTCTTTACTGAAAAACACAACTGAGGGATCAATTTATATGGATACAGAAATTACTCTGAGATTTGCGACTGAGAAAGGATGTAGACCCCAGAATCTGTGACACCACATGAGCACTTCTTACTTCCTGTCTCAGTAGTATGGCATACCTGGATCCTCCCAGGACTTGTCTTCACATTGTCATAAATACACATTTATTGATTAGGTTATTTATTTATTGGTCTAATCTACCCCAGAGAGAACTTAAAAAAAAATAGTAGAAGCCATCTTAAGGGTACCAGTTTGGCTGCAGAATACCCTCTTACACTTTTTTTGGAGCCACCAACACCGCTGTATGTAATCTGTCCAGTTTATCTGGGAAAAAAAATTCCTGGTATAGTGGGTATTTTATACTCAAATATTTGTAGAAGGACTTTTGTGATTACAGTTCTCTGTTCAGCCATTGAGTCTCTAGGGACAAAGAAAACTTTCCCTCACAGACACAAGACACTGCCAGATGCTGATTGCTTCTACCATTCACAGGGTCACAGAGAAGCCAGGCCCTCCTGGTTTGCATTCTTAGGAAGGCAGAAATTCCAGGTGGAATCATGGCCATGAAGTGTTGTCATAGAGAGTTTGAGTTCTGCACTGTCATAGCAAGCAAACCTTGGAAGGAGAGACTCAGGGATTTTATTACATGTTTAAGGAACCATTTTTCCAAGTGGAATGGTGAATACAGGCAGATTTCAAAAACATGTGGTGGGGTGGGGGGTGGGAATAAACCTAATCAGTCACTTGCATATGTATATGGCATGTTGACCGTGAAATTCAGTCTAGACAGCATTCCTTAAGTATCTACTGTGCACCAGATCCTGTGCTAAGTCATGGGGATATAGAAACAAATAAAGCGCATTTTTGAATATATAATAGAGCAAGATGTGATAATCTAGCTTAAGCCTACACCAGGTTGAGTGAGATCAACTTCTCTAAAAGTCAGCCAAAAGATATGTCACAAATGTGATCATTATGAAGCTGACTCTTAAGAGGTGAATGGAAGCTCTCAGAGAATCAAATTAGGAATAGGATAAACAAAACAAAAACTTATTAATCTACATTAGAGTATAACAAGCTGAGGTCAGGGATCTATGGGAGGTCAAAGGGCTAGTACTTAACTCACCTTGAAGAAGAAAGCAGTTCCTGGGGAAGGTGATACTTGAGCTATGACTTTAATAACTAGTAGATGTTTAAGCAAAAAAGTAAAGTGCCTTCTGGAGAGCAAATGCAAAAAGCAAGACTTCAGAGGCATGATAGAGTATTGGGATTTTGGATAATTTCAAGTAGTTCTTAATGAGATTCAGGGTGAGCAAGCATCTGGGAAAATAGTAGAGATTAGAGTGACTGGGTTGCCATGGACCTTGCACAAACCACAAAGAGTGGGAGGCCAAGTTGATTTGATCTCTATTGGATGAAAGCTATAGTAATTTACCTTCCAACAGTTGATGTGAAAAAAATGTCAGTTATTGACTTTAAACAACAACAACTAATCACCATAAGTGTCGGAAAGTAGTTACCTCGGGGAAGCCTAGAGTCAGGAAGTCACATGTCATGCAATACCGGTTGTCTCTTTTTCCCTTTGCTTTTTTTTTTTTTTAATTTATTTTACTTATTTATTTTTGGCTGTGTTGGGTCTTCATTGCTGTGTGTGGGCTTTCTCTAGTTGTGGCGAGGGGGGCTACTCTTTGTTGTGGTGCGCAGGCTTCTCATTGTGGTGGCTTCTCTTGTTGCGGAGCACAGACTCTAGGCGCGCAGGGTTCAGTAGTCGTGGCACACAAGCTCAGTGGTTGTGGCTCACGGGCTGTAGAGCACAGGCTCAGTAGTTGTGGCACATGAGCTTCGTTGCTTTGCAACATGTTGGATCTTCCCTGACCAGAGTTCGAACCCGTGTCCCCTGCATTGGCAGGCAGATTCTTAACCACTGTGCCACCAGGGAAGCCCTTCCCTTTGCTTTTTTTTTTTTAATTCAGTTTATTTAAACTGAAACAAAAGAAAACAGATCACCTGTTCCCCCATTCTCAGCCCCCAACCTCTGGCAACTACCAATCTGTTCTCTGTATCTGTGACCTTATTTTTTTTTAAATCTATCTATCTGTTTCATACGTAAGAGAGATCATATGGTATTTATCTTTGTCTGACTTATTTCACCTAGCATTAAGCCCCCTATATCCATCCATTTTGTTGCAAATGGCAAGAGTTTACTCTTTTTATGATGGAATAATATTCCATTGCATATGATATATCTATATATACACACAAACACAGTACAATTTGTTTATCCATTCATCCTTTGATGGGCCCTTAGGTTGCTTCCATATCTTGGCAATTGTAAGTAATTCTGCAATGAACATGAGGGTACATATATCTTTTTTAGTTAATGTTTTCATTTTCTTTGAATAGATGCCAGGAAGTGGAATTGCTGGATCATTTATTTAAACTAAAACAAAAGAAAACAGTTTGATATGATATCAACATAAGATAGAACATATGTTGTTCTGTTTATAGAACATATGATAGTTCTATTTATAATACTTCAAGGAATTTTCATACCACCTTCCCTTGTGACTGTGTCAATTTACAGTCCCATCAATAGTGCACAGAGGATCCCTTTTCTCCACATCCTCTCCAACACTTGTTATTTCTGGTCTTTTTGCTAATAGCTATTACAACAGTTGTGAGGTGATTATCTCATTGTAGTTTTGATTTGCATTTCCCTGATGGTTAATGATGTGGAGCATCTTTTCATGTGCCTGTTGGTTATCTGTATGTCTTCTTTGGAAAAATGACTTCAGATTTTCTGCCCATTTTTAAAAGGGGATTTTCTTTTGTTTTGCTTTGCTTTTGAGTTGTATGTATTCCTTATATACTTAGGATATTAGATTCTTATCAGATATATTATCTGATTTTTTTTCTCCCATTCAGTAGGTTGACTTTTTAAATTTTGTTGACGGTTTTCCTTGCAGTGCAGAAGCTTTTTAGTTTGATGCAGTTCCACCTACTTATTTTTTGTTGCGGCTTTTGCTTTTGGTGTCAGATAAAAAAATATTATCACAAAGGCCTGTGTCAAGGAGCTTACTGCCTATGTTTTCTTCTAGGAGTTTTATGTTCTCAGGTCTTATATTCAGGTCTTTAATTCACTTTGAGTTAATTTTTGTGTATGGCATAATACAGTGGTTCAGTTTTATTCTTTTTCACATGAACGTCCAATTTTCCCAGTGCCATTTATTGACAAGACTATCCTCTCCCCATTGTATATTCTTAGCTCCTTTGTTGTAAATTACTTGGCCATATATGTGTGCGTCTGTATCTGGTCTCTCTATTCTGTTCCATTGATCTATGCATTTGTTTTTAATGTGAATACCACGCTGTTTTAATTACTATAGCTTTGTAATATAGTTTGAAATCAGGGACTGTGATGCCTCCAGCTTTGTTCTTCTTTCCCCAAACTGCTTTGGATATTTGGGTTCTTTTATGGTTCTGTACAAATTTTAGAATTGTTTGTTTTATTTCTGTGAAAAATACCATTGGAATTTTGATAGGGATTGCATTGAATCTCTAGATGGCTTTGGGTAGTATGGACATTTTAACAATATTAGTTCTTCTCATTCATGAGCATGGAGTATCATTCCATTTATTTGTGTTTTCTTTTGCTTTCAATTTCTTTCATTAAGGTCTTGTCATTTTTAGTATTCCTCTTTTTCCTCTGTTTTTCTTCTGTGCCTGATACTCTGAGGTTTCACTGTGGTCAGCCCTTCTGGTAGCATGTAACATGACAGCTCACAGACCAAGACTGAATACAACCAGATCTAGAACTCATGTGTCAAGAGAACTTCTCTCACTCAGCAATAGTAAAAAAAAAAAAAAAAAAAAAAAAAAAGTCCCAGAGAAAAATCTCACTTCTTTGTCCTGGTCACATGCTTGTCTTCACCTAAGCCTCCTGGGCCAAGATATGAAATGCAGTGACTAGCCCATTCAGGTTATGTATCAGGAGTCCGTGTCAGTTACCAAAAATGTGTAAGTAATAATTCTTGACAAACAAAGACATTACTTCTCAATGAGGTAGATACAGAAAGTCCTCTGAAACTATAACCAAAGGAGGTATTTTTATTCCAGCAAGTTCTTATAAATGTCACAGTATATGTGCATCTATAAGATAAGGTGATGAGGGTAGAGTAATAATCAGTCTATGAAATTAACATGTTTGAATTCAGCTCTTCTAGCTCTGAAACAAGCCTCTTTCTCTCTCCCTTGTTTCCTAGCTCTTTGAATGACACTCGTAGATTCTGAAGCCATGCAATGGTTATTTTATTTTCTTTCTTTTCTTCTTCAATCTCCATATTGGATCAATAGTCAATTCCTGTTGACTTTAACTTGGAAATATTTTCTGGCTTATGAAGTTCCGACACATGCTACAACATGGATCATCCTTGAAGACATTATGCTAAATGAAATCAACCAGACACAAGAGAGAAATACTGTATGATTCCTCTTACGAGAGGTTCCTAGAATAGTCATACAGACAGAAAGTAGAATGATGGTTGCCAGGGGCTGAGGGAGGCAGGAATGGGGAATTATGGTTCAATGGATACAGAGTTTCAGTTTGGGAAGATGAAACATTTCTGGAGATAAATGGTGGTGATGGTTGTATAACAATTTGAATGTTCTTAGTGCCACTGAACTGTATACCTAAACATGGTTAAAATGGTAGATTTTATATTACGGATATTTTACCATATTAAAAAATAATCTCTGGCTCCATCTCCCTATTTCTCTCCACTGAACCCTTCTTGGTCCAGGTCACCATCATCTCTCACCTGTACAATTAAAATGGGTTTCTAACTGGTCACTCTGTCTCCAGTCTTTCCCACTTATTGCCCACTGTCAAATTTTACAGACCAGCGTTTCTCCAAAAACATAAATGTAATTTCATCATTCCCTTATACAAATTCTTCAGTACCCTCAGGGAACTCTAACATGGCCTTTTTATGGTTCACAAGGCTCTTTAGGATCTCCCCTGACCCCTGAAGGCTGATACATTGAAATCTTACAAAGTGAAATCTAATTTCCTGGATATGCTCCTTATGGTTTTGCCCCTAGGCTGTTACACTGCCATTTCCTCTTCTGGGATCACATCTTCCAAATGTATGTCCCTACTTTGAGGATAGGGGCTATATCTCACTTATTTTTCAATTATATTCCCACCTCATGGCATAGTGGGCTGGTCCCTGGCAGCAGAATACATACATACTTAAACATAGATACATGCACACATGTATATTTGAAGAATGTTTTAGATTTATTTTTTTAAATAGGTATGAGAATGGGTAAATGCACTTAAGAAAAAAAGCATTCATGGGCTTCCCTGGTGGCGCAGTGGTTGAGAATCCGCCTGCCAATGCAGGGGACACGGGATCGAGCTCTGGTTCAGGAAGATCCCACATGCTGCAGAGCAGCTGGGCCCATGTGCCACAGCTACTGAGCCTGCGCTGTACAGCCCGTGCGCCTAGAGCCGGTGCTCCGCGACGAGAGAGGCCACTGCAATGAGAGGCCCGCGCACCGCAACTAAAAAGGAAGCCCACGTGCAGCAACGAAGACCCAGCACAGCCAAAAATAAATAAATTAATTAATTTTAAAAAGAATTTAAAAAAAAAGTGTTCATTATGAGCAAAAAGAAAAAAAAAATATTTAGTCATATCCTAAGGAAGACACTGGGAAAGGATTGTGGAAGACAGGAATAGGACCTTTGGAGTTTCCTTTCATTCTCAGGATACAACTAAACTCTATTGTTAGAATGCTTCCCGTTATTCAACAAACATTTACTCTGTGCCCCTAGAATGTTAACTGCATAAAAGGAGTAACCTTTTCTGTCTATGTGCTTCTGCATCATTATTGTTTAGATAAGTGCCAGGTATGTCTTCTCAATGTGTTCAGTAAATTTGCTGGATAATATGTGCACTGTGGAAAAGAGCAGGTGCAAGGTATTATGGGAGGACACAAAGGTGAATCTTAGTTTCTGTCCTCAGTGTACATTTGATCTAATGGAAGAGTTTACAGTAGATATGATATTTTCTATTTTAGATTTGCTTTGTATATCACTTTATAGAGTAAAAAATAATTATGTTTTTAAAAGTCCATCTAAATTTCCAACACAAACATGTTTTAGTTTCCCATCTGTCGATTGCAGGACTGAATCATGTCAAATATATTGAGATAAAGAAATATGATGGATAGAATAAGTGGAGAACATTGGGCAAGATGGTATTCTTTTTCACAAAATATCGACCATCACAGACCCAGAGGAAATTGAGAAGGGTGATCTTAATTTTTTTTGATAAAAGATTGAAGCCTGAATAAGCCACAGATTGCTTACAAAGAACTTCAGAGTAAAATAATTTTGCCCATTGCTTCAAGTGCTATCACAGATCACTCTTCCCCATGGCTGGTATGCATGTTTCAGCTCATTTCTTAAAATTATAAATAATTCATTAGATGCTATATGTAATTCACAATCTTTTCTGAAGATTGGAAGTCACAGGCATGCCCATGCCTCACGGTTTCAGCTATTTGTAAGTGTTGTTTTTAAATGCCAAGGATATGGTTCAGTAAATTATTAGAAGCATATTAATTAGCTGTTTTTCATTAGGCAGTATTGCAAGAAAGATCAGCAACAAAATGTTAACTGGTAGAAAATCTGATTTATTGCATATCTTATAAAACAAAACCAAACAAAATTTGGTACAAGTTCATAATCTCTGATGCATTAATTAATTCTGTTATTCACTAATGAACTCTAATATTAATAAATTAACTTATGCATAACGAATATTGGATCATGAAATGATATTTCTGTGTTTAACTTTTTGCCTTGTCTCAAGAATTCAGAATTGGCATAAACATTAGCTGTCCTCTTGTCCAATCTACTCATTTAAGAATGACATAGCTGAAGCCCAGAGATGAGACAGAATGTAACTTGCCCAAGGTTGCATTTCTAAATATTTGGGGGAAGAAAAAAAACAAAGCCAAAATCATTGAATTCAGGTTCCCTGGCATGACTGACTTGCCTCCCTCCCACCTTTTCTTTCCTTTCCTTTCCTTTCACGTTGTGATTTGATCATTTGCATTAGAACAAACTAGAGGAATTCAAATGTTCAAAATATGTGAAAATTCCAGATTTTTTCTCAAAATACATTTCCCAAGACCAAGTGCATCAGAATTGCCTAAGGTGCATATTAAAGATAACTGGCTCCTATAAAAGACTTACAGAATTAGAATACCCATGGTTGACACCCCAAAAATAACATGATTATTAAGCTTATTATGTTTCCAAGGTGATATTTAGTCACTGTTGAGACCCATAGCTCTAAATGAATGTCCTCACTTTTTTTATATCGTCTTCCAGGTCATATGAGCCCTCTTGGCTCCATGGAAGCTGAAACTTACTCTGTTTTGTTCACTGCTGTATTCTAAGCACTCAAGTCTGGTATTACAGTACCCAGCACCAGATGTAAAAATGAATGATTGTATGCCTAAACAAATGGATGAATAAGGAGTGCTAAAGTAACCAGTGCTAAGGTAGAATTTTCCAAAGGTTAAAAACATGATTATTATATCAATACAAATATGAACACATTTCAAAGATTTTATTCAACTCATTAATTAATGAAGGGACTAGTAAAATGTTAAAGAAGGTTCTCACAGAATTTAAGGAAAAATTTTATCTAGGCCTCCAGCCAAAACATTTAAGAAAAATAAAAGTATGCTAGAATAAATTTGCTAAGTTAGATACAAAGCTACTTCTTGTCCTTTAGGGAAAAACATTACATTTGGGTTGTCTTTTCTACTACACAGATATCTATAAGTTAACATGTAACTTTATAGTATCTGAGCTCTAATCAAATAACAAATAGAAAAGTCAAATAAAGGTACATTTTTCCTAGGGAATCAAACAATCCTTGTATGGGCCTATTAAACCATACCTACTATGACCCTGAAAGAACACATAGTCAACCTTTTATTTCATTTCCAAGTTTTCAATGATTTTTCCTAACATCACATTTGGTCATATGCAAAGAAGCATTATAGTTAAATAGCCTATAAATTATATATGGAAAGGAATTAATTATTATGAAGTAAAATCCCCAAGGAGGAATAGTTATAATTTTAGGTCAAAACTAGAGAGAAAACCAAAATGGGGGTTGGGGGAGATGAGGAGATGGACTTGTGGGAGAGGATAGAATATTATTTTAATCTTCTTGGGGTTGTTTCAACACTGTAGAGGGAGAAAGAGAATATGGCTCCATACTCGGGGAAAATGTTCCCAGTCCTATGTTAAAACATAATTCCACCAGGCACCCAAGGAGTAAAATACCATGGAAGTGGCAATACGGCCCTTGAGTCAATACAACAAATGTCAAATCCTAGTCCCACATGTTTCCAGCCATGTGTCCAGTGATTAGTCATTTTATCTGTGTCAGTTTACTCCTCAAGAGAATAGTGGAAATGATAGTACACATCTGGCATATTTTAATTGTAAAGAATAAATGAGACAAGGCATATGAAAGGCGCAATTCAAAATAAATTCACTGTGAGTTTTGGCTTACATTACCATAGTAATTCTGAAAAGTAATTGAGACTGCACAGGGTGAGGCTAGGTAGTTGAACAGTCTCAGTCTCGTCACCAGCACAGTCAAGGAAGCTGTTCCTCCAGCCAGATGGTAAAGAGAAAAGACCAGGTTCATACCACACTGTGAGGATGCAGCAGGTCGGCCAAGAAGTGAGCATCTGGTGCAGTGATCACAATGCAAAAGTATCATAAACGACCACCCAGAAGAAGGTTCCTAGTTGTGGACAGGAGTCCCCAGGCCTAGGCTGAAGTGATGCTTGCAGTACTGTAGTAAACCACACAAAAGTCTGAATCAGGCAGAGGACATGAGGCCATCTCAAAAAAAAAAAGAACTACTTGCAGAGGAAAAGAAACTTACATATGAGATTTCGTATGGTAGCGTCTCCACAGACACACAGCTGTAAAAAGGCAGAGGAGCAATATGAGCATGGGTTAATGGCTACAGAGAGAGAGAGGGAAGGATGGAAGGAAGAAAGGAAGAAGAGAGAGGGAGAAGCTTTAGTGCGCTTTTAGAAGGGAATAGTAATGGAAGGAAACTAAAATATAATTTTCTCTTGAAATAAACTCCTTATAGGATTTTGGCTTTAGCTATTTTGGCTGCAGTATTTTAAGATGGGAATGACCAATTTAAAAGTAGAGACTTCCAACATTTGTTTTACTGAATATTATTACAGGACTGCTCATTTAAAATCTGTTGGCCCTCTATGTTCATAACATTGATGAAGGTCACAGTGTTTAAATTTCACATTTGGGTAGCTTTTTGATCTGCATCCTTAGAAATATCATTATTGCCTATATCTCTTGTAATGATTAAATAGCTTGAACCATATTAACAGCTAGTTTTAAACATGATCAAATTCTTGAACATCATAAAAACAACTCCTTAGCTTGTAAAAACTGTTAGAATTTAATAGCACTTTAATATACATTATCTCATTCAGTATCTCAAGAACACTGTTTAGTGGGTACCTTTAATCAGTGTCTGGCTCTGTACTGGCGGCAGTTTTGCTCACGACTCCCCTCTCCCCAGGGGATATTTGGCAGTGCCTAGAGATAATTTTGGTTATCAGAATTTCTTACAATAAACAGAACAGCTTCTACCCACCCCTCACTTTATAAAGACTTTTCTGGCTCCAAATTCCAACAGCGTCAAAGTTGAGAAACCCTGCTTTAGTCCATCTTTAAAGATGAGTAAACCAAGTACCAGAGAACCTAAGTTAATTGCTGAAGGTCACATAGCTGGTCATTGTGTTCTTTTGCAGTCTTCAGACTGGAAGCCAAATATTGCCATCTATTCATATGCTAACTCTGTAGTAATCCATTTTAAATGGATGCTTGTGTATCCAGTCATGTTATAAAAACTTTATATTAAAGGAAAATTTCTCCTTTGACTTGCAAAGGCAAGAAAGCTATATTGAGGGGCTGTGAGGAGGCTGTGCTCTGCCATAGTCTCAGCATGCGTTGCCTTTCACTCGTGGAGCTGTTCCAGGACTGAGGTACAGGGATCGCCAGGTGAGAATGAGGCAAGGGAAATAAAGTTTAGTTACCAAATTAAAACTGAGTTAGATGAGGGGAGAAAGGGAGAATAGGAGATTTGTCTAGGGAGGTGGGAGAAATGATTCATGAGGACATTCAGGCAGATGAAGAAAGGACAATCTGCAGCAATTCTTTGATTCAAGTTCAAGTATCCTGTGGGTTTTAAGTGATGCCTGCAGGTGCTGTTTTGCATGTGTGAAGAGTAGCTTCAGTAATTCTAATCTCAGGT
This sequence comes from Delphinus delphis, assembly GCF_949987515.2. NCBI lineage: Eukaryota > Metazoa > Chordata > Mammalia > Artiodactyla > Delphinidae > Delphinus > Delphinus delphis. The sequence goes on along the minus strand of NC_082702.1, from coordinate 36,649,449 downwards.
GAGTTTAAGACTCACAATGAAGCTAGTTTCAAAGCAGGAAACTCTGATCCATTGTCAGAAATTATGATTTCTTAGCTATGGGTTGGGGCCTGGAAAACTGCACTTTAGAACACTCCCCTCATTGATTCTGAGGGTCAGAAAAAGTCAAATACTGAAGACAGTCAAACCTGAACCACACATAGGATGCACCTTGATGCCCCCTCTCTCTCCTGGTAATGTCTAGCCCAGAGCTCTGAAATACCAGTGATTCACTGTTTAGTTTCTTAACCTTAATAATCTGTTCCTTTTTTAGACACTGCAGAAGACACTCAGGTGTACTAAAAAATTGTTCTGTAATTTTTAGTTAGTTGAAAACATCTTTGCTCCTTTTCTATCAGGAAGCAGACACTTAAAGTCATTTCTAGGTAAAGAATGCCAGTTTGGGGTTTTATTTGTATGTATTGTTTTATCCTCTCAAACATCTCTGAGTAGCTAGATATATTTTGTGGGTTTGGGATGGGAAGTGAATATGGCCTGGAGGGATCACATGGCCTGTCTAGCCCTTAGTTCCCATCTTTCCATGCAGGCACTCACTGACATCATCAAATTTGTTTCGTAGCTGTTGCCATTTTGCCATGCTGGCAACCATTGCTGCTGTATTATTGATCCTCTGGTCTGGCTGTCGTGCCTTGCCAGCCCTGCAGACTCTACGATACACTTAATCTCCTAGTCACAGGCATAGTCCTGGGCATTCAGCTCTCCTTCATCCTTTAAACTAAAAGTTATCATCTTACATACTTCTGAAATCCATTCACTTTTACTACCTTATATCAGATCCTAATTGTTCACCGGATCATTATAGGAGATTTCTAATTACTCTTCCTGCCTTCAAACATGAACACTCTGAATTGGCACATCCAAAATGCAAAACTTGGATATACAACATTTATAGACTAGAGTCCTGAAATCCAAGCATTGTGGCATAGCCAGCAAGTCTTTAATCTTCTTCACCCCTCCTGTATCCTGCCTTATATTTTAAAGTCTCAGTGTTAGGTCACTCACCGATGGCATATATTCCAGTCTCCTTCTTGGCCCCATGCATCAGCTCATGCTCTTTCCTCTGCCTTGGATGCCCTTCCTAACTTTATTTGCCTGGACAAACTAAGCACACACTTTAAGCATATAACTCACCTTCAATATGAAGTAGTATCATCCTCCTTTCTCTGAATTCTTCTGGAAAAGCCTGACTGGCTTTCGCATGACACTTACCGTTTTGAATGGAAAATTCAAGCCTCATATAAAAGATGGTCAGTTATGCAAGTGTAGGGACTATATCATCCTCATTTTTTTCTTTTAATCTTAGTCTCAGGTGAAATGCCTGGAAGGCATATACTAGTCACTCCATACTTATGTGTTGACATTGTAGAAGCTCAGAACAGGTGTGCTGAACTACATAGATCTGAGCATGCTTTGATTCTCCAATTTGGTGTTAGTTTATGGCTTTGTGGATTGAGACAGCTGATATGATACTAAGTTGCCTCTATTTCTTCACTATGACAGAAAACAAACGGTTACCAAGGATATCCAGAGCAGATAAGCACATGTTCATGTTTATTCTGCCTTCATTGTTGCTCTTCTATTGTATAGGGTGGCTTTTCTCCTCTAGTCCCCCCAGAGAGCAGTAATTCCCTAGTTACACTCATGTGCTTCATGGATTTTGTTTTTTAGCTGCGCCCCGTGGCATGTGGGATCTTACTTCCCCAACCAGGGATTGAACCTGCGCCTCCTGCATTGGAAGCGTGGAGTCTTAGCCACTGGACCGCCAGGGAAGTCCCTCATGGATTATTGCATGCCCTTTTATACTTACTAACATAGCTCAGTTTGTTCCCCCTTTCTTCCCTCCTGTTATACAAGAAAATCACCAATAACCTCCAAAGTCCTACTTCTGCAGTACCTGAGTAATAGCCCTTCCCTTCTTGGCATAGCCTTTTGTTTTCCAAGGATCCATAAATGTTTTAAAAAGATTAAAACTGCTACAAGACTCCCCCTTATGCCTCACTCCCAGAAAAGCAATGATTCATCTGGGCCTTTACTCTGGTTACAGTGACCCCAGTGATTTGAAGTGCCTCTCCAGCCTTTTAGCTCAGAAAAAAAAAATCTGCCCCAGGTCCATTCCAGAGCCCCTTGTAGAGGTGAACTATCCATTAACCCAAAAAAGGAGAATGGAAGAAGGGTTAGAGACAGCACATATCTGACCCAGCAGTAGCTGTCTCCCTGGAAATTTGCTGAACTATACCACACAATGGTAAGAATCCATTCCCAAAACTTTAACATGTTCCTTCTCTGACATATTTGCTTAAGACACTTGAGCAATCTTGTGTAAACTATCCTCGGTGGCTTCTTAAAGTGTTGACTGCTGGAGGAATCAGAAACCAATTTCACCCTGCCCACACCTTTTTCCTTATATGCCAATTGCTATTACCCAGTTCTGGGTTTCTAACAAGCCCTCTTGGTTTTGTCATCTTGATACCTTCCAAGCCCTGTGTCAGAGGCATCAATTCTGAGATGTCTCAGTTTGGTACTTTATCCAGTGTTTCTAAAACATGGTTTACACTAACTGCCTAAATTAAAAATTGAACTGTGTTCCATGCTTCTACCTAGGGAGAATTGATTTTCTAAGTGATCACTTTAAAAAGTGTTCACTGTAAATTTTTGATTAAATTTTCTAATTCCTCCAGTAAGAGGGAAGCCAAAAACAAGTAAGGTTGATTCAGCTTGTTAATGAAATAAGCACTAATGAGAAAGAAAAATAAGTGACATGGGCTCTGACATATTTGTTTTTAAATAAATGATTAAAAATTAATATTTGGTAACAGAATAGAAAAGCTGGGTGAGGGCATAGCATTTCTGGGCTTTTGTCTGAAATGTCAACTGAAAAGGGGTGTGACCCTGGCCAGATGACTAATTCCATTGAGTCTCAATTTACTCATACATAAAATTTGTGTCAAGAGGTTTATCAAGGTTTCAGAAATTGCTTTTTCATGCATAAACTTCATGACTTGTTTTTTTCCTATTTTAATGTTAGCTTGGAATGTCTACTCCCTTTTATCCCCATTTCCCACTTAGAAAAAATCTCTTTATGGAAGATTTACTCAATCATCAACCCTTCATAAAGGCTTTTCTAGTCATACATGCTCTTCTTTGATACACTGTTTTCTGCTTCTCCTGGGCTCCAGTAACACATTGTATCCTTCTTTCATAGCACTTATTTTGTTGTGCGGTGATGGTCTGTTTACCTGTAGATTTATCAAACTAGAATGTGTAAAAAGGGTCAACTTTCTGTACCATTTTACCTCTGTACTTTAGTGCTCAGGACAATAGCCAGCACACACTAAGTGCTCAGTATTTGATTCTCTTTAGCTTGAATGAATGTGTATCATATATATCTCATGCACCACTATAAACTATCTCCGTGTTACGTCTTCCTGCAGTGACCGGTTCTGAGCAATCTTCTACCAGTTTGGTTTGAGTGCAGCTCAAGGTATTTCACCACAAACCGGCTTCACATACCTCTCACTTTCCGTTCTGGTGCTTCTCTGAATGCCCTTTGTGGCATGCTTGTGGGATGCATTAGACACTCATATATGAGAAAGCTGGAAATGCAGAGGGATTAATGACCCTGGGACCACATTTAATCAATCCCAATGAATACATGTTCCATCCTTTAGTCCTCTAATTGCATAGCTCTGACATAGAGTTCATAAGTCCTCTCAGAATGTTCTGGCAAGTTTGAAAGCACTAGTCACCTACCTAAGTGGCCATGCATCTTTGCATTGGTTTTATCTCTTTCCCTGTTTCTCTTCATTCCCTCCCATCTGCTTTCTAGGATTATTTACCAGATAAGGTACTGTACTCAGGCCCTTTTAAGGTTGTTATTTTGACTGAAAGTGAAATAAACCAAAGTTCACAAAACTAATGTCAATGGTAACCTTGAAATGCTCTAGAAAAAGTGATACTGTGTAACAATATTACCAGAACTTTGTGCAGGAAGAGTTAAGATGAATAATACTAAAGAACCATGTTGCAAGTTTTAAAGTTTCCCTGGAAGTGGTAGATTATACTTTTCCAAAATTGACTAAAAATTATTTTCAATCTCACATGCCCTTCCAGAACCTTATCATTCCCCCATCAAGAGTTGGGGTCTATGTCCTTGCCCCTTGAATCTGGTTGGACTTTTGTGACTGCCTTGATAGAATATACAGGAAATGATGCTGTGACAATGGTGACGTTAGATTAGAAGAGATGATGCACTTTCCATCTGTCTCTGTATTGGAACACATCCCTTTGGAGCTCTGAACTTCCCTATAAGAAATCTAGCCACCCTAATGCTACCATGCTGGAGAGAGTCTATAAAGAAACCACACAGAGAAAGAGATGCTGGAGGACACCAAGTTGTTTCAGCTCCCAGCTGCTGAAGTTTCCCGGTGCAGGTTTCAGACATTGTCAGATGAGTACCTTTTGCAGTGACTCCAGCCTCGGCTATATTCTAAACACAAGCTCATTAAAGACTCTGAGCTGCAACCTTGCAGTTGAGTCACTTCTATATCCTGAATCACAGAAACAGAGTAAATGATTACTGTTTTGAACTAGTAAATTTGGGGTGATTTTTTTTTTTTAATGCAGATTTTGATTCAGTAGTTCTGGGGTGGAACCTGGGATTCTGCATTTCTTCTTTTTTTGTAATTTTAATATTATTTACTTATTTATTGGCTGTGTTGGGTCTTCGTTGCTGTGCACAAGCTTTCTCTAGTTGCAGCGAGCGGGGCTACTCTTTGTTGCAGTGTGCAGGCTTCTCATTGTGGTGGCTTTTCTTGTTGCAGAGCATAGGCTCTAGGTGCGTGGGCTTCAGTAGTTGTGGCACACGGTCTCAGTAGTTGTGGCCTGTGGGCTCTAGAGTGCAGGCTCGGTAGTTGTGGTGCACAAGCTTAGTTGCCCCGCAGCATATGGGATCTTCCCGGGCCAGGACCCAAACCCGTGTCCCCAGCATAAGCAGGTGGATTCTTAACCACTGTACCACCAGGAAGTCCCTGGGTTGATTTTTAAATACAAAATAGATGACTTGAACATTAGGTGACCTTTTTTAAAATTCTACAACTTCCTAATATATGGTCTTAAATCTCTTATGAATACAATAGGCTGATGAAAATAATAGTATTTGTTGATACTCTCAGATTGGGGCAAGAGAATGTTTCATTCTAAATATTTTCACATCCTGCCAAAACAGCCATCGTGGTGGACATATATCAAACCATAGAATTATTTTATGTCACATAGAACAGTAAAACAAAATAAAGTGAAGATAAGCCTAACTAATCCTACTTACTCAGTTGCTCAGTTTTCAAATCACGCAATTGAGATTTTATAGAAGCATCTATAATTATGTGTTTAACGTTGGTTAACTTGCTGCTACTGTTTCCACCTTTAGATGCATTTGGAAACATTCACATTCTTTATTAGAGAAAAAATCAAATGGAAATCTAAACTAAAATATGCTAAAGCACATCAGTAATTTTGTAATCCTCAAGTACGGTAACAAGGCTGAAGTACATTAAAAAATAAAAAGCCACACTCTGGGGTGTTCGCCACACTGCTGCTGGTGGCACTGGCTCTCAAGGCCAGTTTGCTTGCGAGGTGGCAGCAGCAGGCGGCGGCCCGTCCTCCGCCCCGTTGTTGGTCCTGCATAGCTCTGAATGACCCAGGTGTCACATCTTTTCATTGTCCTGAAGGTTGTAGGGAGCTACGCAATGAGAGAGTTCGTGAAAACCTTCTGACAGCTGAGAGCACTTCCCGCGCCAAGAACCCTTTTCTTTTTTGTTTTCGAAGCACATTGTCCAAGGGGTGTCTGCGGAGCCAGGTGCAGGTGGAGGGAACTCCCAGGGCCGGACTCCGCAGTGCCCTCTGCCACAGGCCCTGCCTCCACCACCTCAGTGCCCATGGCCTCTGGGACCCCCTTGGTAATGTGGGACACAGTTAATGGTGAAGCTCCACTGGGAAGAAACTCCCAGAGCTGTCGTGCCTTTGAGCTGTGAGGTTTTCCCAGAGCACAGAGTGTCTCATTCCTGATTTCTGCCCTGAAATTCTTTCAGAGTGTGTTGAAGGTCAGTGACTACAGAGGCTAGTGACTTCATTCTTGTAGAACCAGATGCATTTATAAGGAGTCAGGCGACAGCAAGAGAAAACTCTGTGGGCCAAGTGCTCCCCTGCCTCCCTGACTTATTCCTTCAGGACAGAAGCTGTGTGACTGACAGGGTCTCGGTGCACTGGCTGGGTGTCAGACCTGAGCCTCTGAGGTGGGAGAGCCGAGTTCAGGACATTGGTTCACCAGAGATATCCCAGCCCCATGTAATATCAAACAGCCAAAGCCCTCCTAGAGATCTACATCCCAAGGCTAAGACCCAGCTCCACTCAGAGACCAGCAAGCTACAGTGCTGGCCACCCTATGACAAACAACTAGCAAGACAGGAACACAACCCCACCCATTAGCAGAGAGGCTGCCTAAAGTCATAATAAGGCCACAGACACCACAAAACACACCACCGGATGTGGTCCTGCCCACCAGAAAGACAAGATCCAGCCTCATCCACCAGAAAACAGGCACCAGTCCCCTCCACCAGGAAGCCTACACAAGCCACTGAACCAGCCTCACCCACTGGGGGCAGACACTAAAAACAACAATGAACCTGCAGCCTGCAAAAAGGAGACCTCAAACACAGTAAGGTAAGCAAAATGAGAAGACAGAGAAATACGCAGCAGATGAAGGAGCAAGGTAAAAACCCACCAGACCAAACAAATGAAGAGGAAATAGGCAGTCTACCTGAAAGAGAATTCAGAGTAATGACAGTAAAGATGATCCAAAATCTTGGAAATAGAATGGAGAAAGTACAAGAAACGTTTAACAAGGACCTAGAAGAACTAAAGAGCAAACAAACAATGATAAACAACACAATAAATGTAATGAAAAATTCTCTAGAAGGAATCAATAACTGAATAACTGAGGTAGAAGAATGGATAAGTGACCTGGAAGATAAAATAGTGGAAATAACTACCACAGAGAAGAATAAAGAAAAAAGAATGAAAAGAATTGAGGACAGTCTCAGAGACCTCTGAGACAACATTAAAAGTACCAACATTCGAATTATAGGGGTCGCAGAAGGAGAAGAGAAAAAGGGACTGAGAAAATATTTGAAGAGATTATAGTTGAAAACTTCCCTAATATGAGAAAGGAAATAGACAATCAAGTCCAGTAAATACAGAGAGTCCCATACAGGGTAAATCCAAGGAGAAACATACCAAGACACATATTAATCAAACTATCAAAATTTAAATACAAAGAACAAGTATTAAAAGCAGCAAGGGAAGAACAACAAATAATATACAAGGGAATCCCCATATGGTTAACAGCTGATCTTTCAGCAGAAACTCCGCAAGCCAGAAGGGAGTGGCAGGACATATTTAAAGTGGTAAAAGGGAAAAAGCTACAACCAAGATTACTCTACCCAGCAAGGATCTCATTCAGATTCCACAGAGAAATTAAAACCTTTACAGACAAGCAAAAGTAAGAGAATTCAGCACCATGAAACCAGCTTTACAACAAATGCTAAAGAAACTTCTCTAGGCAGGAAAACCAAGAGAAGGAAAAGACCTACAATAACAAACCCAAAACAATTAACAAAATGGTGATAGGAACATACATATCGATAATTACCTTAAATGTAAATGGATTAAATGCTCCAACCAAGACATAGACTGGCTGAATGGATACAAAAACAATATCTGTATATATGCTGTCTACAAGAGACCCACTTCAGACCTAGGGACACATACACACTGAAAGTGAGAGGTTGGAAAAAGATATTCCATGCAAATGCGTATCGAAAGCTGGAGTAGCAATTCTCATAACAGACAAAATAGACTTTAAAATAAAGACTACTATAAGAGACAAATAAGGACACTACATAATGATGAAGGGATCAATCCAAGAAGAAAATATAACAATTGTAAATATTTATGCACCCTACATAGGAGCACCTCAGTACATAAGGCAAATGCTAACAGCCATAAAAGGGGAAATCGCCAGTAACACAATCATAGTAGGGAACTTTAACACCCCACTTTCACCAATGGACACATCATCCAAAATGAAAATAAATAAGGAAATACAATCTTTAAATAACACATTAAACAAGGTGGACTTAATTGATATTTATGGGGCATTCCATCCAAAAACAACAGAAAACAGTTTCTTCTCAAGTGCTCGTGGAACATTCTCCAGGATAGATCATATCTTGGGTCACAAATCAAGCCTTGGTAAATTTAAGAAAACTGAAATCGCATCAAGTATCTTTTCCGACCACAATGCTGTGGGACTAGATATCAATTACAAGAAAAAATCTGTAAAAAATACAAACACGTGGAGGCTAAACAATACACTACTTTATAACCAAGAGATCACTGAAGAAATCAAAGAGGAAATCAGAAAATACCTAGAAACAAGTGACAATGAAAACACGACAACCCAAAACCTGTGGGATGCAGCGAAAGCAGTTGTAAGAGGGAAGTTTATAGCAGTACAATCCTACCTCAAGAAGCAAGAAACATCTCAAATAAACAACCTAACCTTATACCTAAAGCAGTTAGAGAAAGATGAACAAAAAAATCCCCAAAGGTAGCAAAAGGAAAGAAATCATAAAGATCGTATCAGAAATAAATGAAAAAGAAATGAAGGAAACAGTAGCAAAGATCAGTGAAAGTAAAAGCTGGTTCTTTGAGAAGATAAACAAAATTGATAAACCATTAGCCAGACTCATCAAGAAAAAAAAGGGAGAAGACTCAAATCAATAGAATTAGAAAAGAAAAAGGAGAGGTAACAACTGACACTGCAGAAATACAACGGATCATGAGAGATTACTACAAGCAACTATATGCCAATAAAATGGACAACATGGAAGAAATGGACAGAATCTTAGAAGAGCACAACCTTTGGCGACTGAACCAGAACGAAATAGAAAATATAAACAGACCAATCACAAGCACTGAAATTGAAACTGTGCTTAAAAATCTTCCAACAAACAAAAGCCCGGGACCAGATTGCTTCACAGGCGAATTCTATCAAACATTTAGAGAAGAGCTAACACCTGTCCTTCTCAAACTCTTCCAAAATACAGCAGAGGAAGGAACACTCCCAAATTCATTCTGTGAGGCCACCATCACCCTGATAGGAAAACCAGATAAAGAGATCACAAAAAAAGAAAATTACAGGCCAATATCACTGATGAACATAGATGCAAAAATCCTCAACAAAATACTAGCAAACAGAATCCAACAGCACATTAAAAGGATCATACACCATGATCAAGTGGGGTTTATCCCAGCAATGCAAAGATTCTTCAGTATATGCAAATCAATCAATGTGATAAACCATATTAACAAATTGAAGGAGAAAAACCATGTGATCATCTCAATAGATGCAGAAAAAGCTTTTGACAAAATTCAACACCCATTTATGATAAAAACCCTCCAGGAAATAAGCAGAGAGGGAACTTACCTCAACATAATAAAGGCCATATATGACAAACCCACAGCCAACATCATTCTCAGTGGTGAAAAACTGAAACCATTTCCACTAAGATCGGGAACAAGACAAGGTTGCCTACTCTCACCACTGTTATTCAACATAGTTTTGGAAGTTTTAGCCAGAGCAATCAGAAGAAAAAGAAATGAATCCAAATTGGAAAAGAAGTAAAACTGTCACTGTTTCCAGATGACATGATACTATGCATAGAGAATCCTAAAGATGCTACCGGAAAACTACTAGAGCTAATCAATGAATTTGGTAAAGTAGCAGGATACAAAATTAATGCATAGAAATCTGTTTCATTCCTATACACTAATGATGAAAAATCTGAAGGAGAAATTAAGGAAACATTCCCATTTACCATTGCAACAAAGAATAAAATACCTAGGAATAAACCTACCTAAGGAGGTAAAAGACCTGTACTCAGAAAGCTGTAAGTCACTGATGAAAGAAATTAAAGATGATACAAACAGATGGAGAGATATACCATGTTCTTGGATTGGAAGAATCAATACTGTGAAAATGACTATACTACCCAAAGCAATTACAGATTAAGTGCAATCCCTATCAAACTACCAAGGCATTTTAAACAGAACTAGAACAAAAAATTGCACAATTTGTATGGAAACACAAAAGACCCTGAATAGCCAAAGCAATGTTGAGAAAGAAAAACAGAGCTGGAGCAATCAGGCTCCCTGACTTCAGACTATACTACAAAGCTACAATAATCAAGACAGTATGGTACTGGCACAAAAACAGAAATATAGATCAATGAAACGGAATAAAAAGCCCAGAGATAAACCCATGCACATGTGGTCACCTTGTCTTTGATAAAGGAGGCAAGAATATACAATGGAGAAAAGACAGCCTCTTCAATAAGTGGTGCTCGGAAACTTGGACAGCTTCATGTAAAAGAATGAAATTAGAACACTCCCTAACACCAAACACAAAAGTAAACTCAAAATGGATTAAAGACCTAAATGTAAGGCCAGACACTATAAAACTCTTAGAGGAAAACATAGGCAGAACACTCTATGAGATAAATCACAGCAAGATCCTTTTTGACCCACCTCCTAGAGAAATGGAAATAAAAACAAACATAAACAAATGGGACCTAATGAACCTTAAAAGCTTTTGCACAGCAAAGGAAACCTTAAACATGATGAAAAGACTACCTTCAGAATGGGAGAAAATATTTGCAAATGAAGCAACTGAGAAAGGGTTAATCTCCAAAATGTACAAGCAGCTCCTGCAGCTCTATATCAAAAAAACAAACAACCCAATCCAAAAATGAGCAGAAGGCCTAAATAGACATTTCTCCAAAGAAGATATACAGATTGCCAACAAACACATGAAAAGGATGCTCAACATCAATAATCATTAGAGAAATGCAAATCAAAACTACAATGAGGTATCACCTCATGCCAGTCAGAATAGCCATCATCAAAAAATCTATAAACAGTAAATGCTTGAGAGGGTGTGGAGAAAAGAGTACCCTCTTGCACTGTTGGTGGGAATGTAAATTGGTACAGCCACTGTGGAGAACAGTATGGAGGTTTCTTAAAAAAATAAAACTAGAACTACCGTATGACTCAGCAATCCCACTACTGGGCATATACCCTGAGAAAACCATAATTCAAAAAGAGTCATGTACCACAGTGTTCATTGCAGCTCAGTTTCCAATAGCTAGGATATGGAAGCAACCTAAGTGTCCATTGACAGTTGAATGGATAAAGAAGATGTGGCACATACATACAGTGGAATATTACTCAGCCAGAGTTTACTCAGAAATGAAATTGAGTTATTTGTAGTGAGGTGGATGGACCTAGAGAGTGTCCTACAGAATGAATTAAGTCAGAAAGAAAAACAAACACCGTATGCTAACACATATATATGGACTCTAAAAAACAACAAAAAAAGTGGTGCTGAAGAACCTAGGGGCAGGACAGGAATAAAGACGCAGACATAGAGAGTGGACTTGAGGACACAGGGACGGGGAAGGGTAAGCTGGGACGAAGTGAGGGAGTGGAATGGACCTGCATATACTTCCAAATGTAAAATAGATAGCTAGTGGGAAGCAGCCACATAGCACAGGGAGATCAGCTTGGTGCTTTGTGACCACCTAGAGAGGTGGGATAGGGAGAGTGGGAGTGAGATGCAAGCGGGAGGAGATATGGGGGTATATGTATATCTATAGCTGATTCACTCTGTTATACAGCAGAAACTAACACACCTTTGTAAAGCAATTATACTCCAATAAAGATGTTAAAAAAAATGCCACAGATTCGTTGCTGGACCTCTCATCAGAGGGTTGTGTGTTTCTCTGTCCTTTGAATTTTGAGTTGGTGATATGACATGTATTTGCCAATGTAGCAGTAGTAAATATGATTTAGGGAGAAGTTAGAAATTGCTCTTCATTGGAGCTTGCCCACTCTTGATGCTGGGAACCCTTCAAAGACTATATGAAGGAAGTCTGTTTAGCTTCCTGCTGGATGATAAACCACATGGAGAAAGACCCCATCCATCTTAGCCCCACCAGCAGTCCCAGCTGAAGCCCCATATGTTTAAGCACAGCCATCCCAGACCAGATGAGCTGGGCCAGAGTGGAAAAACTGCCCAGCCAATTCACAGAATTTTGGATAAATAATTAATGTTCATCATGTTAATCCATTATGTGTGGGGTGGTTTGTTATGTAAAAATCTGATGTATACAAATAGAAAGTGTTTTTAGTATATAAATCACATGAAAATATATGTTTCCTATGCACCTTGCCAACTTTCCTGTCCTGAAGTGTAACATTGCCAGGGAAAGTCTGTTTCCTTTTCAATGTTCATTGCTGGAAATCACTTCCCTGCTGTAATTACAGGCATGATGGCAGTGCTTGATTCTCAACTGAGTGAAGCTGCTGAACCTAAATTCACTTGACCAGCTGGGTCAGTGAAAATAAATGGCTTTATTTGACCAGACTTGGCTTGGCTCCCTTAATAGGATCATTTTATATCCCTGGTTCAAGGACACAATTTTGCTGGGCAGGGGCACATTGCTGATAAACATGCCACAAAGAAATAGTTGGCTTGTACAGCAGATGCAATTTTTTTCCATGCAAGAGATTCCCAAAAGTTTTCTTCTTCTGGGTTGGCCTGAAGGTCAAACCTCAGGAAAGGTTAAAATAACGGATTGGCTCAGTTTGAGTGGGAAGGAAACTGCTTAAATTCTACTTTTCGGAAGCAGCACATTTGGGGCAGGATACGTTATTCATAGTCACTGTGATCACTTGTATTCTAGGAGTGAAATTGCTTTCTGGCATTCTTAAATTTTTGCAAAGGAAGGAAGACATATGTTTCATTTTGCCTGGTGTACTAGGGAAAACACCTCGTTTTTTATGTATTTTCAGGTTCAATCAGTAGGTCTACAGAATAATGTCAAAAATTCATGCACCTTCAAAGTTTTCAGGTGTCACATTTTATCCACCACGCCATAATAGATAATCTACAAGCACTGCCTTCACAATAACTATTATGTAGCTCACAGGCATGACACGGTTAACATCACACTTCAGGCTGAATAATCTGACAACTTTTCATTTAAAAATAATAAATGGCTCACAAGGTATATTTTCCCACACATGCTTTATTTCATAGCACTTCCATACTTCCAGTTTGTATTATTCTCTCTCTGACATTTTGCATGTCATATGGTGAGTTTCCTCAGGGAAAGTAAATCAGATTTCTGCCTGGAGTGCAAACTGACTAATAATAATCATCACCATAAAGGAGTCTGTTGTGTTTGGGACCAAAAGTGCTATCTGGTTGTTATGGCAACCCAGATTTGAAAAGTGATGCCTGGTTGTGAGGGGCAGGCACCAGCATCCCAAAACCAATTCTTCGTCCAAGCTTCTCCCAACAGAATAATTTCCAGTCATTCCTAAAATGGATGCAGAGTGACACATTGTCAGCTCATATGAACTACTCTCACTCAGTAAAGGTACCACATTTCCATCATAAAAGGTGACATTTTCCCTTTTCACTAGACTAATGTTGACAGAGAGAGGCTAAGTGCATGGTACTCATTAAGGCTGTATATCAGCAGTGCTAATTGATATTGCAGAGACTAGTGGATGAGTCTAGTAGGGTATCACTGCATCTTTAAAATGTGTTCTTATCTCTCTCCATCTCTCAAGTGGAAATCATGACTCTCTTACCTGGACAATATCTGTCCATTATAAATAATCATATCAAATCTGGCATGGCATTACTTCAGTTATCCTCATCAAGGTATGTCAACCATTTATTTACATATCAGTCACTCCACTAGACCAAGAAGTCTACAAGCACAGGTTTTGATCCATCTCCTTTTCCCCAGGTTCTGGAGCATGTCATACACCTCAGAATTTTTTCTTATTCAATGAACTGAGTTGTGTAGGCATCTCCTGTGACAGTGCCATTAAATGCACTCTTGATATTCAAGGCACAGATGCACTAGAGTATTTTTTGTAGTTTAAGGAGACTACAGTACAGTTCCGAAAGTTTACCCCCTCTGAAATGCAGTTTTCTTGTATGGAAAATGAGAACTTAAAACGCTCTCTCTGGGTGTTGTTTGAAGAAGATATGAAATAGTGTCAGTAGACCACAACAATGTTGGTTTAATTCCCTGAGGATAAATTCTCAACATATAGTCACTGTTATTTGAGCTCTGACTCAGTGGAGCAAAGCTCAGACCATTTCTCTTGGAGTCCACGATGTTTCATCCTTATCTATTGAGACTGATTATTACTGGATTGTTAAATAATTGGCCCATGTAATTGACATCCAAAGGCAGATGTTAAACACAAAGTCTATTGGAGCTACATATTACCCCCTTTCTTTTCTATTAAAAATAACAATTTGCCTTAACATCCAGGATTAGTTTTAAAACATGAAAAAAAATATTTTAAAAGAAAAGGTGGAAACTCTTGCTTTTGGTGACATTAAACAAGTGCCAGTGTCATATGAGTCTTAGGTACAGAGTCAATGATGAGGTCATACAAAGAAATCTGAGAACAAGAACTCAGATCCATTGTTTATTAATAAATTAGAAGAATGTGTCTTTTTTCTCCTTTAATATTTAAACCTATTCCCTGTATTATAAATATTTTTAATTTTCTGTATATTATGATGTTTTGACATCTCAACTGTTTGGCTGAGGAGAGACTATCCCTCCCTGGGCAAGCCAATTCTTAGAGCAAAGGACCCATTCTAGCCCATGTCTTTGATACGCAGACTAACCGGTGCAGAGCCCTGCTCCTCCCATCTGGTGCACACACCCCAGGAGGCAATAGTCTTCTGCCTTAGTCATCCCAGAGCCAGGAACCCGGCAGCTAGAGACCACCTCTGTAGCCCAAAGCCTGCTGAGAGTATTCAGACTTAGCTAGTCCTAAACTGTTTACCTTCTCTTCTTTTGCCTTTCCCACAGAAACCCCAGTAAAGGCTTTCATCTAAAGCTTTTTCCTAGGTGTTGTTTTCTGCTTCCTAAAGACACTCAGCTGTTTTCCCCATGTGGCCCTGCATGGTGTGGTGTTGCCTCCTGTCTCTAGAACCTATGAGGATAATAAACTTTGTTCCTGAGCCTCTCCTCTTGTGGCCACACCTGAATGACCATCTCATAAAGGAATGCAGAGCATTCCCCCTTTCAGAGCACTTCACTGACTTCACATTGTCCCTAAGATTAACGCCACAACCCAAGATTTATACCTACCTACCTTTGTCATAGCATCTTCCACACTCTACTTGAATTCATGATTATATTTCTGCCTCCGAACTTTAGTCCCTCTGCCTTGAACACAACCTCTCACCTCTGTCTGCATCAAAAAAATATTCATCTTTTTAGACTCAATTCATTTGCTATCTCTTTGGAGATTTCATCCTATTTATCACCCCCATCCTTCCACCTACCTTTAGAATCCATCCCCACCACCCCCCAAGCTGCACCTGTGCAAAATTCTAGTACATAGTAATCTACTATAATATTTTGATATATATCTATCCCTTATTATACAATAAGCTCCTTCAGGACAGAAACACCAGAGTTAGCAGAGTGCTTTGTACTATGTGGAAAATACTAAATACATTTTAAATTAGTTTATATTCAGTTATTTTTATCATAGTGAAACTGTAGGTTACATGAAATTTGGAAATCATAATAAAAATTTTACTAATAAAATGCTTCATCTCACACTCATTTTACCTGTAACATACTGTCTGCAGTCATTTTGTACTTTACAATTTTACATAATTAGAAATTTTGCATGCATACTATTTAACTCATGGTTTTTCATTTAATATTATAATTCAAACATTTCCCATGGTTTGTACGTACTTCATTATTTGTTTTTAATGCTTCTTACCCTGTCTGATAAAAGTAACATGATTAATTCATACTTTTATTTTTGGAAAGTATATTCAGTGGCTACTTCTTTGCACAATCCTATTTTATTCTTTGGTTGATTTCCTTAGGATAAGTTCCAAGAAGCAGTATTACTAGTCTAATGGATCTGCATATTTTCATATGTCATAATATACATTGCCAGTTTTTCCAAAAGAGATTAAATCAATTTGCACGGATACTAACTACAAACATGGACCTCTTTCTCCTTATCCACGCTCACATTGGCTGCCATGACTATTTTTTTCTAATACAACTCCATAAATCCTGTTGAATTCCACTAAGTACTAACTAATATGTTTTGTTCCCTTCAGATTCACAAGCATGCACTAGGTATATACAGTATAGCAAGGCATTGTGCTAAATTGTTGAGAAGGCAGAGGGGAATGAGACATTACTCCTGCCCTGTAGGAACTCTGATTCCAGAGGTCAAAGACATAGCTCCACACAAAATCCTAATCCAGTTCAAAGATGCCCTGAGGGAGGCAGACAATACAGGAGGGTAGGGAGAAAGGTTCCACAAAGACATACTTGGAGCTATTGGACAAGTTTATTACTTAATGTAATCTCTATTTAAATTGTATGTCCAGGCCTTTCATGTATTCCTGTATCAAATATTTATGTTTTAGGACACCTCTGTCACCCCTCCTCCTTTCTGCCTCATTTACTTTTGTGCCTGGGTTATAGGCAAACTGTGCTGCTTTGCTCTCACTTCTTCCAAACTTAGTAACTCAGCTAGCAGCTCCCTGACCCCTCCCACTCAGGGATTTTAAGGTGGCTACCTTTTCTCAACAGCCCCCATCCCACCTACTCTCACCAGAAGGCTTCAGACAAAAAGAAATGCGTTATTCCTCACTGAGTGCTTATTTTTTTTTATGGTGTCAAATTTTAGAAATAATTTCCTGAAATTTGGAGGGTGGTAAATCATATTATTAGCTGCCATTTATTAATCATTTATCATCTATGCCACTGTGTGCAGTCTAGTCAGCCACGATAGTATACATACACGGGCTGTGTAGGGGACACAGATGTTTTCTTTTAAGCCGTTAACTGTTATTCTGAGCAGATTATTAGACTGGCTCAACCACACAGTAGGACACAATCAGAAATCTCAAAGTCAAACGCTCCAGATATGAACCCTAGCACAGGGTGGTCCTGGACCCAATTTTGCCCTCTTGATTTTTTCTTTTTAATCCAATGTCTGTCTTCCTTTTAAAATTATTCAGTGCAATCCAAGTTGTTTCAGAATGCATAGAGCCCAATTGCCAAGAGGGAAACATTAATCACCAGGATCCTTATGTTTAGCTATGTTTTCTCCACCAATTTAAGCACTTAGCAACAAAACCCTAGCAGTTCAGGCGTTTCAGTAAAGTATCATTCTTGTAATCCAGGTTGCAGAGGAAAAAGGAATCAGCATGTTCTAATAAGCCCTGCAGAAACATACCTTTTCTAGTGTAACCCCCATGCTGTTTCTTTTGGCTCAGGCAAGCTCTAATAATACCTCCCCATTTCTTGATGCTGGCTCAGGGGCCACTGCATATGGTTCTTCAGACATGACAACTGCCAGTGCCTTCAAGACAACCGTATCCCACCCCATTTGAAAACATATTGCTGACTTCCCACACCTGCAGTGTCTTGCAGCAGTAGAGAATTATCCACTCACAGCTGCATCTTGAAATTAAAGTCTGCTTCATTTACTTGACCCTGGAGCCTTGTCCAAACAAGCTCACTTGAGCTTTCCCCAGATGGTGACCATTTACTTCTGCCTCATTCATTACTATTCCTTTAAATCATGGCCCTGAGCCAGCTGGCACACTGACATAGCTTTTTAATGGGAAGATTGCCCATCTTCATCCTTAATTTGGTAAATACAAAAAGTGGCCATAAAAATTGCAACACTATCCATGTTGGTCTTTTTCTTCCCCTACATATGAGCCTGCCTTGTATATCTCTGATGTTTGTTTAAGTAATCAACTGAGTCAGTTGTGTTAGTAGGGAAAAAATGGCATCTGTGGACAGTAACAAAAATGATATACAGGTCTGGATGTTATATTAATTGGCTATTGATATAAAAGAGCTCCATCACAAACCACCCCACACTCCGTGGCCTATCGAAACACACATTTGCATTATACTCATTATTCTTCAGGTCAGTGATGTTTTGGCTTCTCTAGGATGGACTCAGTGGGGTAGCACTACTTCACACTGCAGGCTGGTTTTAGAAGTCTGCTCCTCGTGTATTTATTCTTGGGCCAGGTTGAAGGGGCAGTGGTTGCCCAATACATTCTCCTCTTATGGCAAGTCACTGGCATAGCCAATGCCAAGCCAAACTGTATAAGTGCATTTATGGCCTGTACTTGAGTCATGGCCACTGGTCAAAGTAAGTCATTTTCATATGTTTGAAATTAATGGGCCAGGGTAGTAAACCCTGCTTACTATAGAAGGAAAAGGGGATTGAATATTTGTTGAGTGATAATCCAAAGCAGCATAGTTTTATAAAAATTAAAAAGCATAGAGTAATATTAGAAAATATTGTAACACTGGATTATGAATACTTTTATTATAGAAGATTATATACTTTTATTTCACAAGATTGAAAAATAATCCGCCATGCCTGTGGTAGACTAGTACTCAGCAATATTTTGAGTTTCCCTCTTTCTGCATACCTAGAAGGGCACTGGAAAGGGGCCATGTGATGAAACCATAATCAGAGCTAGTTTGATCATTTCAAGGCCAAACCACTTAAGAGCCAGCGTGTGAATAGTATTTTTATATCTAAAACAGAATGTATTCTCTCCTGATTTATCCTAGTGACCTTTAGGGGCAAAGCTTTAATAATACCTTGGACTCCACATGCTCGTCTAGATCTTTTTTTTTTTTTTTTTTTTTTTTTGTGGTACGCGGGCCTCTCACTGTTGCGGCCTCTCCCATTGCGGAGCACAGGCTCCGGATGCGCAGGCTCAGCGGCCATGGCTCACGGGCTTAGCCGCTCCACGGCATGTGGGATCTTCCCGGACCGGGGCACGAACCCGTGTCCTCTGCATCGGCAGGCGGACTCTCAACCACTGCGCCACCAGGGAAGCCCGCTCATCTAGATCTTTGACACACTCTCATCAAGAGGTAGAATCTACTTCTCCTTCCCCTGTATTTGGGCAGGCTTGAGACTCTTTTTTAACTGTAGAATGTGCACATATGACCCTGTTTGACTTGTAAGTCTGTTCACTGCTTGCTGGAATACTCAGCTGACTGCCTTGAGGCTACCATGCTATGAGGAAGCCCAAACCATAAAGATGCCTAAGAAGAAAAAGAAAAATGCTCAGTCAGGTCCAGCTACTCCAGCTTCTTTGCTCTCTCAGTTCCAACCGCAATCTGACTTCAACTGTATAAGAAAGTTGAGGCAAAACTTTCCGGTCAGGCTTTTTCCAAAATTCTCACTGACAGAAACCTTGAGAAATAACATGGTTGTTGTTATGTTAAGCCTCTAAGTTAGTTGTTACACCACTATTGTAACCTGAAAAGAGGTTTGCAAATGTTTCTGGCAAAATTATAAGTTACTTTGTTCAATCTGGGATGAAATTTTAAAATAAATTCTCAGGAGCCATGTCAATTTTCATTCCCTTTGATCTATTATTGTCTTTTCCAAGATTCTAGCCTATGCTTTATTTGTTATATGTATATTTAAATTACTTTGAAATCATGAACAGCAACTTTAAAGTACAAGAAGAGAGGATGCGTTAAGCAAATTAAAGCACATCTTTTGAAAGATTTCTTGTATAAATTCTAATGATAGGAGTGAAGACTATGCAAGTACATGGGAAAATGCAAGAGGCACTGCATTAGTTGGAAAACACATGATATAAGATTGTATGTACATTTTAGCTGCAACTACAGGAAACTTGTCATAGGAACGTGAGGGAAAGTACAAATGGAATTGATTATATAATTGAGTTAATATATTACCATTTAAGATTTAAAAATATTATTTAAACTTTCTAATATTTTATTGAAGCATATAATACCTGCTTCAACATACAAAATACAAAAAAAAGTTTTTTTAAATACAAAATATTTGGCCTGCACTTCTTATGCCTGCTTAAAGTATGAAGATTTTACTTATTAGAAGTGGAGTGAGAGAGACTAAAGTCTTGATCAGAATGTTTCTGCCACATTCTAGGCATGTCATAATCTTGGTTTTTTCTTTCTGTAAAATGGGGATAAACACAAAGAACGGTACAGGTCAACTGAAATCAGGGAAGTAAAGTGTTTTTTATCTTGTAACGGTTGTATAATTCTAAGAAACTATTTTGAAAACAAAGCAGATTATTAAGGATTATTTGTGTTAAGATTTTTTTTTGCTTACATTTGAAGTTAATTTTTACCTGTGAAATACATTTCTTTCACTAAAAAGGGCTTCTTTCCCAAACCCTTAGAGTTAAATTTTTCTCCTGCAAAAATGTGCCAGTTTTGGTACCATGATACAAAGTTGTGTGAAGACTTAGAAACTGAAACTCTGAAAATGGTACAACTTGGATGTTAGTCAGTTATCGTATACTGCTTGTGCCAACAGCAAAGACATCTATTCTAACTTACTGTAACTGTGCAAATCCCAGAGCAACTTAAAACATGCTCCCATAGGATGTACGTGCTTATTAAGGCATAATAATTTGAGAAGTGATCACCATCTAATTTGCTTCCAGGGCCTCATTGTCATGATTTGACATGTAGTCTCTGCAACGGAAAAATGTGAATAAGATTATTTATCCTGTTTTACAAATGAGAAATCTGAGTATCAGGAAAGATATTTGACTTTTTTAAAAAAATCTATTTATTTATTTATTTATTTATTTATTTTTATGGGCCGCCGGCGCCTCCTATTTATTTTTATTTATTTAGTTTTGGCTGTGTTGGGTCTTCATGGCTGCGTGCGGGCTTTCTCTAGTTGCCGTGAGCAGGGGCTACTCTTCGTTGCAGCGCACGGGCTTCTCATTGCGGTGGCTTCTCGTGTTGCGGGACATGAGCTCTAGGCACGCCGGCTTCAGTAGTTGTGGCTCACAGGCCCTAGAACGCAGGCTTCAGTAGTTGTGGCACACGGGCTTAGTTGCTCTGCGGCATGTGGGATCTTCCTGGACCAGGACTCGAACCCGTGTCCCCTGCATTGGCAGGCGGATTTGTAACCACTGCGCCACCAGGGAAGCCCTGACTTTCTTAACGCCACATGCATATCAGTTACTCAGTGTCCATTTGCCTTCACTCCAAGAATTCCAGCTTGTTGAACTTATCATGGAAAGAAAAATAATAGTATATCCAGTATTCTTATTTAAGTAACAAACACTTCAACCCCTCTATACTTACTTTGGATATTGATAGTCTCTCTCTCTCCAGCCTTGTATTTTATATATTTGCTGTTGCTTCCCACCCTGAATATTTCCATTATTAAAAGTGGAGGAGGACTTCTATTTCCAGATCCAGGTGTATTAGTGTGTAGCAGAGCAGCACTTCCTTTGCACAACTAGAAACTGCTGGGTAAATCACACACACACACACACACACACACAGACACAGACACACACACAAATCTGTACTTTTAGGGATCAAAAGCCTGTAGAAGCGTGAGGGAAAAGAAACCAGGGAAACCCGCAGTTCTTCTGGCAAGTGTGGAGGACTGGATTACACATCTGAAAATGAAGAGCTTGAAGCACATGGTCACTGTTTCCCCGATGGTACATTTCCTGGGTTCTGGAGTAGCATGGTGGGGCTCGGGAGGTAACCTGAAGCATCTAAAAGGCAGAGTGAAACCTTGAGCAGTCTTACGATGCTTAGGAAACAAAGACCCATCCTGGGAGAGTACCTGCTCTAGAGCACACTACGGGTCTTATAGTTATTATGAAATCACTGCTTCAGCCAAGCAAGGTTTGAATTGTATTCATAACTTCATAAATGTATCCCTTGCATAAAATCTTTGTAATTACTATTCCTTATGTATTTATATTTCATAATAGGTTGTCATGTTTGGTGACAATAATCACATGTTTATTTCTTCATTGGACCCCAGATACCTATAAAGGTATATGGTATATACTAGGTATTTCTCAATAATTTTGGATAAATAAGTAAAATTAAACTTTTTTTTTCTGATTGTGAATTAGCCAGGCTTATTTCACCTTTATACATTCTCTGTGTTCCCTGCCCCCCGCCATTTTTCCCTACTGACAATTTAAGAATTCTGGTTGTTTTGTTTTACTTTCATAAATATTTTTATATCCTAGGGGTATTTCCTTTTAATCTGTTACAAATATATGTTTTCATGGGTGTCATTACTAGGGAAGACTCCCTTGTCTTTGTGATTGTATCAGTAACAGATGGTGGAACCATGGGCCTCATTTCTGCCAACCAATGGCTCTCAGTATCCCTCTGGGACACCCAAACTCCAAAAGAAAAATGAGCCCAGGTCATAGGTAGGGTCTGGAGAATGGGAAAAAACAAAAACAAAAAAACTGTTAAAGCACCTACTATGTGTAGTCATTTAAACACAGTATATATGATAACACTATCAC
This sequence comes from Delphinus delphis, assembly GCF_949987515.2. Classification (NCBI taxonomy): domain Eukaryota; kingdom Metazoa; phylum Chordata; class Mammalia; order Artiodactyla; family Delphinidae; genus Delphinus; species Delphinus delphis. The sequence goes on along the minus strand of NC_082702.1, from coordinate 36,626,861 downwards.
AACAAATCTTTGTACTGTAACTCCCATTCCACCAATGAAGAAACTGAGTCTTAGAAAGTTTATTTTTCAAGGCCAAATAGTTAATAAGAAGCATAACAACTATTCAGATTCCCATCTGTCTCACTTCCCACTATTCAGTAATAACTTTAAAAGGAATTTTCTGTAAGGGAAACACAACACATATTTAAAGATTAAAAAAAATATAGCTCTTGTGGGTCCTTCAAAATTATTAGAATAAAATGGTTTAGAGAAAGTCCTTTGTCTCCATTTCAGTTATCCTTAACGAAACCCCCATATTTGACTCCCAAAGAGTTCTTACTGAGTCTTTTAATGTATATGCCTGTGTTATCTAGAGAAGACCCATGAAGAGCTGACCACAATATACCTGGTATCTAGACATCAACAACCCTGCAATATGTCTAATCAGTAAATGAACATTTTTGTTCATTTTCACAAGGAAAAGCATGTTGAACTTTAGATGAAAATTCTTGAAGGGACTAGGTCGACATATAGGGATCTTCATAATTTTAAACAAGCATATCATTTATTTATTACTGGGAAATATATTGAAGAAATTCAGCATACATTGCAATCAGGATTTATTTAAAAACCAGATCTTGCAGGGTATTTTATTTTAGCTTGCTATTTTACATGGAAAATGAAATAAAGCCCTGCTTTGTTTAACAAACATAGCTCTTCTCTTTATCATTTTCTAATGACTACTCAACTGTAAATAATGGAAATTATTACATTATGATTTCACCAAACTGCCTGTCAACAGCAGTAATTGTTGTTATAATTTAGATGGTAAATATATGTTCTGCAACTGCAGATACCAATTCATATCAACATCTGGACCCTTAGGCTCATTCACATATAGTCACCGTTCTGAATGGAAATTCAGGTCTGGGTGACCTCTGCTTCCCAGATATATAAAAAAGATTAGTAGAGGGGGGAAGTGGAATTGGAGGAAGAAAAGGTTTGTTGAGTATGTATTTTTGGCTAAGCAATATACCTGTTGCTTTCCATAATGTCTGTTCTTAACATGAACTGTAAGAGGCAAGAATTAGGATTGTCCATGTTCAAATGCAAGAATGGACAAGCGTGTATGCAAACCACAGTCTGGGCTCCAATACTGTACTTATGGGCTAGAAGTTTCTAAACCCATTAATTCACCCCAGCCACCTTCAGTTGCCCATGAGACTAGAAGCAAACACCAAATGGGAGGAAATACTTCTATTTTACAGTATTGAAAACTTCTCATTTAGGAATTTTGGAAGTGAAATAAGCATCTTTGTGTCGTATTAAGTCCTGCTCATTTATCTCACTTAAGGTCATATTTGAAAATTGCCATAACCTGAAACCACTTTACCTCTAAAGCTACTAAATCAAACCTTATGTTTCCTAGTCACAACTTTCTTCTTTCAAGTTTATATTTTCTGCTGCCTTGCTATTTGAAATGTGTCAGAATATCAGGTCACACCCAGAGGTCATAAATCAGAATCTGCATTTTAACAATATACTTGGGTAGTTTGTATGCATATTAAATTTGAGTAGCACTGTTTAGTGTTTCTATTATCACCATCTTAACCTCACTGAGATCTTCATGAAACTTTGATTTCATGGATGATTCAATATCTATTTTCTCTCATTCCTGCCCCTTGTCTGTCTGTTTTGCATCCAGCTTCAAGTCTAGGGCCTATTTTTATTACAAAAATAAACAATTAAACAAAACAACAGCAGCAAACTTGGCTCAACCTTAGAACAAGTAAATCAAAATATCTGGAGGTAAGACTTAGACACTAGCATTTAAAAAAAAAAAGTCTCACCAGATAATTCTTCTGTGTACACACCTTTGGGAACCAAAGCACACCTTCCCCACTCTTTTTTGACTGTACAGTTGCATATGCCAGGCAGATCTCTAATCCTGTATCAATCCAGTTAGCCTTCTTTCCTACCTAATGTAAACATACTAACAAAGCTGAGCTGATAGATAAGATAGCAGGTAACTTTATTTTTATAATTTTTTACTTTACATCCTAAATTATCATTAATATATATGACTTTTCAATCCAAAAAAGAATAATATATATGTAAATTATTAATACATGCAATTATTATTTAATAATAATGGAAAATATTACATAATTTAATTATAAATTATTAAATTATGACCCTAATTATTAAGGTTATCCTAGGCCACAGAATTATGAATGATTTTGTCTTTACTGATTTCTCTGTCTCTCGCAATGAATGGATGTTACTTTATCATAAGGAAATTAAGCCTTTAAAATCATAATTCAGAAGATTTTGAAATACTGTTCACAGACACTCTGGTTAATTATGAAGAATAAATAACTACATATTTGGTGACCTCAATCATTGAAAACAAAAATCCCAGACAAACTGAAATTAAGAACTGAGAGGATGCCTTAAATGCTAAATGATTGTATTAAGGAGTTATAGGTAATATTTAATCTTTTAAAACTGTATTAGTTTTCTCTTGCTGTGTAACAAGTTACTACAAATTTAAAAACTTTCTAAAGCAACACCCATTAATCATCTTGCAGTTTCTGCAGGTCAAAAGTCCCAGAACAGCTTACCTTGGTTTTCTGGCTCAGGGTCTCTCACAAGGCTGCAATCAAGGTGAGCTTGGTTGGCGGGGCACATTCCTTTTCGGAGTCCTCTTCCAAGCAGAATTCAGTTCTATTGTAGGTCTTACTTAGGTCCTTATTTCCTGTTGACTGTGATCCAGGGCCAGTCTGAGCTGCTTGAAGCCACTCTGAATTCCTTACTACATGACTCTCTCTCAGGCCCCCTCACAACATGGCCCCTTTTCAGAGTCAGCAAGAGCATCTTTGCAGTAAATGTCTGTGAATCTCTTTTCGGGGCTTTCATTTGATTAAGTCAGGCCCATACAGGATAATCTGCCCTTTGATTAACTCAGAATCAACTGATTTGGGGACCTAATTATATCTGCAAAATCCTTCACCTTTACATATAAGTTAACCTAATCATAAGATTGATGCCCTGTCATATTAACAGATTCTGCCTGTACTCAAGGAGTGGGAATTAGATAGGGTGTGTACCATAAGAGACAGGACTCTTGGGGCCATCTAAGAGTTCTGCCTGCCACAGTAGTTTTTGGTGTTTTCCACATTTCCACCATTAATTCTATAAAATTTCCAACATTAAAAGAAGTAAAGTTAATTTTTAAGCCCATAAACATGAAACTTTTGATGTTTGTGTGTTTGCATGTATGTCTACATATATATATGTATATATAGAGAGAGAATCTCTTATTTTTTTAATTTTTATTGGAGTATAGTTGATTTACAATGTGCTAGTGAGAATCTCTTCTTTTTTTTTTTTTTTTTTTTTTTTGTGGTACGTGGGCCTCTCATTTTTGTGGCCTGTCCCACTGCGGAGCACAGTCTCCAGACATGCAGACTCACGGGCCCAGCTGCTGCGCGGCATGTGGGATCTTCCTGGACTGGGGCACGAACCTGTGTCCCCTGCATCGGTAGGCGGACTCTCAACTACTGCACCACCAGGGAAGCCCTGAGAATCTCTTATTTTTATATTGCAATTAAATACCTAGATAAAGCATATTTAATCAATATTATTTAAAAGTGTGGTCAAAGCTACAGCTCATTTTTTTACACATTTTGTGTATGTTTATATGTATGTGTGTATTTAGCATGGGTTTATTTGAAGTATGAGTGCAAGGTTTGCTGCAGTGTCCATGTAGGTAGCACCTATACTTTCAGTGCCCTAACAGCAGCCCCAGAGGAGCCATTACCATCTCTTCGCAAGTACTGGAGCTGTTACAATGTCAATGAAGTATCTCATATACTTCCACAGACATAGTAACAGCCCCACAGGAGTCATTACTGTGTCATTGCCTGAGCCATTATGGTGTCAATGGAGACACTATTTTAATGTCAGTAGAATGGCCCCACACAAGTTCTACTGCCATTATAAAAATAAAGGAGGTAAAACACACACAAAAGCAGGTTATTATCTGTTAAGGAATCTCAAACTCTCCAAAGTGCTAAGTAAGGCTTACTAGTGACTCTAGTTTGTATTTAACCATTGTTTACTCAGTCCTCTTAGAACATGGTAAGCACAGCAGTTTTCAGTCACAAAGTCCCAAACTTGGATACTTTAAAACAATTGCAAGTGTTTTTCTTTTTTTTTTAAACATCTTTATTATAGTATAATTGCTTTACATTGTTGTGTTAGTTGCCACTGTATAACAAAGTGAATCAGCTGTATGTATACATACATCCCCATGTCTCCTCCCTCTTGCATCTCCCTCCCACCCTCCCTATCCCACCCCTCTAGGTGGTCACAAAGCCCCAAGCTGATCTCCCTGTGCTATGCAGCTGCTTCCCACTAGCTAGCTATTTTACATTTGGTAGTGTATATATGTCCATGCCACTCTCTCACTTCATCCCAGCTTACCCTTCCCCCTCCCCGTGTCCTGAAGCCCATTCTCTACATCTGCATCTTTATTCCTGTCCTGCCCCTGTGTTCATCAGAACCATTTTTTTTTTTAGATTCCATATATATGTGTTAGCATACAGTATTTTTTTCTTTTTGTGACTTCACTCTGTATGACACACTCTAGGTCCATCTACCTCTCTATAGATAACTCAATTTCTTTTATTTTTATGGCTGAGTAGTCAATTGCAAGTCTTAAGAGGTGGTCCTAGGAGTTCAAAACCTCCCACTCTGACCAACTAACTCATCTGATATTGTCACAGTCCCTGCCATGAAGAACATTTATGATTATTCTTACATACTGACACACCACTCGTCTGTGTAGTGAAAGGCTTAAAATGAAGATTCAACATAAGATGCTTCTTTGATATCTTAAAATCTGACAGCCTCAAATGGCCTAACCACAAGCTCCCCCATCCAGTGTGCTCCTGTGAATGTCACATAGCCAAACAACTGTCTTTATACCTGTCCTTATCAGAGGACCAGGAGCAGTGCCTGCTCATCCCTGACAAGTGGGCTTCAGTTGCCTGCCAGCCCATGGAATTACTTAAGCCAATTACGTCCTCTCCCAAGAATCAGGTTTCACCTCACCCTCTTGTAACTACAGAGCTACGTCCCACAGCCCCTGGTTTCTCACTCTGTTCCTGAGTGCAGCATCCACATGGCGCTGTATGTTGCTGTGTCCTCTTCCTGTGGGCTGTGAGTGTATGTGACTAATAAACTGCTGTTGATTTCATGTGTCCAGTGTCAAGTGCCGTATGTTCAGCCATATGCGTAACTCCAGGGTGGGAATTCCTCCATCAGCAATAGGTTGAAGGGGAGGTGACCAGAACAATCTGTTACTCTGTGATTTCCTGATTAGTCCCTCCTCCATCTCCCTTTTTATTTTCTTCTTGATTGTCAGTCAGTTTCATTCTACATCTTTGCTAAATCCTTGGTGTTTAAAAGAGATCCTTGATAATAAGACCCTATGATCTTAGCATTTTATTCCCTAATAATGGTTCAGCATATGGAATGGAATATATTACCAGCTACAACAATTTTTTTTTTGCCTGTTTAGTTAGAGAGACTATTTCTAAAGATGTACCATGATTTTCCATGCGTGTTTCCTGCTCTCGGTTAACTTTGTCCCCCTGCATTCATGCTCCTGGCAGTGAGCATATGTTTTAGCCCAGCAAGGCAACGAGGTTGTGCTATGGGAGGCAGTTAGTGTGTGCAAGAGAGAGGTGTGTTGCTCTAGTGCTGGACTGTGCAGAATATAGGAGGAGGCTCATTCAAATACCACTGCGTACCTCTCTGACTGGATGGTAGAATGAGAAAGCAGAGATGCTGTTTGAAAGCAGGCAGACAACTGAGGAATTAGGAAACCCAATGAAGGGATGTTGTTTTGCAGTCTTGTAAGGCATAGTTGGCATGGTGTAGAAGGTAACCTGAAGGGAAGTAAACTTTCCTCTGGACTCAGAGTGTATTCATAACTATTCCTCTTTAGAAATGTAGAGAACAGTGTTTGCTAATGCCACCCAAAGAGAATTACAGCTTTGGGTTGTTGGATGGGGTAAGTGTGAGAAACTGAAGAAGTGCTTAATTTGTAAGGAGCTAGATTGTAAGGAGTTAGCCTGACATTCCTCTGGGTGATTGAGAATTTCTGTTTATTTCAAGGATTTACATTGGTGCTAACTCAGAAAATTTTTACAACATATATTTAACTCGATAACGTTTGCAAAATAGGTCACCTGTTTACAAAGTTCTCTATGTATCAATTGAGAAGTTGTTTTTCTTGGGGTCTTTCTTAGCAACATTTAGTCTTTGAATCTTTGAATGTAATGACATTTCTTGCCTGACTTAATTTAGGATCTTAATTAATTGTTATTTTAGGTCTCTAATTACTAAAGTACTTAGTGTGCTATGCATCAAACATTAACAAATTGTTGACTAACCAGCTGGGTTGCACCTGCAATTATGCATTTGCAGCTACAACTAATTGCCGAAATTTCACCCATGGAGAAGCCAACATTTGGTTCTCTGCCTTCAGTGATGAAGGGTTTTGGTGGCTAATGGGTCCCAATGTCACAAAAACTATCCTTCCATTTGTAAGATGCTAACTTTTCTCTATTCAAATTTCTATTTAATCACTTGATAAATATTAATACATTGTGGTTGTTTTGTAAACATCATATGTTGATATTAGTGGACAGGATTCTTTCTGGGCGCAAACACCATCAGTGTGTTGCCAGATTCAAATGGTCAAACCACATCTTTCCTGTCTCATGCTTTTAGAAATCGTGAGGATGAAATAAAACAGCAGGGCAGAGACGTTAAAATCTTCAGACTTGCTGAAAAGTGCCTAGCAGCAGTATCCCAACTCTCAAACCGCTGAAACCATATAAAGAAAAAATTGACAAGTGGGGCAAAAATGTCACTTAGAGGCCATTTTTAGAACATTTAAGACCTACCAAGAGCTTAATGTTGGGGACATATTTAGGTTTATACAGCTTTCATTAAAAATTACCTTTTTTTTCAAGTTAAAGAAGACAGAGAAAAGTGCATTCAACAGAATACCGTCTGCATTTCAACATGCTCACACCGTCTGCATTTCAACATGCTCAGCATTTTTGCTTGCCTTTGGCAGATAATTTTTTTCAAAGCTGACCATTTCTTCTGTTAGATTGAAGAAAAAGAAAGTGAAAGGTTTATATAAAAATATTTTAAAATTATACACATACATGCACATGCACACACACTAAATTATATAGATTTTCATTTAAAAGAAAAAAAATACATCAGCAAAACGTGTTCATAAACCACAGTCTCTGAAGTTTTTACTTCACTTTGTGGCTGAATACTTGATATTTGAAAATTACCTATTCTTACCATTTGTCATTTTCTGAGTATTGCTTCAGTACAAAACTGGATTTTACTTCGGTGACCGGAAAGTTACCAAACAGGCCCTTACTGCCTGGAATTCTAATCAAATGGAAAAAATATGCAAATCTAACAACTGGTCAAAATCAGGGTATCAGAAGAGATTTGTCTACCAGCAGCATAAATGTGTAACTATGAGTTAATATAAATCTAGAGATAGAATTAGACGACTCTCCATATGTATTTAGTCTGGTGTACTAATTTTGAAATGAGTGCAATGCTATTAAAAAAACAGCTGACTGACATAGTAAGAATGAAAGGGAATAAATATTGCATATTTACTGTGTTTCAGGTACTGTGCTAAGCAATTTATCTTTTTTTTTTATTTGATTAACCTATCAACCCTGTGAAGGAGACTCCATAATCCCTATTTAATATAGGAAGAACTGAGGTTCAGAGATATTTACAGAGTAAGTTCAAGGCTACACTTTTAATTTAATGTGTCAGAGCCAGGGATTTGACAGACTGACACCAAAAGGCAGTCTCATTCAGTAAACAATTCAGATTCTGTAACTCTATGGTAATCAGGTACATTGAGTTTTAGTATATGTGCTGCCGAAGCGAGCACTACATTGAGTTTTACATCCATTAATTCATGTTTATGTTGTTGAACTAGATATAGATTTATAGATATATATGTAAATGGGCATAATAATACCTAACCTATCTACATTTTAACATTGTTATTAAGTGAAGAAACAATAATTATTAGTGTGTTTGTGTAATTGTGCCCATATCTATATATAATCTATAGCTATATAACTATATTTTTATCTGTTTGTATATCTCCATTTCACAGATTGAAAAAGAATAAGAATAAGTTGTTCCCCTAGATTAAAAACTAGTAAGTAATGTGCTTGGGAGCAGACAGAGATATTTTCCATATGCTACAACATGCTAGAATAAAGAATAACTCCTGGCAATTGTACATAAAGGTGAAAATTTCATGGCTACCTTGCTCTGTAACATGGATGATCATCAGTTTCTTCAGCTTGCAAAGTGGAGATAATTCGTTCAACAAACATTCATTGAGCATCGATTATGTTATATGACAATGTCCTAGGTGCATGAGATACTTTATTGATCAAAACTGAGAAAAATACCTTCCCTTGTGGAGTTTATATACAAGTGGGAGAAACAGGCAGTAAATAACAAGTCCAATAGATACGCAGATCATTTAGTCTGATAGAAGGTGATAAATGACATGGGAAAAAAATCACACTAATTCAACACATTGTGAGAGTGAATTATAGTTAGATTAATTATACAGCATACGTAGAATCGGGTTAAATACACAGGAATTATCCACTGTGTGATTAGATTATTTTCTTCCTACTCAGCACACCCAGGGTCTCCTTCCATTTGCCATACCCTTTCCCTAATGGCAAGATATGAGGTGAATGCTTGTCAGAAACACTCAGTTCTGTCATGACTGCAAATCCCTAAGTCCTCAAAAACCACTATTTTTTTCCTTTTTAAAACTGTAGTTGTCATAAGAAATAGAGTCACACACCTCAACTTTAGTTCTTCAGATGTGAATAGTAAAGAAAGCAAAAGAACAGAATTCTAACAAATCCCTGCTGAAGCCTCCTTTGTGCCAAAAAACAAAACTTTGAGAGAGGCAAAGATCAACACAAGGAAATTCATAATTGCTCCATTGTGGGATAATATACCATATGCCCGTCTATAACCAGGCACAACAGGCCATTGCCTAAATGACTTTCATAATGCACCCCATTGGGTCTAGGTACAGAACTGGAAGCCATATGGTGCAATTCAGCCCTCCACATGAACTTCCGGGTTTTCATTGTGTTGTGTCACATTATTTTACTATCATTTTTGATTTGAATGTACAAACTGGTTTTGCAGGAATAATCAAGACCTCCCTGAAAATGTTGCAGAGAGGTAACTTCTGTTTGCTTGACAGAAAGTTGTGAGGTGTCCTTTAGCCAGGCTGCTGGCTTTGGCTTCAGAAGGTCCACAGCATCTAGAGAGTGATGTGCAAACTGCCGTGCAGCCAGTGGACCTTAAATGCAATACAAAGGCTCCCTGTAAAAAAGCAAATCAAAACAAATTCTATTTATGGTCCTGGGTCAGAGACCCATTTGCACACTGGGTTCTAGAGACTCCCTCAAGCCCCATTGTGGTTCAGACTAGCTTGATCGTGTCTTCACCCATCTATGCATTCACTTAGCAAACATTAGCTGATTATCTGCTCTGCGTTAGGCACAGAGCTAGACTCAAGGGATATACAGAGTTGTAACACACCTCTCCAGAGCTCCATATGTGTAAAGTACGGTGGGGAGCACAGATGTGTTAAGAGGTAAAATGCTGATAAAACTATGGGGGCAAAGTGCTGTGCAAACACACAAAAAATCTAATGACCAATGGAATCTGAATGGAATTGAAATGTTTCAAATCAGGGATAATGACAGAACATGTGACACCACTAAATAGATGTTTACTGGGAAGAAAATAATTAGAATGGCATTCACAGTAGATGAAACACAACTGTGAATTATGCAAGGGAATGTAACAAATTCGAAGAAGGATGGCTATTTTTATCCAGGTACGGTTTTCTAAAAAGTTAATTTGATAGAAGTGTACTTATTCCTAGAAAACTTTAGTCCAAATTCACATTAAGGTGTCTTCCACTTTTGCCATGTCCATCATCACTATCCTGTCATTCTGATGTTTACTATCATCATAGTTTATTTTCCTATCTGCATGCAAAATGTTGAGGTAGTGCATTCTCAGGTTGCTCATCGGAATCACCTAGGAAACGCCTAAAATGAAGATTGTACAGCCCTACCTCAGGCATAACAAACCAGAATTCCTGAAAATGAGAGCCCGAAATGCGGATTTTAATACTTACAGGAGAACCTGTTGGTATTCAGAATTTAGAGAGCACATTCACATGCATCATCTTAACATGATCTCTCCAACAGCCCTTTGTGGGAAGGAATGTGGTAATTTTAGAAGGTTGAGGTGAATTTCCCAAGGGAAATCATATGGGACTAAATCTTCAGATCACCTACCCAAAACACAATTCTCTTTCCATTCTCTTACCAATGCAGTGACTTACAGAAAGGCCACATGATGGAGAATCATGGTGCTAGGTAAGATTTATCTAGAGGCATAGTGGGGGTCGATTGCTTGTGCTTCCTGGAAGGCTGTGTTGAGAAGAATTAGGGAGCTGCTTTTGGGCTGCAATGGAGTGCGATGTTTTGTGTCTGACATACATGTGGAAGCACTGCATGACGGCTCACCTACTTATAATATGCACCTTTTACACTCCCAGTTTCTTCCAGTTGTTCCATCTCTTCTTATTTCTGCTTCCTTCTCTATCTCATCATAGTCAGCTCTTTCAAGCTGATTCTCCACCAAATGCTTAATTATCTTAAGCTGGTGATCAAACCAAGTATCAGTCTATTCCACATCCACATCTGGCACCTTCACTGATATTGAAGAAATCAGGCCAACATATAGTATGGCTCCACTAGAAGTGTATGGTATTGATCTTACATAGTAAAACAGTGTTCCTTTCTTGTACAAATAAATCAAGTGGGAAAACTTATTATTATATAGAAATGTGGAAATTATTAATTCTAGATATTTTATTTTTCTTCCCTGAAATACTGGAATTGTGATATTCCTTCAAAATACAGTCTTTCAAAAGAGTTTTGATAAATGAATGGAGTTCAACATGATCTTTTGTATTTTTTCTAAGGATCCAGAAGTGGAATATCACATTATCACAGAGGAAATGTGCACACACTTGCAAACATTAAGCACACAAATATATAAATGCGTATCTAAAACATAGTAATAGCATTGTCATTCTACCTCTATTTGTACCTTTTTGAGGCAGCAGAATGTTCTGTGGGACATAAATGTTTTAGGTAGTTAGATATCTAATTGCAAATAGAGGCTCTGAGCCTAACTCTAGCAGTGTGTATTCATGAAAGTCATCATAAATATGAACATATATACACACAAAAATATATCACAATAACCCTGTGGGGTGAATATATTATCTACATGTTCTAAATGAAAAAAATATGCAAGGGAGTTTAATATTTTCAACGTTACATATCTAGCAAATGCTAGATGTGGTTGGAATTCAAATCCAGGTTGTTTCATTCCCAAAGTATATGCTTTTCTTACTATACAACCATACAGAAATGCAAAAGATATATTAAAGTCAAGGAGATGGATTTCCTTGGTGGTCCAGTGGTTCAGACTGTGCTTCCACTGCAAGGGGGTGAGGGTTTGATCTCTGGTCGGGAACTAAGATCCCACATGCTGTGGGGTGTGGCCCAAAAAAATTAAAAAAAAAAAAGTCAAGGAGAGATTATAAAAGGCAAAGGACTCCGTTATGAGTACGGTGATTTTGCAAATGAGTAATATGTGAGCCCTCATTTTTTTTTTACTTTCTTTTTTTTTTTTAGCAACATTAGCAGCCCAGTCCACTTAGCCACTTAGTATATGCTGATGTCCTCAGGGAAGTGATGGAATTTTTCTGGGCATTCCACTATAAGCGTGTGTTGTTTTGTATATGGAAAAGCAGTTAACAAAAAAAAGAAAAGAAAGAAGGAAAAAATATGTATGTGTAAAACTGAGGACAATCTCTGTAGTGAGAACTAATTGATCAGAGTACATAGCAATATTTGAGTTGAGACTTTTTTAAGGACATTTTATTAATTATTCATTCAGAGTATTTTGCATGCTAGGTGTTACCACATTTAGAATCTCATTTAATGCCATGAATGATTTCAACAAAGAAGGAAAGAGGAGGAGTAAAGGAAGAGGAGAAAGAAGGAGGGAAAGAACCAAGACAATCTATGATTTTCCCTATATTATGATACTTGAGGCAGAAAAACAAAGACAACCCTGAATTTGGTTTCAAATAGATGCCTTACTTAAGAAAACTTCCGGTAAGATTCACCTACCTTCCCTTGGCTTTGCAAAAGGATATTTAGCAGCCTCTGTTAGGTAACCTCAGAAAGACACAGGCATTCCAGGTAACTATAATTGGTCTGTGCTTAAAAGCTACAGTAAACAATAAACACATGAGAGATAAATACACTGCTGAGTGACCTTGGAGAGGACTGCCTTAAGCGGCAGGCTGGGGACAACCACGTCATTATCAGGGACTGGAATCACCAGGCTGTTGGAATAATCAGACTTTGGAGGACATTTTCACAGGGGGCAACTCCTGGGTGCGAATCTCTCACTCACACATTATGGCACCAAGTGCTTTTGATCATGTGAGAACAAGTGAGATCTACCTTGAGGTGCATCAGTATTCCAGGTGGAGGTATTAAATTTCTTGACAAGGTAAAGCCATGTATTAAGAGCTTTGCCACTTAGGAGCATTTTCACACCTGAGAATCCACAAACTACTCCTGCCCCCTATTATTTCATCTGAGACATTAGATGATAGTGCTCTTATCAGTTTGGCTGCAAAGTCATTAATTTTATGTTTGAAGCGAAGGGGGGAAAAAAGACAAATTTTCTCAGCTTTTGAAATGTCAAGTGAATTTCACCGAACCCTGAAAGAGAAAGTTCATGTTTTTTCTTTTAAGATTTAAGATAGGAGGAGGGTGACTGGCGTCGTTCAGTGACTGTAACAATTTATAGGAACTCTTCTTTGTGTCATGATCTTGAATCAATCAAAGTAATCAAGAAATTTGTAAAAAGTTCCCTCTGTAGTAAAAGTCAAAAAGTGACCCTTGATAATACCATGGGCAAAAAAGTATAATTCATACAAATGGAACACAATCAGGTTGATAAAATCTCGTACAAATCCAACTTCAGCCAAATCTGAATGCCTTAACAACAGCAACAATAATAGAAATAGTAATATCTATAAGGGATCATTTTGTTAATGCTAAATTTTTTGTATGCTTTGGCTTATCTACTTCTTACAGCCCTGTTCAAGTAGGTGCTATAATCACACCTATTGCTTAAATGGTGCAGTTGGAGCCTAGAGATTAAGTAATTTTCCTGTGATCACGTAGTCAACAAAAGGCAAGTCTGAGAATAGAGACAAGCTTCATTTGGCCGATCACAAACCCTGTGTTTTTTTTTTTTTTTTTTTGGTACACGGGCCTCTCCCATTGCGGAGCACAGGCTCCGGACCCGCAGGCTCAGCGGCCATGGCTCACAGGCCCAGCCGCTCCACGGCATGCGGGATCTTCCCGGACCAGGGCACGAACCCGCGTCGCCTGCATTGGCAGGTGGACTCTCAACCACTGCGCCACCAGGGAAGCCCAACCCTGTGTTTTTAGGCATTAGTTTATTAAATTATTTAATAACTTTTTGTGAAGACATAAGTATGTTTTCCTAAAAAACAATGTTAAATCTTTTGTCTCTAGTATCTTGGCTCATCTGGAATACCACCATTGCTTTACAATGTGATATCTTTTCCTTATGACAAATAAAATTGTATTTTAAATAACCGGTGTTTGAGAATTTCTGAAGCGTGCATAATTTGGCCCTTCATTTGGCTCAGATGAAGAGTTTGGAATTCAAAATCAGAAACTGAAGGAGCAGATAGAAACTATATCAGAATTTGTTGTTGTTATTGTTAATATACTAGTTACATTTTTAAAAGTGAGTATGGTTATCTCAGTTACAGATGACAGACCGGGTATTCCTGATTCTAGTATTTCAGCTATATCCATTCTTTACTTAAAAAAGCAGGAGTGAGAACTAGAGATTACATGCTGGTTTTCAATAACTGATTCAAATAGTAATTTAGTAGATGATAAAAGGGAGGAAAGGGGTTTTCTACAACAGACTTTAAATCCGAAACTACCACTTTACATCTTTCAGGTAATTTGGGAATGAGGCTGTAGATATCTTGAATGTTCACCATCTTACAAATGATTCATATACACTAAACCACTAGGGAAACAATAATTGCCAAATAGAATGAGAACTATATTTCCAATTTAGAAGAACAGGAAAACTATGGTAGAGAAGGCGAGTAAAATAATATAAGAAAACCTTCATAGGGCTATATACCGGCATCAAAAAACAAACAACAAAAAAACAAACCAAAAAAACAAGCTCAGCTCCCTCTAGGCCATTCACGTATTGCTTTGGTCGGCAGACTTTGCTGGGAATTCCCGGTTCTGATGGAGGATGCAGTGACTGATTGCCTCTGTACACAAACACTTTTACTGCTGTCCAGGGCCCAGATGTCAAAAAGGGCCTCATCAGGGGAGAAATCCATTGTTTGTTTTACTGTAACTTCTGCCTCCTGTTAGTGAAAAGGAAAACATTCTCTTTTGGTGCCAGATATAAGGGGATTTCAAAAAGTAAATGAGGTTGTAACATAAATATCACCATTTTCTTTTTCAAAAAGCAGGAGCAATTGTCAATGAGGAAAACTCAGCCAGACATACCCTAAATCTAGGTAAAATTATGTCAGGAGATAAATTAGGACACCAGTGTACAGAGGTGTGTCACTGTGTCATTCTAGGGAAAAAAAAAGAAAGAAGAATGCCTTGAAATTCTCCAAAGAAGTTGTATGAAATTCTCTATTTCACTTAATAGTGGGAAAGCAAATTAATCACAGCTTTGTTCAACACTGACAGAGAACATAATAGAAATAAGAACCTCTAGAGATGTGTTTAAAGATAAAAAAATAACTTGTTTTTCAGCTAGCAATTGTTTGCCTCCTCCTGATGGCCTATTACTTTGTCAACGTGACTCCTTATTTATTCTCTTTGAGCACATAAAGGAAGTCACTTAAAATCCCAGGGATATACAAGAGGGGGAGACCCCTCCAA
The DNA here is from genome assembly GCF_949987515.2 of Delphinus delphis. Lineage (NCBI taxonomy): Eukaryota > Metazoa > Chordata > Mammalia > Artiodactyla > Delphinidae > Delphinus > Delphinus delphis. Next base: position 36,611,631 of record NC_082702.1, on the reverse strand, counting down.
ACCAAGTGAAATCTTAACAGTGGGTATACCTTTAAAGGTCTGAGTCTGGAAAATTACCAGATGCATTTGCATGCATTGCTGACAAGCTTCACTGTGAGGGTAGAAAACACAAAGAAACATTACAGCTCTTCAATTTCTAAAATCCATTTTTGTACATGAGCGGCTGGTCATGTCTGCAGATTTCTCAAGCTGCATCCCCATAAAACAACAAAATTGGACACTGTCAGCAGAAAAGGAGCATTTTGAATACATCAGTCAGAAAACAAGCACATTTGAAAAACAGACTTAAGAAAAGGTCAAACGGAAGGTTCTAGAAACCCACTAAAAGCTCTCTGTGAATGCCTGTGTCTATTTTGAAACTGCTTTACTGCTGACTACCACAAACTTGCATTTCACATGATTCATGCTCATTGCATCTCCCATAGCAAAACTTAATTAAATATTTCTACATCTGGCTTCTTGATATGCTTTTGAAACTTGCAAAATAATTCCCTTAAGCCTTGAGAACTCCTGAAAAAAGTATATTTAGGAGTACAAAGGACTCTGCTAGAAGTCACCATGGTTAATTACAGTAAAACAATATTTGTGATTGGTATCATGTATAAAGTTAATTGTCTCATTAACCTTAGCTGTTATAATCTGGTCCCATTATAAATGAGAATCAAAAGAAGGGCTAGAAATGAAATATAAATAATGACATCAAAATAGTGTACTTTCCTCCATTGTGATCTTTAAGATTTAAATGCCTGTCTCTTCAAGTTAATAGCTAGTAAGTGTTGTAATGTCAAGATGATAGATGGATAGAAAACTGGCATCTTAGGATACTTTAGCACATTTCAGATTGGCTATCTTCCTTTCCCTTTCCCATTTCTATCTCTAGGCAATAGAAAATTAAATAATTACTTGATATGGAAGAAACAAGTCCATTCACTATTTAATAGTTCTCTTGAGGTAGGTAGTAATAACATGTGCACACTTCTAGTGGCTTCCCATGCAAAGTCAAGGAAGAATTTAAGAACATTCTAGCTTGGTGGCTAAAACACATGATCAAATCACAGACTTTGACCAGCGTTGAGGAGATTGCATCAAATATGAACAAAGGTGCATTCATTGTTCCACCAGAAGCTGAAAATCTGAACTCTAAGGACTTAAAGATGATTCAAGAACCCAAATGATTAACCTGGTAATGAAGTCATCTAGAAGAAGTAGATTATGACTTAGTCCTAGTTAGACTCAGGTAATGCTAACTAAATGTATTCCTGTTTGTTTTTGTTTTGTTTTGTTTTGTTTTTTTGCGGTACGCGGGCCTCTCACTATCGCGGCCTCTCCCGTTGCGGAGCACAGGCTCCGGACGCACAGGCTCAGCGGCCATGGCTCACGGGCCCAGCCGCTCCGCGGCATGTGGGATCTTCCCAGACCGGGGCACGAACCCGCGTCCCCTGCATCAGCAGGCGGACTCTCAACCACTGCGCCACCAGGGAAGCCCTGAAGGGCTGTTTTTTCATTCCTTAGAGCTCATCCAACTGGGGGGTGGTGTACAGAAACTTCTAGAATAAACGTACTTAGTGAACAAGGGCTCAGTTGCTGTGGAAACTGACTCTAAAATACGGCAATTCCTTTTCAGGTTGTAGGAGCATTGGATGGGTGAAACTCTGCTGCTGTTCCCTTGTTATCTTCTGATCTTCTCTCCTCCTTTTCTTGGGTTGTGGCCACTGGATCCTTATTTGCTTCTTCTCTCACAACTCACTACTGTCTCTTTTTGTATCTGCCAGTTTTTCTTTCTTACTACCTTTAATTATTAGGGTATGAAATTCTCCACCTATCTTAGTTGAACTTGTGAGTGTTGAACACTAAAGGACTTAATCTAGAAAATAAATCTATGAAGAAAAAATTAGTTGTCTAAAGGGCTAACCCACAGCTGATTATATATACTCAAAGAGGGTGCCCAAGAGTGAATTCTTTCTGAAGAATTCTCAAATGCTTTCAGGGACCAGGACCCTGGGCTTGTAGGACAGGAAGCATATTTCAGGGAATTTAATATCCATACTTTCCAGCTTGTGGATGTTTGGCTGGTAGTTCTTTGAAACTTATTGTTTAAAATTTTAACTAAGTAAAAAACAATCTTAGAATTCTGTAGTTTTATTTCTTATTCATTGTTTTTTGGTCTTTTTCTTCCCATGTCAGGGACTTACGATTGCAACTTAAACCTACTGAAAGTAACTTATAATAAAAAGGTAGTAATTGAGAATACAAAATTTAATTCCTTAGATATCTATTAACAAACAATAGGGAAGTAACACATACCTCTTGGAGACTTAAACTTGAATATAAAATTCAAAAACTGAAGCAGTGTCCCAGTTCTCACTTATAAAGATTGCATGGTTTAATTTTTCTTTGTGTGTGTGGGTATGTTTGCTCTCTGAATAAAAGTTTAATCTGCTTATAAATGTTTTTTTTCCTCCAACACTATGCTGGCTAGCATGTGTCTCTGGGTTTCTATAGCCCTGACTCTTATCCCATCCCAAGAGAGAATGCAGCTCAGAGATAACACCACCTAAATGCAGCTCAGCTTCTCTTATTTGCATTATTAAGTGAAATTCATTAACTCACTAGCAGACAATCAAGGGACAGGGACAGGTGCCTATCTCTGAGCTAATCAGAGTTTGCCAGTGGGTCAGGTTATGAAAACATAAAATTATAACTTAGGACTACCATTTTAGCAATTTCTATGGGCTTGATATATCTCAGAGAAGCTGGTGACAAATGAGTAAGGCAGACACTCAATTATATGTCTATGGTATAGTCTGGTATAGTCTTGCATTGCATTCGTATATTCATTCAGTCAACAAAGATGTATTATATGTATTCAGAATACCAAAGACCCTATAGAATACTATAGAGATTTAGAATGATTCACTGTACATTTAAGTACATTATAATTTCTTATTTCCCCACTGCAAAAAGATTCTCTCACAGCTGTGCTAAAAGATTATTAAGGAAACCAGTAACTAGCCAATATATTTCATTATTAACTGCAAATCCTCCCAAATAATCTATATGAATAGAAGAGAAAATATCTTTTTAAAAAGACTAGTAGGGAAACATATTAGATATCAAGTAAATTGTAAATATATAATATAGAATTAAAATTTGCAAAAATATTCAAGTGAACTGGTTCATTAATATTATGTCCATCAAAAATAGCATGAAAATAGTTACATGACAAACTTAAATATTACTCAAATTACTAAATCACTATTAAACTTAGGAAATGATTTTAATAAATAGATGATAATAATGATTATGGTGTATAATTCATGTATTGATGCAATACATATGTCTGCTTGGTTACATATTGATTTGAGTGTTTTATGGTTTGATGAAAGCATACATAGGAAAACACCTATTGACGTGAATTTTATAAACTATATTTAATAGTTCATATATACTAGAATCCAGTCATCTAGTAGGTTTCAGAGCCTATTGATTTTAATTTGGAGAATATCATGAGTAAAATACTTAAAGTTCTATAAAGTGTCTGCAGTATTTAGTCAAAAATAGTTAATAGCAAATACACAATTGTCTTGCAAAAGTAATTAAATGCACACACATACAATACACACACAATGTTACTATGAAGCATACCACAAATTCTCTATTGCATTAAATGAGATGGAAGAGAATATATGGTATTTTATACCCAAACTCTATTAAAAATTCTTAATCTGAAATTCATTTGAAGCCTACATTTCTAAGTAATTAATATGATAATTATTTCAGGAATCCAGCTTTTCTTGGTAATTGTCTTTAGAAAGACAAACACTTAAAATAAATGGGTAGTATCAGCTATATAAATCCTTACAGTATATTATTATACTTTAAAATTTTATTCATAGCAGTTCTGTACAACCCAGTTGCTTATAATTTGCTGTAATTGCTCCTCAAATAGAGCATTAAGTTTTATGGCTTCATATTTTCCTTGACTAAAAGGCTTTATTACCATAACAATGCTCAGAAAATGGAAATATTGATACCCATAACCTCTAAGTGATGTTTGGTTATTACTTAATGTAGGGATATGCTGCTTAATTCTAAATGAATCAGAAAGTGCCAAGGCATTTTTTTTTCTTTTTCTTCCTAACATATCATTTCTGTCGTAATAGACTTAGGACTCTTAAAGAATAGAAACATTCTATTTTATGATGCATTTTTGTGTATAACAAGGCAGAGGTCTCTGTTAATATCTGAAGAAAAAAAAAAACAGTGTTCTAATTTAAACCTTGGTTTCTTATTTTTCCACAGACTGATGCCCTTTGTGGGAGCACAGAAATTTATAGCCAAACCCCAATCTATTAGGATCAAGACATAAAAGAAAAAAATGGGTTTTAGTGCAGAGGGAAATAACCTTTTGCAATATTAATAAAGGCTCTCTATACTTACTATATTTCTTTGACCTGTAATGTCAGAAATATAGATTACACCCTTAAATCATGCCCTTCTTGCTTCATACGGAATTTGCACCATTCAGCTTTATCACAAATGTGTCCAGATTTTTACAACATCTGGCACATTTATAGCAATTAGTTCTGGGCAGGCTGTAGTGCCTCCAGTCTCAATTGCACAGTCCAAGAACATACACAAATTATGATTAGTAATGATTTATTCAATGATGAAGTAATTTATCTTAGTCATTTTAAAGCCTAAAACTATGAGTTGACAGTTGTGATTTATGCTATGGTTTTCTTTGATATAATCAAGTTCTTTCTAAATGTTAAACCAAATGGATACAAAAAAGGAAAAGCCGTTGTAATAAATACTATGCCATAGTAAAACATTCTTTATCCCCATGGGATAAAATGATGAAACTGTACCAATTAGACCAATCTTTTTCAAAATAGATGAATAAAGTACAGTGTTTGGAACACTCTGAAAGATCTTGTAAATTTTAATTAATTCAGTTTTTATCACCAATTGGTGAAAGCCTAAAAGCTTTCTGTCATTTGTTAAGAGTGTCATGTATGAAAACCTCATAAAATATTTGAATTATGATTAACAGTGGTGATCTTTGGAAGCATTGAACTATGATTCATGGTTTTTCACTATCTCCTGTGTATTGGAATTTCTCCTTCTTCTATGCCTGTCTACATTTTATTCATGCTTCAAGTTCTGTGAAGTGCCTTTCTTAGTTCCTTACTTGCCCTGCTCACAGAATTTGAAATTGATTACATTTACCTTGGTCTAACTATTACTATTTCACTTACTGTTGGTAATGCAGCATTATTAGTTGAGTGTCCGTATCCCGTATACTATGTATTCCTCACCGTGTTGAGTATAGTACTAGGCACGTAGTAGGTGCTTTAAAAATTCTCACTGCTCTGTTTTGGAAGAGACATGAGTGCTATGGTTCATTCCAGCACATCTTCAGAAGAGTAAGTCTTTTCTTACGACACACAGTGATAAAATTTGCAGTATGATCTCAGCCTTAGGAAACTATGCAGATGTCCAACAAAAATCCATTCTCTTCTTCCATCCTGCATGTAGATGGAGACATGAGACTAGCTATCACCAGTGGAAGGAGATGTGTCTTCTCAATTCTCTTTCCACTTGCAGAGGACCCATCATTGAACTCAAAGCCCTTGGGAGATGACTGAACTACTAGATAACAGGAAGCACTGAGGTTACTACACTCATTTTGACTTTAAGTAAATGAGAGATCATCTTCCATTCGGTTAACCTACTGAAATTTGGTAGTTTCTCTGAGGAGCTTTTATTAATGTGACTAAATAGGGATCATTCTTCTTATTTTCATCTTCAAATCAGATTACTTTTATTATTTTTATAATCCTAAATAGGCTTCTATTATTTTTTCCATGATTAAAGTTTTCATTTTATGTATTTCTTTATTGTAAAACAAAACAAATCCTGCTGGAATTACTTTCCATGTGTTAGTAGAAAGACATTTTTCATATCAGGACACTTCTTGCTATATGGATATTTTGATAATCAACCTGGTTTTAATGCAATGGGATTGATCTCTTGGACTCTGGGCTAAGTCCAAGCTGTTATCAGATGATTAGAGATGATCTTTATTTCTCTAGTACTGACCACGGATTCTCACTACATCTATTCAGTTCTCAGTGATAAACTCTTGATTTGTCCTCCTTTTTTTCTGTTTGTCCCCCCAGCTTTTTTGAGGTATAATTGACGAATAAAAATTGTATATATGATTGACCCTTGAACAACACAGGGGTTGGGGCTGTCAACCTTCTGTGCAGTTGAAAATCCAGGTACAACTTTACAGTCAGCCCTCCATATCTGTGGTTCCTCTGTATCAGTTGTTCCTTCATATCAAGGGTTCCACATCTGGGGATTCAACTAACTGAGGATCATGCAGTACTGCAGTAGGTATTTATTGATAAATACCCACATACAAGTGGACTCATGCAGTTCAAACTGGTTTTGTTCAAAGATCAAATATATTAACATATTATATGTACATATGTATGTTATTATATGTATTGTGTATATATATGTCTCTCTATATAAAAAGGTCTACAACATTATGATTTGATATACATATACATTGCAAAATGATTACCACAATCAAGCAAGCTAACACTTCATCACCTCACATAAGTTACCATTTTTTGGTGTAGTGAGAATACTTTAGATTTAGTCTGCTAACAAATTTCAAATATACAGTACAGTATTATTAAATATAATCACCATGCTATACATTGGATCCCAGAACTTACTCATCTTATAACTGAAAGTTGGTACCCTTTGAAAAATATCTCCCTATCTCCTCTACCCCCAGCACCTGTAAACCACCATTATATTGTTTCTATGAATTTGACTTTTTTACTTTCCACATATAAATGAGATCATCCAGTATTTGTCTTTCTGTGTCTGCCTTATTTCACTTAGTGTACTGTTCCCCGGGCTTATCCATGTTATCACAAATAGCAAGATTTTCTTTTTTAAAGGCTGAATAATACTCTGTTGTGCCACATATATCACATTTTTTTTTCTCCACTCATTGATTGATGGATATACTTAGGTTGTTTCCATATCTTGGCTATTGTGAATAATGCTACAGTGAACTTGAGAGTACATATATCTTTCAAGATACTGATTTTAATTCCTTTGGATATATACTCATAAGTGGGATTGCTTGATCATATGGTAGTTTGGTTTTTAATTTCTCAAGGAAGCTCCATTCTGCTTTCCACGATGGCTATACCAATTTGCCTTCCAACTAACAATGTACAAGGATTCCCTTTTTTCCACACCATTGCCAACACTTGTTATCTGTTGTCTTTTTGATAAACATCATCCTAGCAGGTATGAAGTGATACCTCATTGTGGTATTGATTTGCATTTCCTTCATGATTAATGATGTTGAGCATCTTTTCACATATTGGCCTTCCTTGGAAAAATGTCTATTCAGGCCTTTTGTCCATGTTTTTCAATAAGACTTTATTTTTAGACCAATTTTAGGTTCACAGCAAAAGTGAGGGGAAGGTGCAGATATTTCCCAAATACCTCTTGCCCCCATTATCATACATAGCCTCCACTATCAACATCTTCCAGCAAAGTGGTACATTTGTTGCAATGGATGAACCTACATTAACACATCTTAATCATCCCAAGTCCATAGTTTACGTAATGGTTCACTTTTTGGTTTGTATATACTATGCGTCTGACAAATGTATAGTAACATGTGTTCATCATTGTGGTATCATACACATTATTTTCACTGTTCTGCCTATTTGTCTTCCTCATTTCCAAACCTGGAAGGCACTGACCTTTTTTACTGTCTCCATAGTTTTGCCTTTCACATAATGTCATATAGTTGGAATCACACAATATGTAGCATTGTCATATTGACTTCTATCACTTAATAATACACAAGTAAGGTTTCTCCGTGTGTTGTCATGGCTTGATAGCTAGTTTCTTTTTAGCACCAAATAATGTTCCATTGTCTGGATGTACCACAGTTTATCCATTCACTTACAGAAGGACATTTTGGTTGCTTCCAAGTTTTGGCAATTACAAATAAAGCAGCTGTACACATCTATTTGCAGGTTTTTGTGAGGGCATAGTTTTCAACTCCTTTGGGTAAATAACAAAGAGTACAATTTCTGGATCTTAGTGTTTATATGTTTAGTTTTCTAAGAAACTGCCAAACTGTTTTCCAGAGTGGCTGTACCATTTTGCACTCCCACCAGCAGTGAATAAGAGTTCCTGTTGTTCCACATCCTTGTCAGCATTTGGTGTTGTCAGTGTTCTGGATTTTAGCTATTCTAGTAACTGTGTAGTGGTAGCTCATTGTTGTTTTAATTTGATTTTCCCTGAGGACATATGGTGTGGAGCATCTTTTCATATTGTTATTTGTCATCTGTATATCTTCTTTGATAAGGTGTCTGTTCAGGTCTTTGGCCCATTTTTAAATCAGATCGTTTGTTTTCTTATTGTTGAGTTTTAAGAGTTCTGTATATATTATGGATAACAGTCCTTTATTAGATATGTTTTTTGCATATTTTCTCCCAGTCTGTGGCGTGTCTTATTGTCCTGACATTGTCTTTTGCAGGACAGCTGTTTCTTATTTTAATGAAGTCTATCTTATCAGTTATTTCTCTCATGCATTGTCCCTATGGTGTTGTATATAAAAAGTTACTGTCATAAAAAGTTATTGTCACATCCAAAGGTATCTAGTCTTTCTCCTATTGTTGTCTGCTATGAATTGTATAAATTTGTGTTTTACATTTAGGTCTGTGATCTGTTTTGACTTAATTTTTGTAAAGGGCATAAGATCTGTGTCTAGATTCACTTTCTGTGCGTGTGAATTTCCAGTTGTTCCAGTACAATTTGTTGAAAAGACTGTCTTTGCTCCATTGTATTGCCTTGGCTCCCTTGTCAAAAATGAGTTGGCTGTATTTATTTGGGTCTGTTTTGGGGCTCTTTAATCTCTTGTATGGATCTGTTTGTCCATTATTCCACCAATAACACACTTTCAATTATTGTATTATACATAATGCCAGACCTCTTACTTTGTTCCTCTCCTTCAATATTGTGTTTGCTAATCTGGGTCTTATGTCTCTCTGTGTAAACTTTAGCAACTGTATGTTAATATCCATAAAATTATTTGCTTGGATTTTGATTGGGATTCCATGGAATCTATAGATCAAGTTGGAAACATCAGAGATCTGGACCTTACTGAGTCCTCCCATCCGTGAACTTGGAATATCTCTCCATTTATTTAGTTCTTTGATTTCATTTATCAGAATTTTATATGTTTCTTTATATAGATCTTTTATATATTTTGTTAGATTTATACCTAAATATTTCATTTTTTTCAAAGCTAATGTAAATATATTGTGTTTTAATTTCAAATCCCACTTAATCATTGCTGATGTATAGGAAAGTGATTAACTTTTGTATTGATACATTAACCTTGCATCCCACACTTGCTTTAATCCCTTATTAATTCCAGGAGTTGTTTGTTTTGTAAATTCTTGGGATTTTCTACATAGATGATCATGTCATCTGCAAACAGAGACAGTTTTTGTTTGTTTGTTTGTTCCCAACCTATATATCTTTTATTTTCCTTTTTTGTCTCTTCCCATTAGCTAGAATGTCTAATATGATGTTGAAAAGGAATGGTAAGAAAGGACATTTTGCTTGTCCCTGATCTTAGTGGAAAAACTTCAAGTTTTTCATCATTAAGTAAGATGTTAGCTATACGTTTCTGTAGATATTCTTTAGCAAGGTGATGAATTTCCCTCTCTATTCCTATTTTGTTGAGAATTCCTGTCCTAAATGGGTATTGGATTTTATTAAACGATTTTCCTGCATTTCCTTTTCCTACATGATATGATCGTATGATTTTTTTTCTTGTTTTTCTTTGGCCTACTGATGTAATGAAATACATTAATTGATTTTAAAGTGTTGAACTAGTTTTGTGTATGTTGGATAAGTCTCTCTTCACCATAGTTCATAATTCTTTTTATACATCATTGGATTTGATTTGCTAATATAGTTTTGAGGATTTTTGCATCTATGTTTAGGAGCGGTATTGGGTGTGAAGTTTTCTTGGAATATTTTTGTCTAGTTTTTGTATTAGAGTAATGCTGGCCTCAGAATGAGTTAGTAAGCATTCCCTCTGTTTCTATCCTTCAAAAGAGCCTGTAGAGAATTGGTATAATTTCTTCCTTAGATATTTGGTAGAATTCACCAGTAAACCCATCTGGGCCTTGTTCTTTTCTTTTGGAAGATTATTAACAACTCTTTCAGTTTCTTTAATAGATATAGTCCTATTCAGATAGTCTATTTCTTCATGTGTGAGTTTTGGCAGATTATGTCTTTCAAGGAATTGGTCCATTTTATCTAAGTTATCATATTTGTGGTCATAGAGTTGTTCAGAGTATTCCTTTGTCCACTTTTAATTGGGTTATTTACTAGATTTATTTACTCTTTCATTCATTTATTTGCTGTTGAGTTATATAAGTTTATAATGTATTTTGAATATTGATTTGTCATCAGATACATGGTTTGCAAATATTTTCTACCATTCTGTAGGTTGACTTTTCATTTTGTTGATTGTTTCTTTTGCTTTGCAGAAACTTTTTAGTCTCACGTTTTAACTGACTGTATTTTGGGTATTATAGTTAAAAAAATCACTGCCAAGAACAATGTCAAGGAGTGTTTTTCCTCTGTTTTCTTCTAGGGTTTTTACAATTTCAGGTCTTAAATTTAAGTCTTTAATTCATTTTGAGTTAACTTTTGTCTATGATGTAAGACAAGGGTCCAATTTCATTCTTTGGCATACGTATAATCCAATTTTTCCAACACCATTTATTGAAGAGATTTCAATAAATTTAATAATAATTTAATAAATGTTTCATTATTGTGTATTTTTGGTGTTCTTGTAAAAGATTAGTTGACCATACGTGTGTGGGTTTACTTCTGGGCTCTCTATTCTGTCCATTGGTCAATATACTGTTTTCATACCAGTACTGTACTATTTTGGTCATTATAGCTCTGTCATATAGTTTAAAAACAGGAAGTGTGATGCCTCCAGCTTTGTTCTTCCTTGTCATGATTGCTTTGACTATTTGGAGTCATCTGTGGCTCCATACAAAATTTAGAAATTTTAAAAAAATTTCTGTGCAGAATGTCATTTTAATTTTGACAGATTGTATTGAATCTGTAGATTACTTTGAATAGTATGAATATTTTAGCAATAATAGTTCTTCCTATATATGAACACACAATATCTGCCCATTTATTTGTGTCTTCTTCAATTTTTCATCAATGTCTTTTAGTTTTCAGTGTATGGATCTTTTACTTTGGTTAAATTTATTCCTAGGATTTTTTTTTATGCAATTGTAAATGGTATTATTAATTTAGTTTTTGGATAATTTGTTGTTAGTGTATAGAAATGCAAGTAATTTTTATAAGCTGATTTTGTATCCTGCAACTATATTCAATTTGTTTATTAGTTCTGACAGTTTTTGGTGGAGTCTTTAGGGTTTTCTATATATAAGATCATATCATATGCAAAAAAAAACCCCACCAAGTTTACTTCTTCCTTTGCTATTTGGATAAATTTTATTTATTTTTCTTGCCTAATTGTTCTGGCTAGGGCTTCCTGTATTATATTGAATAGAAGTGGTGAGTGGGGAAACGATTGTCTTTTTTCTGATCTTGGTCGAAAAGCTTTCAGTTTTTCAGTGTTGAGTGTGATGTGTGCTTATTGTGTATGACCTTAATTATGTTGACATACATTCCTTCTATAGCAAATTTGCTGACACTTTTTTTTATCATGAAAGTATGTTGAAGTTTATAATTTTTTTATCGACATAATCATATCATTTTCATCCTTTATTCTGTTAATGTAGTGTATCACACTATTTAATTTGTGTATATTGAACCATCCTTACATCCTGGGGTTAAATCCCACTTGACCATAATGTAGGACCCTTTTAATGTGCTGTTGTGTTTGATTTACAAGAATTTGTTGGGAGTTTTTGTATCTATGTTTAGGGATATTTACCTGTAATTTTTGTTTCTTGTAGTACCCTTATCTGGCTTTGGCATGAGGGTGATGCTGGCTTTGTAAAATCAGTTAGGCACTGTTCCCTCCTCTTCAATTTTTTGGAGGAGTTTTAGAAGGATTGGCATTAATTCTTTGTTAAGTGTTCGGCAGAATTCACTCAAGAAGCCAACTGGTCCTGGGCTTTTCTTTGTTGGGAGGTTTTTGATTACTGCTTCAATCTCATACTAGTAATTGGTCTGTTCTGATTTTCTATTTCCTCATGATTCAGTCTTGGTAGGTTGTATGTTTCTAGGAATTTATCCATTTTTTCTAGGTTATCCATTGTGTTGGCATATCATTCTTCATATTAGTCTCTTCTGATCCTTTGTGTTTTTGTGGTATCAGTTGTAATATCTCCTCTTTAATTTATAATTTTATTTGAGTCCTCTTTGTCTTATGCTTGGCTTATGTAGCTAAAGATTTGTCAATTTTATCTTTTCGAAAAGCCAACTCTTATTTACATTGATCTGTTCTCTATTTCATTTATTTTTGCTCTATTTTTTATTATTTCCTTCCTTCTGCTAACTTTGGGCATAGTTTGCTCTTCTTTTTTATTTCCTTGAGGTGTAAAGTTAGTTGGTTATTTGAGATGTTTTTAATGTAAGCATTTATCATGATAAACTTTCCTCTTAGAACTGTTTTTGCTGTAGCCCATAAATTTTGTTTTTTGTGATTCCACTTCCATTTTTCTCAAGATACTTTCTAATTTCCCTTTTGATTTCTTCTTTGACTCATTGGTTGTTTAAGAGTGTGTTGTTTAGTAAATTTTTCAGGGTTTCTCCTGTTATTGATTTCTAGTTTCATGCCACTGTGGTCAGAAAAGATACTTGATTTGATTTCAATCTTCTTTAATTTGTTAAGGCTTGTTTTGTGGCCTAACATATGCCCTATTCTGGAGAATGTTTCAGGTGGACTGGTGAAGAATGTGTATTCTTCTGTTACTGGATGGAATATTCTATAAATGTCTTTTAGATCCATAATTGGTTATAGTGTTATTCAAGTTTGCAGTTTCCTTACTGATTTTCTTTCTGGATTGCCTATCCATTGTTGATTATTGGTATTATTAGTATTTCTGTATATTAGTCCCTTCTATTCTGTTAATATTTGCTTTACATATTTAAGCACTCCAATATTAGGTGCACATATAGTTATAATTGTTATATACTCTTGATGAATTGACCTCTTTCTAATTATGTACTGACCTTCTTTGTTTCTTGTGGCAGATTTTGACTGAAAACCTGTTTTGTCTAAGTATAGCCACCCATGCTCTCTTTTGGTTACCATTCACATGGACGGTCTTTTTCTGTCCCTTCACTTTCAGCCTATGTGTGTCCTTGAAGCTAAAGCGAGTCTCTTGTGAGCAGCATACAGTTATGTGTGTTTTTTTTTTTAATCCACTCATCCACTATATGTCTTTTGATTGGATAATTCAATTTAATTATGTTTAATTTAATTATGGTAGGTGAGGACTTAATATTGCCATTTTGTTAATTGTTTTCTCACTGTTTTATATCTCCTTTGATCCTTTCTACCTCTCGCTCTCTTCCTTTTGATTTGGGGGTTTTGTTGTTATTGTTGTTGCATTATGCTTTGATTCCTTCCTCATTATTTTGTGTTTCTACTACAGATTTTTTTTTTCTTTTTGACTACTGTGAGACTTACATAAAACATCTGGTAGTTAGACTATTTAAGCTGATAATAATTTAACTTCAATTGCATACAAAAACTCCCTGTCCCTCATTTTGTGCTATTGATGCCACACTTTACATATTTTTATATTGTGCATCCATTAATAAGTTATTGTAGCCATAATTATTTTTAATACTCTTTCTCTTTTAACTTTTATACTAGAGTTAAAAGTGATTTGCGGGCTTCCCTGGTGGCGCAGTGGTTGGGAGTCCACCTGCCGATGCAGGGGACACGGGTTCGTGCCCCGGTCTGGGAAGATCCCACATGCTGTGGAGCGGCTGGGCCCGTGAGCCACGGCCGCTGAGCCTGCGCATCTGGAGCCTGTGCTCCGCAACAAGAGAGGCCACAACAGTGAGAGGCCCACGTACCGCCAAAAAAAAAAAAAAAAAAAAAGTGATTTGCACATCAGTGTTACAGTTTAGAGTGTTTTGAATTTGACTATATACTTATCTTTACCTATGAGTTTTATACTTTCGCATGTTTTCATGTTACTTAGTATTCATTCATTTCAACTTGAAGAATCCCTTTAGCATTTCTTATTTGGCAGCTCTGGTGGCAGTGAACTCCCCCAGCTTTTGTTTGTCTGGGAATGGCTGTTTCTCTTCTTCATTGCCGAAGGGTAGCTTCGCCAGGTATAGTATTTTGTTTGGCAGGTTTGTTTGTTTGTTTGTTTTTTCAGTACTTTTAATAAAAAGTTTCCACAAAGGCACTTTTGTCTATAGATAGTCAAATTATGGTTTCTGTGGAGGGATGTGAATGGGAGACATCCTGTTTTACCATGTTGCTGATGTCACTCACTTATATTATTTTTATATTCAGAGAGAAATAGACTTTTGTTTGGGTAAGAACTAGTAATAGACTAATTTATTGGAATTCTTTTATTTGTTTTTTCATCAATTATCATTTCTGTTTATAAGAAATATTGTAGTACATTCTGAAGTGAAGTAAAAAGTACTCAAGACATAATTTTTCCCTGCTTTTGAGACACACACACTGAAGCAAAAGGAAAGGACTTTGCATTCTATGAGCATCTACTCCTGGGGTTAGTTTTCCAACCCTACCATTTAACCACTTTATGACTTTGGTTAATGTTTCCTTGTTGTCTCAATTTTCTCATCTTTAAAATAGGGATAGTAAGAGTTTATACCTTAAAAGATTGATGTTATGATTGTACATATTTTTAGAGTGTGGAATAGTGCTGAGTATATTGGGTACAGTGTGGTTCTGTGAGGTCTGTGCTAATATTTTTTTCTAGATAAGAAAATTAAATCTCATTGAAATTGAATAGTATGATTAATACTAATCTGTTTAGTAGGTGGAAGATTCTGGATTTAACCCCAGTTATTTTTGATGCTAAATTTCTTACTACTGTGCCTCTAACACTGTTTATGGAAGCCCGAGTTGTTCTCCTAATCACATGGATCAAACATGATTGGCATGTCCATCTTTCTGGCAATTTCATAAAGATGACAAATAAGTGAGTCATTATAGGCTTCAGCTGCTCAGAACTCTTCCCCTTCCCCCTCCGACACAAAAGAAAGTTAGTCGTCCTCTTCTTTTGCCCCTTATTTTAGGTAATACTCTCAGCTGTTTTTAGATACCAGAAACATGGTGTAATTCTCTTTTTTTCCCCTCTGTCTTGTCAATTTAATCCCATAATAATTCTCAGATCACACACATACACACAAATCTGGCATGCCTTAATTCAAAGGCTTATTAGTTCTAGCCAGTACTATTATTATTCTTTACTCAGATATGTCACAAACCCCCATCCCCTATAATAACTCTTGAGTATTGCAAAATAAAAGATGTGACCACAAAAATCTCTTGCTAATAACAAATTACTCCCGTGACTTCTCCCAAGTAGACTATTAACTCCTATATTTTAGGACCTGTTTTTAAGCTAACTTTGATGCTTCTATGCCCAGAATAGTGCTAGTACTTAGTAGCATGTGTGAATAAAGAGACTTATCAAAGAGAAATTTGCAAGTCTTTTTATCACAACTCGACTTTAGCTCTAAGCCCATATTTCCCTATCCGGTCTTACCAATGAACTTACCACCTCCCCAATAAAGTTTAACTACTTTCATCTACCAACTCTGACATTGGCTTCCATCAACTAGAATTCATATAAGAGTCTGGCAAAGGCAGAACTTGACTGTTTTTAAGGTCATATCACTGCCAGTGTTTTCCTGTTTATCTCTTTTTGTGGATCACTTGGCTTTTGACAAACTACATTGCTTTCTAATCTAATAGCTTCTACTAATTACTGTGTTTTGTCCTCAACTTGTCTTAGGCTATTTCTAGAGTTCCTGTTTTCTGATTCTTCCCTCATTTCTGACCTGTGGAAAGTCTACATCTCTAGCTTTACTTCTTAGACCATCTCAATCCTCAGTTGCTGTAATGGCCCTATCATTATCTGCTGTTCCCTTATGCTCTCTGTAGATTTTGATATGATGGTATATGGCTTGTGAAGAAACCACACACTTGATGTCACCTGGCGCTGTGTTGTAGTAATAATGACTGATTCTTGGGAGTGTCAGGTGAAGTTTTAAAACTTAACCAGTTATAATTCTAGAAGTTGCCAATACTAGGAATGTTTAGAATAATACGAGATATTCACGGTAGTGCTACTGATTAAAACTGAAACAATTAAAATTGGAGTCACTGAATGGAAGATTCCTGTTGAGGCTGGGAATGCTCAAGGTCATTAACCTACTTAAAAGAAAATCAGACATATTCCAGAGCTATGTTTGAAAGAGGGCATTCATGGCCACGTTCAAGGTCATAGGTATGAGGAGTTAAGGATTACCTGAATTAACTTAATATAGAAGAGTCAGGGATTCTGTGACACAGGAAGAAGATGAAAGATGATTTAGTTCCCCCTCCTTTGGCTTTCACAGGAGTCTATAAGTGATTACCAAGCACTGAAAGAGAATTCCTATGTAGTGGGATATGTAGACGAGGAACCAGAAAGTTTAGTATGTTAACTGGAACTGCCTGAAGAGTTCAATCGTTAGAAACCACAAATATCCCTAGAGGAGCCTCCTCCTCTCCAGGAATATTTTTCTCCTACTTTCTTTTTAACTTGGTATTCCACATGTTTGCAGATCACCACCATCTATAGCATCATAAAGCTAACTCCAGCCACTTTTGCTACCTATGTTTTGTCTCTCAGATACATGGCAGTGAAGAGAAAATGTTGTATCGTGACAGTGAAGCAGACTGCCATGTTTCTGGCATATGAAGGGCCAGTCTCTCTTTATGTGACATTCCCTAAAGGGTATTTCTTTTCCCAGGAAGGAAATCTTATGCATGTCTTTGGATAATCAGTTTCAGGAGCAGCATAGTGGTCCAAACATATTCTTTCCTTTCATAATTGTTCTCAGTCCTAGTTGAAAATATCTTTCTTCCTGGTTTTGTATAGCACTGAATATACTGTCAATAAGTCATAAAAATTTCTGCAACTTCCTTCAGTTTCTATTTTTCTGCCATGCATTGTATGTCAACATAGTCAGCGAATGAGACAAGTGAGACATATTACATCAGGAGACTAAATCTCTGGGGTTGATGATATCCTTAGGGCAGGGTGCTCAATATCCTGACAGGTGCTTTTCTTAAATTAGACTTTTCCTGTGTGTCACATTGTCTGTAGCCACTCAAGAGCAGAGGCAGTGGGATCAAATTGATTTTTGGACTGCTATCAAATATAAATAACAATTAACTCTCATGTCAGCTTCTAGCTGGCAAGCACAGTTGCAGAATGTCTGCACTTGAAGAAATAATAAAGACATCCTCCTTCAGTCTGAGTGATACGAGAGAGCCATATGTCAGGATCAGAAGGATATTTCTACAACCTCACTAAAATCCTCCACCATTATATGAGACAGAACTCTAATTCTACTTGCAGGTTAGAGTCTGTTTATGACATAGAGTTCTTCTTAGGGTCTAAACTCCTTAGCTAGGCTTAAACGGCATTTCCTAACCAACAGCTACCTTTGTAGTCTCATCTCCAGCTTGGGCTCCAGATGCCATATGCTCCAGAAAAATGAATCATTGTTTTCTGAAATTACACAATTCTACATTTTTTACACATAAGTCTTTCCTCATACTTTTTTTGGGGAGATGCTCTGGACTTTATTTCACAATTAACTATTCTATCATTAGATTTAGGTTTAGCTGCAAGAAAAAAAAAAGTCTAAACAAGATTAAAGCTTATTAGCTTATTTCAAAATAAGTTTATTAAAAAAAGAGAAGGTAAACAGTCCAGGACTGGTAAGATGTGCCCATGGATATCAAAGACCTATGTTTCTTCTTAACTTGCGGTCATGCCGTCTTCAATATATGCCTTCTTGCCCTAAGGTTCAATATGGCTGTTCAAGCTACAGTAACCAGAATTGAAAAGAGGGAACAAATGCATACTCACTTTGAAGGCACTTTCTAGAAATTATGCATTCCACATAGATTCACTTTTATCATGATTTACTTACATTACCATGTGTAAGGTATAACAAAAATATAATCTTCATTTTGTCCATGTGACTTGCTAACATGGTAGTTGTATTATTGAGAAAGTACCAGAGAAGGGGAATTGAGGACCAACTAGTAGATTCTATCCCAACCAGTTGGTGGGCTTTACCAGCTACTCCGGGATCTTGGAACAAAACAAAACAAATTAATCTCCTACCAGGTTCAAATAGAAATTTGTTAAAAGATTATTTTAGCATGATAAGAATTCATGTTCTGTCAAATCATAATTACTCATGAAAAGAGAAGGTCAAACTACAAAGGAGATGAAGATTTTTTTGTCAGATATGGGACCTTGCTCTAGATATATTCTCTTTTTTTTTTCTCTCTCTCTGCACCCCACACACCTCATACACAAATATTATGAAGTTCAGTTTCCTTATCTTAAAAATAAGCAGTAGTTGTTACTTTCCTGTACTCTTCTTGGTATTCTAGAGAGTTTTAAAATTAGTTACTATATGAGAAAGTGCTTTTCTAAATTGTAGGGTACATTCATTATCTTCTTAAATGATGATCAAGTAAAGAATCAACATCAGCATAATTCAACATCGTGATTCTCTTAGGATCTAAATGGAAAAAGTGATCAAAGTTCTATTAATTCACCTGTAGATCAAGAAGACTAGTATTTTGTAATTTTAAGTTCCCCTTGTTTATGTAGCAGATACTTTTTGAGCATCTATTATGTTCTGAACACTAATTTGGGCTCTTGGCTGCGACAGATATTAAGACATAGAATTCTTTAATTTATGCAGCTTATAATTGAAAGGTGAACACATTCAAATAATGATGTAATGATGTGGCATAATTACACATTGAAGGGAAAGTATTATATAAATGTAAAATTTATATAATTTATAAAATGGAAGATGTAAAGTTGTAGGGGTACATTAGAAAGGATGGCTTTCAGAGGCTGTGATGTTTAAATATAAATCTGAAGGCTAAGAAGGAAGTAACTATGCAAAGAGGAGCATTCTTAGGAGATCAGAACAAGATCAAATTCCAGGTACAGAAAACAGCATTTGTTAAGACCTTGAAATGAGAAGGATCATTGGGCATTTAAGGATATTGACATGTTCACTTAACTGTTCTGGGCCTTGGGTTTCCTGATTTATAAAATAGAAATAATAATGAGTACTAATTTCTTCATGGAAAATGAAGTATAAGACATGATTTGTAAACAGTGAAATGCTACACAAACAATAATTATTCTGTTTACCTAATATAACTAATAAAGCTCTAGGGGTTTCATGCTTACTTTATGGTTTCCAGCCCCCCTGCTTTGCCCTTTAAAAGCAGAGTTAGTACTTTACTTCTACTATGCTGAGTGGTTTCATTTCTTTGTATTTAATAGGAAAGAAAAAATAAATGTTCAAGTCTTGGAGGAAAACTAATAGAAACTACCAATCTCAGAAATATGCATAGATTTCCCATTATTGATATCATATGAGAAGAACCAGTCCCTAAGCTTTAAATAATCTAGATTCTCTTATTTTTTGAAAATGTTGGTGGAAAGAGGGGAGTCGCAGGGAATATATATCCAAACATCACATCATGATCAAACACCTAGCTTCTGTATTCCCAGTTTTGTGAGTTTCATGTTTGATGCAACACAATCTGATACTGCTGCAACCTCTGCCCAAGAACCATATTTCATTGAAATCCATTTAGCATGATAGACTTCATGCCACTGTGAGGAATGTATCTGGTCACCACTGGATATTAAAGTTATTTGTAGGCCACACAAAGACAATATGTTATGCCCTGAAGACCTTTAGCACTCTTATTATAATTAACTGCTTCTACATTTAACAGAAATCAAACAGCCAACTCCAGTGTGCTACAGTGTTCAATTCAAAATAAAGCTCAGTCTTTCTAAACACTTTCAAAATGTGGCATGTTATTCAGAATCAACAATTGTAATGAGTGTCTACAATGCAAAAAGTGAACTTTTAGCTGCTCTCACCCAGTTTATCTGATTTACATATTCCTTACAAGCCATGTGATTGATCAAATAAAGCATTATGATCTCCATGTTGCAGCTAAGGAAGCATATATTGAGAAATATTCAATTGCATAATCATATAGCTTAGAAAAAGCAGAGCGAGAATTTCATTTGAAATTTCAATTTAAGTCTACCTTACTCTACATCCAGTGTTTGTTCTCTTATAATTACTTATCCCTCCCTTTGCAACTCTCTCCTCATGCCTGCACCGTCACATACATTCTACAGTAAGGTATATAAAGATTGTTGAGAAGATGTAACGGACTTGACTACTTTTGATACAACTGTCCTCATTAAAGCTATGACCCCTTAGGTCAATATAGAGAAGAGAGAAAGTTTGACTTACAGAATCATGATTTTTTAAAATTGACATTCTGATACTTTGTCAATGGAAATATATCTCCATGATAAATCTCAGAATAAAAGTTTTATATGCTATCTCCTCCTAATTCAAGCTCGTCCATAAATAATAATAATTTTCAACCTGTACTAACAATGGGAGCCTTGAGCAGTAGAGCCAGTAGGGAAGGGTTTTGATGTCTCTTTGGGGGAATTACTCCTCAAATATGTACCTTCTCAGGAATTCTTGACATCCAGAGATGTACAACATCCGCAGTTAGGTTATGCGATAGCCATTTCAGTCTTCCAGAAAGCCGTTTTACTTCTCTGCCTCCTCTCTGGAGTATAGAACATGGTGCATCAAATGTCTAAAGTAAAACAAATTTATGGATCAGATAGGGAACTTATCCTTCCTATCAATGCAGACTATTAAAAAAGTAAACAGAAAAGATGTCAGAGATATGATAACAACTCCCACAATCCATAGTTTGCATGTAGTTCAAGATATTTTGTAAAAAGTATGGCTGGAATTTCCTGTTTCCAACTAACATGACACTGCTGTGTGGCAATTGTGGTAAGACAGTGTACAATTTCAGTATCTCTCTGCCTGGAATTTTGTTTTCAGTTTTTTAAAATTTGAACAATTATGTTTATTTTACATTATTCCTGTACGTAGGCAATCTATTTGTTTTTAGCCCTGCTTCCCTCCCTCCCTCCCTCCCTTCCTTCCTTCCTCCCTCCCTCCCTCCCTCCGTTCCTCCCTCCCTCTCTCCCTTCCATATTTTATTTTGGCTGCCCCGGGTCTTAGTCGAGGCATGCGGGATCTAGTTCACCGACCAGGGATTGAACCTGGGCCCGCTGCATTGGGAGCGCAGAGTCTTAACCACTGGACCACCAGGGAAGTCCTGTAGGCAATCTATTGATGCAGTACTTCTTTCCCCTTCAAAGTCATATAATACAGATTTATATATAATGCAGTCATATTCTAAGTATATTTCTCAGTGGGGAATCAATGTCATTATGGATGGGACTACCATATATGTTGGAGAATATTTGACATCCCTGAATTTCCCCTCTTAAGTGTCCGTGGCATCGCCCATGCTAGTTATGCTAGTCGGCAACTCAGACCAGCCCCACACACATTTTCAACCATTCCCTGGGTCAGGGATACTACTCACTGTTGAGAGCCACTGCACCAAATTTTGAGGAAGACACCACAATATTATTAGAATGGAAGCAAAGGAATCTGAAGACAGGGATTATATTAACATGAGACTGAAGACAGCTCACATTTTTTCCCTCAGGAGAAACGAATCTTACTGTACAATACATGTCCCTATTTAAAGAGCATAGCAGAAGAGAGAAGGGATAGATGTGAAAGTCTGCTACCTTTCATTAGTTGTTTGATTCTTTGGGTTTCCCATGGTTGACTTTAATTCTTGGAAGAATTATGAGCACTGAGTTTTAAGACCCAAAAAGTTTTCTATCAAATTAGACAGATATGTTTTAATTATTCTTAAATGGGAGAAGTTGTGTACATTGTAAATTTTCTCTACAAACAAGGAAAGGTAGGGGATGTTGAGGCAAAAGCCAATGTGTAAAATAGTGAGAAAGTCAGTAGAACAGAGTTTATACGAATGCACTAATTCTGAAAGACTAAAAGCCTGAGAAATTAACAGAAAGGTCATGAGGAGTGTCAAGTCCATGAAATTGGGAGACAGAGGTAAAGTACTCAAACTGGCCAACGAGAAAGGGGAAGGCAGTAGTTAATGTAACTGAATCATCAGAGGTGGGTAGGGATAGGTTAAGGTTACCAGGATAGAGATGATTAGAATATTGGCAGCAAAAATACAAGATGTGTACTGCTAAAAAGATGTGAGTGAGGAAGGACCAGCAAAGTAATTGGGAGTTTGCTTATGGGAGAGTACATCAAAGACCCCATCAGGTAAGAGCTGGAAGGAAACAAAATTAAGAAGGATGGGGGTTTTGAGTAAATGCCTAAACTAGGACTGGGTCTGAATCTCACAGGTAGGGTGTGCTGAATACCAGCAGCATCCCTCTCTCTGGGGGTTTGTTTGAAGGACAGGCCCTAGTCCACAACTGCTGAATTAGAATCCACATTTTAACAAGATCCTAAGGTGGTTCATATACATATTTAAATTTAAGGAACACTGAACTAAAGTGGCTCTAATCAAATTGGACAGTCATGTTACTCCATCAAGCTTTTCTTCACTTTCTTAATCATAACCACCTAGTTATTCAGACAAACCTAGGAATCACTCCTAGGTCTTTTTTCCCATCTTTTGCAGCTATGCAATCAGTAAATTCTGTCTAATCCAAAATAGTTTTGTGTGGCCTTTCTCTGTCATCCTAGTTCTGGCTCGGCTGTCATTACCTTAGTTTGGACCTTGATTGTTTCATAACTAAACTCTTGCAAGGGTATCACAACTGGTTTTCCTGCCTCCCAGGTCTCCTCAGAGTGATTGTTCTAAGGCACAGATTATATATCATATCCCCATCTCCCTAGGAGCTTACATAGTTCTCTACTAAATAAAGAAGAGATTGAAAACTTCCCAGTGCAGTAGAGAGGAACCTTCATTATCCTGCCTCACGTCTCCATCTCCTTTCTATATTGTCTTTGCTGCAGCCACGCCTGACTTGTCAGCTCCCTCAGTGTCTTCCTCTTTCACAACTAAGGGTCTTTGCACATGCTATTATTTCCACCTACTTGACCCTCTGCCTTAACTTGGATTGCTCTAAAGCAGACCCTGAGATATGCAGGTAGACATTTGCGTGCAGATGGTTTATTTTAGAGGTGATCCCAGTAAAGAGATGGTAAAGGGAGACAGGATATGGAGAAGAAAAAAGAAACAAAAATCAAAAACAATGGATGTTGTGTTTTTGAGCTGGTTATCTCTTGTCTCATCAGAAGATAGACATATAGATATTTACCCATTGACTTATATCCCTCGTTCTTGGAAGGCATTAATTTCCTTACTTTTGGGTTTCCTCTAGGTATAGCTGAATAGCTTTCTACAACTATAAAAAAGTAAAGTAGAGCAATGAGGCCCTATGGTAGATGCATGATGTGGAGAATGGGCAATAGTGCATGGCCAATACACCTTAGCTGTGTTGAGACCAGGTGGCTTGAGATATTGCTGTGAAGCGCATCACAAAGATCCGCTGCATGCTCCCAAAACACTGAAGCATTCTGTTATCTTGTGTCCTGAGTAAGTATACTTGCTTAAAACTCTAGCTCTGTAGTCATGGGTTATAGTATAGTCACTGACTATATCCAGCTCCCTCAGTACACAGAGGATTACATGATACTGGTTTGCAGTTTATAACCAGATTATAAACTGGAAGAACACAATATAATTTTGATTTCACAAGAGGAAATTGTTATGGGTTGAATTGTGTATCCCAAAAAGATGTGTTGAAGTCCTAACTTCAGTACCTCAAAATGTCCTTAACTGGGAAACAGAATCATTGCAAATGAAATTAATTAAAATGGTATCATACTGAAGTAGGGTGGCCCTTAATCCAATATGACTAGTGTTCTTATAAGAAGAGAAGACAGAGACACAAAGGGAAGAGAGCCAGGTGAAGACAGGTGGAGACTGAAGTTATACTTCCACAAGCCAAAGAATGCCTAGGGTGCCCAGAAGCTAGAAAAGGCAAGGGTGCATCATCCCCTAGAGGCTTCAAAGGGATTACAGCCCTGCCAACATCTTGATTTTGGACTTCTCATTTCCAAAACTGTGACAGAAAAAATGGCTGTTGTTTTAAACCATCCAGTTTATGGTACTTTGTAAGGCAGCCCTGGGAAACTAATAGAGAAATTATATATTAGGAAGTGTGTGTGAAAATCAGTAGTGCTTATTAAATCATAAAGATTCCATGGAATTGGAAAGAACTAGGTTGAATTCTAGAATATCTGGTCCCATCTACAACCTTCTTGCATTATACATCAGGAGTTTGCAGCTCAGAGAAATTAAGCCACTTACCGAACAACACACAGCTAGTCAGGGACAGAGCCTGGACTAGAACTGAGAATCTTGACTCTCGGTCCAGTGCACTTTCTAATCTGCTGTAGGATTCTTCTACAGCAATGAGCAAGTCCTGACCTCCCAGATCCAGCTTCAGTCAGATTTGCTTACCTTATACTGGCAGGCTGGTGGAGGTTGACCTAAACACCTGCAGTTTGTAATTGTCACAGAATAAGAATACCCTTTTCACTACCAAAATGCTAGAGCATGGGGTCTAAGCATAATTAATGCAGTGGTAACCATGGCACCCCTGTAATTTAATCACCACTCTTTTGTGAATATTTTAAAATGAAATTGTTAAAGATCAAGCAGCACATTCAACATTGTAGGGCTATAGACATGATAAGTAGCTTTTTAACTGAAAATGTTCTGTTCCTGTAGGGAGTTGATTATTTTTTATGAGTTAAAATTTAATTATGGTATTGGATACATAAGTATGTTTCTTTAATATATTACTATGGTTCAAGAGTTAAATATGTCAGAAACATTTTACCTTTTAATTTACAACTCTGGCCAGTCACCTTGCAAAGCTCAGCTACAATTTCACCACATTTTATATATTTCCAATTACAGAAAGCCCCATGTACATACAATATTCAAGGAGGTCTTGTGCAGAAAATAAAGAAGTCCAGGAGTTTTGTGATTTGGTATTGGAGTTATATGAAAGAATAACAGCATGTGGATCAAACCACTTATATATAAACACTGATGTACCTGTGAAGCGCCAAATTCCATGCCAGGCAGTTAAGATCCAAACAGAAACAAGCTGTTTCAAAGCTTGCTCAAAGCTTCAGTACTAAAAGTGTGGTCTAGGGATCAGTAACATCAGATATCAGCATCACCTGGGAGCCTGCTAGAAATTCAGAATTGCAAACCCCACCTTGGACCCTTTGAAGTAACATCTGTACTTTAACGGGGCCCCCTTGTAATTCTGTATGCACATTAAAGTTTAAGAAGCCCTGATCTAACGAACTCACAGTCCAATAATGAACAAAAACTTGTACAATATATATGGCCACTTTTACTAACCACTTACTACTCTGTCAGGGCATAAACACAGAGCCACTTCCCATGGTACATTCTGGACCCGGATAACAAGGGCTTCTCCCTCAAAAATCCCAGAATCACCAGCGCTGCCTGTTTTTCCCTGGTGAGCAAGAACCCATGACCCTTATGAAATGATAATGAAACACTTTAACTTCTGTTTTAGTTTGGATTCTCTCAGAAAGATACCCTACCAAAAAAAAAAAAAGATCTGAATGTAAGTAATATATTCAGAAGCAATTCTAAGAAACTCTGGTAGGAGTGTAAGAAAATGAGACAGAAAATGGAGGAAGGTAAAACTGGGTGTGTTATCAAGCAAGTTACCACTGTAGGTAACTATAGCTTAATTCTATTACAGTACTCTGGCAAAGAGGGCAAGTTCTTCCTTCGGAGTTTTCTAATCTAATCTAATTTAAAGGAGCTACTTATATATAAACTCTTGCCAGCCATTGGGCAAAGACTATTCCTGGGTGGTGATAGTCACACTTCCATTCTGCCATGCATAGAGTAAAGCAGGCTCCACAGCCACTCAGGACAGAAGTTGCAGGTGCTGGTAGTTGTAAGTTGGCCTTAGAGAGAGACAGGTTAGAAAAAAAAAATAGGTAAATGCCTCCTCCCAAGAATAACTCCTTTAAAGTGGAAATGAAGGAGAAAAAAAAAACTTAATAAAAGTGTTCATCTCTCTAGAGTTGTGAATGTGGAAAGAGAAGGAAAAAGTGATTTTACAGGTGTACTATAGAGAGGATTTGACAATCTAGTGGAAGGTTGAGTAGACTCCCTTTAAAATCTTCATATCCAGGTTTGATGAATTAGAAAGGATATGAGTTAGTGTCTGAATATGCAGATTTATCCCTTCACCACTATATATAGGCTTTGAGCAATTTGTTTAATGTCTCTGACTTAGTTTGATATTCAGTAAAACAGACTCTTAAAGGTTTGGTACATGGTTAATGGCATTCAAACTGAGTTCTACAGAGCCTAGGATTTATTTATTGGAAGCATCTCAGAGTTCTCTGGAGGCAGTAGGAGCAAGACCAAATGATTGGGGCCCCAGGATCCCATCTTTTTCCATTCAAAGTAACTCCATTTGACTGTGTGTTACTGTTGAAATTACAGAATAGATTCAAGAGCAACAACAAAATTTTATGAGGTAACATTTTTTTCTCCTAAAAAATATTTGCAAATCAATGAAATAGTGCATTAAAAAACTGCTCTATAATCTCTGTATCATTATAGAAATGCGATTTATAATTCTCTGCATTTGAGGATAGAGGGTCATGCACATAAAAACACAACCCATTGTTCAAAATCAATGACATTTTTTTAAAGTGCAATAACACTATAAAGTTATTTGGAATTTCTGCCTCCTAGCATTTCCCATTCAATCATAATTACTTCCTTTAAGATAGGCTCTCTAACGCTCATGTATAACTACCAGGGTTTTAAATGTTAATACAGCAAATGTAAAATGGAAACAGAGGGCTTTCAAAGTCATATTTTTTGGATCAAAGCAAGTAATTTTAGCCTGTGAAAGTATATTTTAATAATTACTTAGAGAATGTTGGTACACCAAATGTTAAAGTTGGTGTTATATTTACAAATTATCTGGTCTTTTCTTTAAATTTTTGATGATAAACACAAATACCCAGATTGAGAAATTTCATTCGTTTATTTTTCCACTTATTCAGCAAAGATTTATTCATATTTTATAATATTTTACCCACAGGGTTATGTGCACAGAAATTAGATGATTGCCAAACAGTTGCACCTTGAGAGCCCAGTCTACAGAGGACACTAATGTATTATAAGGCTTTTGAGAAGTTATAAAACAGATTTGGGTTTCTGAGGTGTCGTAAGGGAAGAGCAACGGATATGGAGGAGTCCTAGATGAAATTGTAAATTGTCTGGGTAGCAAGTGATCTCGTGATAAAATCGAAGCCCCCTAACACTCACTGTGGGGGATGACAGCTGGGGAAACTTTAAGGCCTTTGTTTAGTCTTAGGGATATTTCTTTCCTAGTCTAGGTTCTTTGAACACCTTTTCCCATGTTAAAGGCTCCCAGGATTCCACCTCTTACGTGTCCTCTCTAGAGCCCCTTCAACACCTACTCTGACTGTGGAGTGAGAAGCAATTTGCATAACAGTGACCTTGTTTCCTTCTTTTCCAAAGGAACTCTTCACGCCCGTTTGTTTAAATACTTTTCTTTCTTTCTTTCTTTTTTAAGAATATATAAACTACATAAACCTACACTTTAGACTGTGTTTTTGGATTCACTTAGATTGTTCCACAAAGCCTGGCATATTTCTAATTTTCAATTATTAGGTCTAAGAGAAAGTTCATAAAATGCATCCCCTGGCTTTTAAACATTTTCTAGGTCTTACAAGATTCTTCCACTATCTATTCGTAGCAGACATCTTTAGGTAGGAATACCTGTGCATTTGAATGTCATAAAACTTCAGATGGGGTATACAGTTGAATCCAATGGTATCATCAGAATGGGGGTATTCAGCTAATCCTTAATAATTTATATTTGACACGATCTGGAGTTATGTGGTTTTCACCTCAGTGTCCTCTTGCGATTCATGCAACAAAGCTGCTCTTAAAAGTTCTTCCAGTTATGAGATATGGTTCTATAAGAATCTATAGGATCATACAGTATCAAAGAAATATTTATAGCTTATCAAGGGTATTTGGGGTACACGGAATAGAAACCCATTCAAATTTGCTTAAGCACAAACTACTTAAGATTTGTATGCTTTTTAATATGAAATAAATTATATCTCTTGTCCCTATATTCCAGCTTAAAATGCCCATTTCACTCTCAATAGTGTCCTCCTTCATCTGATAAATTAAGGGTCACCCTATCAATCAAGGTGGGATGGGAGATTTAGTATAAGAATATGGGAGGAATTTAATAAGACTATGAGATATTAAGGTAGCAATCTCTCATATTCACCCTATCCATTCATCCATCCATCTAACTTCTATTTATAGCTCCCTCTCTTTCATCTTCTTTATGTATAGGCAGAGAGCTTTTCCAAGGAAAAGTGGAGAGTCAGTGAATCTGACGGTCATTCATTGTACAAAAACTTCTGGAGCCTTTATCGTGCCAAATATTTTGCGAGACAAAAAATAAGCAACGTAAAATAACACATCATTTACCTGTGTGATACTCAAAGTTTGGTGGAAGAGCCAGATAAACAGAGAATTAACTACAATACAGAATGCCAAGTTTCTCAATAAACACACGTACAAAGTGACAAGGAACAGAGTAGAGGGGGATTCAAATCAAACTGAAGCAGATAAGGGATCTGAAATTTTATTTGAGCAACTATTAGGCATAGTTTCAATGAGGAACATTCTAGAAACACTCCAAAAAGAAGTATATTGGTGGTATTGGGTAAAGTACATTTGGAAGACTTTGTTATAATATATTTTCTTTTTGTTTTTTGTGTTAAATCAAAAGGTATATAGCAGTAATTGAGTTTCTAATCACTTGGAGTGTTCGAAAATAGCCAGGAACCCCAATTCTTTGGAAAATATATTTGATTGCATGCAAATAGAATCTATAATGAGATATCACCTACCTTCACCCTCACCCACACAATGAATAAAATTGAAAAGACTGTCCATACCAAGTGTTGGTGAGTATATAGGAAAACTAATACTTTCATACATGACTTTTGGGAATGGAAATTGGTAGTACAGTTAATTTGGGAAATATATATATATATATATATATATATATATATATATATATATATATACACACACACACACACATATAGCACACACACATACATATATAACCTGACCCAGTAATTTCACACTGGGTATAAACCCAACAGAAATAAATACTTATGATCACTTTTTCTACATGTACAAAACTATTTTAATAATGTCACATATAACCCAAAATTTGAAAAACTATGGAATAGATAAATAAATTGTAATATAGTTATCATATAAAATCTACACAGTGATAAAGAAAGGATGGGCTACTGCTACATGTGGCATCATAGATGAATATCTCAGATATAATATTGAAGGAAAGAAGCTAAACACACATTTTCATTTATATGAACTCAAATTCATCTGTGTTCAAAATTGTTCTTTGTGACAGCGATAACATCTTAGGGGATGATTGACTGAGTTGAGACAAGAAGACACCTATCAGAGTGATGGAAATATTTTGTACCTTGTTCTGGGTGGTTGTTACATGAATGTAAACATTCCTTAAGCTGTACACTTAAGGTTTGCACAATTTGCTATATATAATACCTTAATTAAAAAAGAATAGTCCACCATGTTGTTAGAGGGATTAATTTATTCATCTAAGCATTCAGAAATCCTGAAAACAATGTTAATCACAAGGCATATGAGCAAAGGAGATAATTGATGTTTTCATAGGGAAATTAATCGAGGTTGGAAGATGTTACAGTTCAGGTCAATTCAATGCTGAAATGCTGTGTTTCTACATGAGATGCAGAACCCACTTACACTTTCCATTCAAAATACAAATATCCACTTGCTGAACACCTCATGAGTACCAGGCACCGTACTGGGGGCTGCAAATTCAGAGGGGGAATAGAACCACCTGTTCTCTTACTTCAGGAAATTCCCAGTTCACTTACACCTACCTGATGCTCTTGTCAAAATATCCACTTTGTATCCCCCACTGATTGAGGAATGATGGTCACCAGTCATATCTGCCATGTTTAAATAGCTGTAGAAACAGAGATATATTTCAAAGTCAGTATTCACTGTCAATTGTTTTATTATGTTATCAACATCTCTTTTATTTTCCCTGAGCATATATGTCATAACCATTGAATGTTTAGGGGAAACATACATCTTCAAAGCCAAAGTAGATAAGTCTATAAAACTAAAACGGGCTTGATGAACAAATCCAGAAGAATGCTACTAAACCTTTAATAAAGTATGTCTTTTGTCTGAATTTAAAAATCATTTAGAATGTTTAAGAACATATACAAATGAATGGAACCAAATTTAAAATTGAAATCCAATAAATAGTAAAATTGATAGCTCTAATTTTTCTCTAAAGTATGCATTTTAAGTTTGCATTTACAGTAATTAGTCTCCCTCTCTGAGAATGATATCTGAGTATAATGCCTTCACATATGGCTTTCCAAATAGTAGTAACATGCCTCTGAAAGATCTAGGCAATAGGAAAGAAACTCTATAAATTCCTCTTCGCACTGTGCATGACGGACACCAGAAGACCCCCTAAGCTGTCAAGAACTGCCAAATAATAAAAGGGAAAATGATGAAAAAAAATGGAACCTTGGAGCTGACGGCCTAAAAGCCAAAATTTCTCCTGGGATTTCTGGATACAAAAGAGAGGTTTCAATACTTCCCAAAGAACACCAGATCACATTAACTTATTCAAATATGAGGTCAGATTTCAGTGTTTAGGTTTAAAGCTGTCCCATATATGCCTCAATAAAGGAAAAAGAAAGTTACAAATGACACCTTTGAATAAATTCATTTTAATCCCTTTCTTCTTTTTGATGTAATAAAAATAGTCTTGTCATGTAGCTACGATTGCATTTAATGGTTGTCATTTACAGAAATGGAAAAATGATATCTGAGTATAATGCCTTCAAGTATGGCTAATAGCCTTTTTACATACGGAGAAAAATACTTTTACATGAATAAGACCATTGCTTCCTGATGATGATTATTGAAAATTCAGCAGCTTCTCTTATTATAGAGTAATGATAAGAACAGCTTCATCTCTTCTCTGTCATTTATGTTAAAAATTGGTAATCCGAGCAAATCTATATTCCTAATGTTTGTTGTAACCCCATTAGTTCTCAGACAAATCCTTAGCAAAAAGTCTTGCCTATTTATTACCACTTTACCTGATTTTAATCTCATATTTTAAATAATAAAGATGTCTCAATCTGTTATATTTTCAGATGACCTAGTAAATGCTTTTTCCCCCATTAAGCATTTCTTAAGCACATAACTTGTCACTTCTGTACTAATTTGCTGTAACACTCGTTGATAAGTGGACATTAATTAATGCTAAATTACAATGGAATTTTTATGGAATTACAGGTGACATCCGCATCAGCACCAAATGAGTTCATCATGATTAAACTTATTACCATTTCTAATTAACCTTGAGTGCCCCTGGATGTTAACTGCACACAAGGCAAGTGTATATGCAGCCTGCAGCTCCTATGGAAAACAAACATTACACATCACACAACCTTTAAAATAGTGTAAGAAAGAATGGCTTAGGACACATTTGTACTTACTGCAGAGGATCATAAAATGGAAGTATCAATAATAATCTGAAGGCTTTGAGCAACAAAAGTTTTGCTCTCAAAACAGAAGTCAGAAAGATGCTTTCCACAAGTCGAATTTGCTTTGAGTGTCATAGGCAGTCATATGGAGGAGGTTTATTTTATTCCCCATAATCAAATTAAGACCTGTTCCTTACCTACCCCTTCCCTCACTGCTAATAGCAAAGTTATCTCTGATGATTGTTGCTGGACTACAAACCTTAGGCCTAGAATCTCTTTATAGCCTCCCGTGTGACAAGGGGACCAGAGGCACGGAGCAGAACAGAACTGATGTGCATACCTGTTTCAGATTGAGCTACTGGAGTGGATTCCAGTATGTAGCAGGAAGTGAAAGAGGGCAATCATAAACAGCGCCTCATCCTGGAAGCACCTTTTTCTAACCATGAAATGTGCTGCTCATCCTGCCTGCTGTAGGGAGCATAACTGACGGACATTTCCAACTGCTGTCCCACTGGATCTGCTACTACATGTGCTCCAAAATCAGCCACTGACTCAGCATGACAGTGATACTAGTGCAGGATCATTGCAGCAAAACGTGGGACTCCTCCAGAGGGCACCTTCTACCTGAAGACTCCCAATGTTTTAACCAAAACTTTGATGAAATTGCACTGCAGTTCAAATCATTGCTATACCATCCTCCTTCCTCTCCCTTCTCTTTCACAGGGATCAAAACTTCATCCCAATCTAAGGGCTGTCTCTCTGATTTTTTTCAGCATATCAGTTCTCATCTTGGCAACTGTTTCTTGAAAGACCCAAGCTAATCCACCTACTCATTAGTAAACAGGACCCAGAAAATATTCTAAGTTCTGATAAATGAGTGTAACAACATGTTTCCAGAGTGATTACCTAGAAGAAAAGAAGGCAAAATTCCTCAAAATGTATTGGGTTGGCCAAAAAGTGCCTTTGGTTTTTAAGTAAAAATAAGACATTTTTCATTTTTACCAAGACCTTTATTGAACAACATATTCATCATTTGTTCCACTACCTTCTGCCATTTTTCAGGCAACTTCATAATTCCATCTTCCCAAAACTTTTTATCTTTTTGAGCAAAGAACTGTTCCAGGTACCTTTTACAGTCTTCCAGGGAATTGAAATTTTTTCCATTGAGAGAATTTTGTGAAGACCGAAATAAATGGAAATCCGAAGGTGCGATGTCCTGTGCATACGGTGGATGAATCGGAACTTCCCAGCCAAGCTGTAACAGTTTTTGCCCAGTCATCAAAGAAACATGCGGTCTTGCATTATCCTGATGGAAGATTATGCATTTTCTGTTGACTAATTCTGGACGCTTTTCATTGAGTGCTGCTTTCAGTTGATCTAATTGGGAGCAGTACTTGTTGGAATTAATTGTTTGGTTTTCCAGAGGAGCTCATAATAGAGGACTCCCTTCCAGTCCCACCATATACACAGCATTGCCTTCTTTGGATGAAGACCAGCCTTTGGTGTGGTTGGTGGTAGATCATTTCACTTGCACCACCATCTCTTCCATTCCACGTTACCATACAGAATCCGCTTTTCATCACCCATCACAATTTGTTTTAAAAATGGAACGTTTTCATTACGTTTCAGTAGAGAATCGCATGCGGAAATATGGTCAAGAAGTTTTTTTCGCTTAACTTACGTGGAACCCAAACATCAAAGCAATTCACATAACCAAGCTGGTGCAAATGATTTTCACCTCTTGATTTGGATATTTTGAGTATGTCGGCTATTTCCCGCGCGGTATAACATTGATCGTTCTCAATTAATGTCTTGATTTGATCGCTATCAACTTCAACTTGTCTGCCCAACCATGGAGCATCGTCCAGCAAGAAATCTCCAGCATGATACTTCGAAAACCACTTTTGATGCATTCAGTCAGTCACAGCACCTTCTCCATACACTGCACAAATCTTTTTTTGCATTTCAGTGGCGTTTTTACCTTTCTTGAAATAATAAAGCATCATATGCTGAAAATGTTGCTTTTTTTTCTTCCATCTTCAATATTAAAATGGCTACACAAAAATTCACCAATTTTGTAATTTTTTTTTTTTTAATGCACATTGATGTGACAGCTGTCACAATACAATCTAACAGAATTGTCTCAAATGAAGTTAAAGACAACTAAGCACTACTAGAGCCATCTTACAGAAAAAAACAAATGAACTCTTTGGCCAACCCAGTACTTGGTGGTTTCAAAGAAAATATAACCAGAGAAGTAACAATTTTATCTTGCTGGCAGCTATTAAAATGCCTCTACTCTGTATTGCTTGGCATAACGTGGGACTTGTCCATATCAAAACCCTGTTCTTGATAAGTTGTCAGCTCAGTTTAGGAGCAAATATTTTACTTTCTTCATCATATCAGAGTTATATATCCATATGCCAATCAAAAAGCAGCATATTTTACACATTTCTCTTTTGTAGCCTAATATTATTAAAACTCTCAGTGGCTCCATAAATTGAGTGATACCTATATTAGAAGAATGGACATTTTTATTAAAATTTAAAGACAGTTAACTCGTATGGTATTGAATAAAAAGAATTTTATTGCTGTCATATACATTTGCATATTACAGTTTTCAGCAGTCAACAGGCAAGAAGAAGTGCTACCTAGAAAGCTCCATTTTCTTGGGTGAAATTTCCCTGAGGGATATGTTAAAATCTTGAATTCAGGCAACTCTATCCTCACCTTTTTTTTTTTTTTTTTGCAAATCCTTTAATATCAAATCTTTCTTATTTTCATAAACCACAATGCATTGGATGTTAAAACCATCCTGTTTCATGAAGCTAGCTTCACCAGTATTTTTGGTTTCAGACATTCTGTTTTATGATACTCATACTCACACCTATCACATAGTACACCTAATCACCTGATCACAGATTATTGGCCCTTACTGATTTATCACCCTATTTAATATAGATTTTATTTAGCTAGTGCTGTCTGCTCTGCTCTCCTGAAATAATATTTATGGATAGTATATCCTACCACACTAGTTAGCAAAGAAAAAAAATGGAATGCCCTAAGTGTAATATAAAAGAGAAATAAACAAAAAGTTACTATAAAATCATTTTTTAATATGGACATGACTGAGCATAACTACACTAAAACAGAATAAAGTAACTGAGTGCTTACCTCTAAACACAAAAATATTATCAGTGTATCAGCTACAAAACCAGACTGCTACAGTTGGGTTGTGTTGGTGACTAAATCAGGACAAGCAGTATTGCTATAAAAAAGTTGTTCTGAAATAATGAATAACTCTTGCTAAACCTCAAAACCAAACAAAGTAAATATTTCCTCACTATACCGAGTAGTTTTTCTCCAGAATTTAGTGCATATTAGACTATATTGCATTACAGATTCAAATGATTATAAATTATATATAGTTTTATACATATACACATAATATACATAAATAAATTATATTTCCTCCTCGAATGATCAGAGAGAGATTCACAGGTTGTGTTGAATATGGGAAATATTTTTGGGGGGAAGAGGGCTGCCCCACAATTTAAATGAAGGTGGAGAGTCACAGTCAATGTGCAATGAAAAATGTCTTCATATATTTCTGAACACCATTCCAGAATATGGTTCTCCCTTGTTCAGAATGTTTATCCTAGTTTATAGTTAGCCCCATTTTTAAAGTTCGAATTAAATCCCTGTCCTTATTTGAGAAAGCATAAGGCCAAATAAGTGGGAAACATATTTTGGATATATAGACGACTTATTCTTAGTTGATTATTTGTATCACTTTAAAATAATACAAAATTATCACGAGTCTAAAGGAAAGCAATACAGAATTATTCACACCTTATAGATTTCTAAGTGTTATGTAGACACATTTTATCACCTCAGCTTATGGTAAAATCTCTTCCGCTTTTTTTTTCCCCATTTCTCTTCATTTCTCTCTGAGGTGGCAGCCTAGAGACATCCCACCTGGTTTTCTGCATTAATATTATCCTGGCAGAATCTCCAGTTAGTTATTGCAACATACTAACAGTATGCTAGCGTGATGGCGTACCTATTGCAAAAAATACAAGTGAAGCTTTCATCTAAAACTTCCTGTAGAGCATGACCGATGGTTCCTTTCTCTTGGATGTTGTCTGTCCTCTCATAATTGTTTATATGCAGACTTATTTTTATGTCAATCGTCTGATTGGATTATCATCAATTTCACACTACAGGTCAGGAGGGCACAAGAAACCTCCTGCCACAGTTTTATTTTGTAATAGAGTCAGTACCTCTCCAGACTGCTGAAATAGGGTAAAAGAATTTGCTTTTAATTCTAGGACAAATTAAATTTTAATTGCCTGTTAAAACACAAATGTCAAAAGCAAATCTTAAAGGCAGGGTTGCAGTCCTCTCATATATCATGCTTTAGACCTATTTGCATGCAAATTAATTCTTTATTTTAAACACATCTTTTCACAGGCAACATTAACGATTTATTTCAAAACATTATATGGTTATACGACCTTACTCTGTGTGTGTGTCTGTGTGTGTATGCAGCAGAGACAATCAACTTTTTATTTTAAAATATAAAAGTTCTTTCATATATGCATTCAGTCTAACAGCAGATAATTATCTCAGGTGAATGTGGTTCTTTTTAGCTGAAGAGTAAAATCATACACTATGTGTAGTCAGATTTCAGAATTATTTTGGCCTTGAGTTATTGCCCTGCCCAAACATTAGTATGTTTCTGATGTGCCTTATCTCCCTTGCAGTTCCTATTAAAGTGGCCTTATTTTGGAAATGACAAGGTGGTTTGGTAGGCAACAAGTTGTGTTCTGCTAGGTCCTGTTTGGAAAGACATGAAAGTGAAAAATAAGGGATATATTCTTAAGATCTTAGTAGTGCTGATGTGAACATAATTATTTAGTTTCATTCAATTATCATTCAAATATGGCATGTAATTGTGAAACTTATGGAACTATGAAAGTGGAAATTTATAATGATGCAGGCTTAATTTCATTAATTTAATGCATAAAGCACATATTACACAGAGACAGACATTAAATTAAAAACTCTCAGACTCTAATTAGCTTTAGAAATCTCTTATGTCTAATTGATATGGCTGTCATAATTAATTTAAATAATGATTTCAACCTGGCTGTGATGGAGAAAAATACCTCATTTATTAATAATCTTTAAGGGAAATAATATAAGATACGGACATATCTATATCTGTCTAGATAGAGATAGAAGTAGATATAAATATAGATATCCTTCTATTCAGTATAGCCAATGAATCACCTTAGAAATATAGTTTGAAAAGCTTGATTACTATGAGTAAATTATCATTGTCATATTAAATAGTGCTATGATTAACCCAACTTTTTAAAATTCATAGAATATTCAGAACATTTATTTTAATCACTAGTTCTGAATCACTTCTACCAAAATTATGCAAGTGAAATATTTGACTGATTGAAGAATTTTTCATAGAATTCTAGCTTTAAGAGAGATTTTAACAAAAAGGATAGATGATAGATGATACCAGATAGACAGACATAGATGGATAGAAATAAAATGTTGGTAAAAAATTAACAGGTTGATGAATCAAAAATATAAATCTAGGCCTAGGCTGTGATGATGGAGAATAATTAGTCATGAAAAGAAATAAAGTGTTAATTTTAATTTTAAAGCATTACAACATGTTCAATCTGTTGATCATCTGGATACGTCAGTATTTATGAAAGTGCCCTTTTGGCTGCACAGTGACTACCTGCCCATGGGTATGCTTATCCAGATCTATAATATGGTCTCAAATTGGATGGATCTTGATTCAAAGTATATGTCTACATTATGTCTCCATTAGACACCAGGTAAAAGCATTTGTTTAGATTCAAGATGACTGTTTTAAAGAAAAGGAAAAGAAAAAAATGGGCAATAGACATCTTATTGCTTCACTGATAAAAGAAACTTAAGATAAACATCACAATCTCATGTAGCTTGCTTGGAGTATGGTTTTATCATATGGAAGAAATGGAGACCTTTAAATGAAAGACAGCACCCTATAACTCAGAGGCTTTGCATAAACACAGATGAACTACCTTCCAAAAATGATGAAAATGCATAAGAACTCACCAGCACATTTCTTCCTTTGGGATACCAGTATCTGACCTGAGTCTTCCAGAAAAGAAGTTTACCTCTAGTAAGTCTACCTCTAGTGTCAGTCTTTAGCTAATTTATGGAGGGGACACTCCAAACATCCCACCTCAAGGATCCCTTCCTTCCTTACTACAGACATCCAGATTCTTCATACTATTGTTTTCAAACTGGATCACAGGCATGATGAGTACCCAAGCTTGACTCTAAGCCACATTTTGTCATGAGGGTTTTGGAGAGACACCACTTCTTCCCTGTCTTTTCTTAAATTCTCTGAATGGAGTGAAGTCATTTCCTCATAGTTTCTTGTAGTATTTTTGTTTTGTTTTGTTCTAACTACGTTAGATTCCCATCATTATTTTCTCTCAAAGGAATGTCTATATTTCTGTTTGAATACATATGGACCAAATTCCACAGGGTAATTCTGAGCTTTCAAAGCAGGTTTTGCAGATTCCTCACTACGTGTGTGTGTGGTAAACTAAAAAAACAGGCCTCCCAAAGGTATATTTACTTCCTAATCCTTGAAACATGTGAATATCACCCAGTATGGCAAAAGAGTAAATATTAGCTTATGTGGGAAAAAGTGTGATTAAGAATCTTGAGAGGTAAAGTTTATCCTGGATTATCTGGCAATCATATGTATCCTTATAAGAGAAAAGCAGAGGGAGTTTTCAGGCAGACACACATAGTTGATGTGAAGATGAAGGTAAAGATTGGAATGATACTGCCACGAGCTAAGGAATGCCTATAGCCACAAGAAGGTGAAAGATGCGAGGAATAGATTCTCTTGAACCTCTGGAGGGAGTGGTGCCCTGCAGACACCCTGATTTCAGACTCCTATCCTCCGTAACTGTGAGATAATGCATTCTTTTGTTTTAAGCCACCAAATGTGTGGTAATTTTTTGGAGCAGCCATAAGAAACTAATATAACGTGATAAAATATAAACTTACAGGTCACCTTTATTCCTTAACATCATGTGACTTTGAGTAAGTAATTTCTTATTGTCTTAGTTTCCACATCTATAAAAATCAATGTAAAATACTTTCCTACATCATGAAGTGGTTGTGAAGGTTTCAGAAAACAAAGTACTGTACCACATTAAGGAAGATAAACATAGTGACTGACGTAAAATAAGGATGATCATTAAATATTATTGATCATTATTTTTATTAAAACCATAATGTTGTTTTAAAAATTTAAACAATAATACTGGAAACTCCTTACAGTTTATTCTTCACCAGTATCATAGCAGAATAAACCACTGCCTCAAATGTAATCCTTTGCAGAGATTTATTTAGCTATTTAAACTGGTCACTACCTGGGGTAATTTGCTCCAGTGTGTTTTTTGGTCAGTAGAAAGAAATGCCTGTGTTGATATTTCTCTCAGAAGCCTTCCTAAGCTGAAGAAAGACAAGGTACAAAATATTACTATTTCAGTGACAGAGGAGAGGTTCCTTCTAAGCTCTCTAACTATAGGAAGAGAGATCATTTCAAGGAAAAATATCATGTGATATATTTTGGGCCATGTCCTCCCAAACTGTTGAAAATACATGTAGTTATCACAACAGAAGATGTTATGCTAGCTGCATTAAAGCATACAAAAAAACAAAACCTC
This sequence comes from Delphinus delphis, assembly GCF_949987515.2. Lineage (NCBI taxonomy): Eukaryota > Metazoa > Chordata > Mammalia > Artiodactyla > Delphinidae > Delphinus > Delphinus delphis. Next base: position 36,571,840 of record NC_082702.1, on the reverse strand, counting down.
TCGTCTATGCTACTGTGCATCCAATTTTCACACACACACGCGCGCACACACACACACACACACACACACACACACACACACACAGGCGTCCCCCACTCTTCCAGACCTTGAAGAATGGACCAGTTAAGAAAAGTAAATGTGCACCTTGAAACGAAGACAGTAGATTTTCCCGATGTGAAATTGCTATGTGTGGAAAACTTCCCAATGAAATTGCATTCTGTCTGCACTAAGAAAAATAACTCATAAAATCTTTAGACACTAGACATGGATCTTGAAGATCCCAATAAAATTATGTTTTTTCCATTGAGGTTTGGCTCCAAATCCCATTCCAGTCATTTTTTTCCCTTCCTCATATTCACTATAGAAGCTGGAAAAGCTAAATATTCACTGTGGCCCAGTGATACAATTTTATGAGTATTGATGTAAGTTTCCTGCACTGATGTTGCTTCATTGCTTTCTTTCCCTGCTTTATGTTCCAGATGTGGATGTTATATCTGGAATTGGGCAGCCATCTTGTAAATAATAACTTGAAAACATGAGTCAAAGGTGTGTGCACGCTCAAACACACACACAAACACAAATACACAAATATTTCAGCAGAATCCCTAGCTTACATTATGAGCTGCTGAACCATCAACTTCAGCCAACTAGAATATTCAGCCCCCTGGAATATACAGCCCTGCATATTAGTTTTATTATTACTGGCTGTGAATGCACTGCCAACTGTTATATCATAGGAGGGTATGACCTGAGGGTATGTCCATAATCCACAAAGCACCTATTCAAAGTATATGTAAATGTCAAAGGCATGCTTCCAACCTCAAGGATCTCATATTTAAGGTGGGTTAAAATCATTCCTATGTGAAAACAATGAAGTATGATGATTATTTTAATGGTATATTCAAGGCACAAGACCAGTGTACAGGAATGAGGACATCAAAAATTAAGGAACTTGGGCTTCCCTGGTGGCGCAGTGGTTGAGAGTCCACCTGCCGATGCAGGGGATGTGGGTTCGTGCCCCGGTCCAGGAAGATCCCATGGAGCAACTAGGCCCGTGAGCCATGGCCGCTGAGCCTGCGCATCCGGAGCCTGTGCTCCGCAACGGGAGAGGCCACAACAGTGAGAGGCCCGCATACCGCAAAAAAAAAAAAGATGAAGGATCTCAAGGCCTCACATATAAGGCAGTGTTTCTTCTAAGCCTTAAAGAATGACCCTAGGGGACTTCCCTGGTGGCACAGTGGTTAAGAATCTACCAATGCAAGGAACACAGGTTCGATCCCTGGTGTGGAAGATCCAACATGCCACAGAGCAACTAAGGCCATGCGTCACAACTACTGAGCCTGCACTGTAGAGCCCGCATGCCGCAACTACTGAGCCCATGCACCCTAGTGCCCGCACTCCACAACTACTGAGCCCACGTGCCACAACTACTGAAGCCTGCATGCCTAGAGCCTGTGCTCCTCAACAAGAGAAGCCACAGCAATGAGAAGCCCACACACTGCCACGAAGAGTAGCCTCCACTCGCCACACCTAGAGAAAGCCCACACACAGCAATGAAAACCCAACACAGCAAAAAATAAAATCAAAAAAAAAAATGGAATGACCCTAGGTGTATCAGCAGAGATCAGCTGCTCTTGATATAGGAAACTAAGTACAAACACAAGAATGGGCATGTGCTGGTAATTATATGCTTAAGTATTACGTGACTATGGAGCTCTTAAGAGGGCAGAAAAAGTTACAACAGTTAAGCTGGATAGCTTGGCAAGTGCCAAATCAAGAAAGAGTATAACAATAGGCAACATTGTTGACAACTTATCAAAGTATACTACAAAACTACAATCATCAAAACAGTATAGTACTGGCACAAAAACCACACACAGATCAATAAAACAGAATAGAGAGCCCAGAAATGAACCCACACTTATATGGGCAATTAATCTATAATGAAGGAGGCAAGAATGTACAGTGGGGAAAAGACAGCCTCTTCAATAAATGGTCTTGGGACAACTGGACAGCTACATTCAAAAGAAACTGGACTATTCTCCCACACCGTGCACAAATATAAATTCAGAATGGATTAAAGACTTAAATATAAGAACGAAAACCATAAAACTTATGGAAGAAAACATAGGCAGTACAGTCTTTGAATTCAGCCTTAGTAATATTTTTTTGAATGTGTCTCCTTAGGCAAGGAAAACAAAAGCAAAAATAAATAAATGGAACCACATCAAACGAGCACAGAGAAGGAAACTATCAACAAAATGAGAAGGACCCCTGCAAAATGGGAGAAGATATCTGCAAATGATATATCCAATAAGGGGTTAATATCAAAAATATACAAAGAACTCATACAACTAAATATCCAAAAAAACACAAAGCAAAAGAAACCGATTAAAAAATGGGCAGAGGACCTGAATAGACATTCTTCCAAGAAAGACAAACACATAGCCAACAGGCACATTATAAAAAGATGCTCAACATAACTAATCAGAGAAAATGCAAGACAAAACTGCAATGGGATATCACCTCACGCTGGTCAGAATGGCCATTATGAAAAAGACAACAAAGAACAAGCATTGGTGAGGATGCAGAGAAAAGGGAGCTCTCCTGCACTGTTGCTGGGAATGTAAATTGGTGCAGCTACTATAGAAAACAGTATGGAGATTCCTCAAAAACTTAAGAAAGAGTTAATGTATGATCCAGCAATTCCATTCCTGGGTATTTATCCAAAGAAAGTGAAAATGATAATTAGCAAAGATATATGTACCCCTATGTTTGTTGCAGTATTATTTACACTAGCCAAGATATGGAAGCAACCTCATTGCCCATCAATAGATGAATGAATAAAAAAGATGTTGGGTGTGTGTGTGTGTGTGTGTGTGTGTGTGTGTGTGTGTGTATGTGTATATATATATTTCTATATATAGTGGAATATTACTTGGTCATAATAAAGAATGAAGTCTTGCCATTTGCAACAATGTGGATGGACCTAGAGGGTATTATGCTAAGTGAAATAAGTCAATTAGAGAAAGACAAATATTGTGTGGTTTCATTTACATCTGGAATTTAAAAAAATAAATGAACAAGCAAAACCAAATAGAGTTACAGATACAGAGAACAAATAGGTGGTTGCCAGAGGGAGAGAGGGGGAGGGGAGGAAAGGAACAGGTGAGGGAGAGTTAGAGGAATAAACTTGAGTTGCAAAATAAATAAGGCGGTGAAATGTGCAGCATGCAGAATATAATCAGTAACTATGTAATGTCTGTATGGTGACAGTTGGTAACTAGATTTATCATGGTGATCTCTTTGAAACATCTAGAAATATCAGAACACTATGTTATGTAACAGGAACTAACACAGTGTTGTAGGTCAGTAATACTTCAAAACAAACAAACTCAGAAAAAGAGACTAGATTTGTGGTAACCAGAGGTGAAGGGTGGGACAAGGGGGAATTGGATGAGGATAGTTAAAAGGTACAAACTCCCACTTATAAGATAAATAAGTACTAGGGATGTAATGTACAACATGATAAATATAATTAACACTGTTGTATGTTATATGTGAAAGTTGAGAGAGTAAATCCTAAGGGTTCTTATCACAAGGAAAAAATTTCTATTTCTTTAAATATGTGTCTGTATGAGATAATTGGTGTTCACTAAACTGATTGTGGGTCATTGCTTCATGATGTATGTAAGTCAAATCATTATGCTGTACACCTTAAACTTATACAGTGCTTTGTGTCAATTATATCTCCATAAAACTGGAGGGAAACAAAGAAAGAGTATGAACCGTAAGCAAAATTGTTGAGAATTTATCCTGTGAGCCATGAGCAACCACTGAAAATTTCAAAGTAGTTAGTCAAATAGTCATGTTTTACTGTTTTGAACAAAGGTGTCAAGAACTCAGCTAAAAGAATACTATAGAGGCTTAGATAAGTTAAGCAGCAATAGAGTTTCAGTGGAGTATTTCAGTTTTACTAATTATAGTGAATACTCAGATTTTAATTTCCTGGGTTCATATCCTATCTCTGTCATTTATGAGCTGTGTGACAAAGTAAATAACGTCTCTTTGCTTCAACTATTCTTGTGTGAAGTTGGAGTAATAATTACATCTCATACAATTGTTATGAGGATTAGACAAATCTGTACTGATACAAACATTTATAACAGTATTTGACAAAAATAAGCATTATGTAAAATTGATAAATAGGAAATCAAGTATGCAAATAAATCACTTTTATAAGGAGTAAGAGCCAAAAATGGTTTCAGGTTTCTTTATAGGGAGCCTGTTGGCTTTCCTCTTAATCCTTTAGCAATTAAATCTTCTCATTTAAAAATTTCATTTTTCAAAAAATTGACTATTTCTGCCTTGAAAATGACTAATTCTGTTGCACAACAGAAAATGGTTTTAAAAATTCTCAGTATTCTAGTATATGAAATCATCATGGCATTCTTCTGTGAATTTTGAAGCAATGCTAAAACTTCTTAGCATATACTAATGTCACAAAGTACAACATACATACACACAGGAAAACAAAAGGAGAAAATTATTTTCACATTTTTTTCGTTTTCAGAAGATGTAAGCTTTAACTTTATTTTCTGGAAAGTTCGCAGTAATCAAGAAAACTAAGTTTAACCAAAAAAAACAAAAAAAAAAGGAAAAAAATAATAATGTGTGTATGTGCTTGTGTGTCCTTTTAGTCCTGCCATTTGATCCTGCATAATAAAATTTTTAATGTTATTTTTTTCAGAAATTAGCAACTGCGTACAAATTTCCATTTTGAAAGTGGTCTTCCAATGGTGATTTTGATAATTGTGTGAAAATGAAGAGTTTTAATAAACTGTGGCAACATAATAAACTGTCATAGAGGACTAATTATCACTTAAGGAACTTAAAATAGCTGTCATCTTTTCATACTGAGAATGTGAACCCTAAACAACCATAGAGAAAGGAAAAACAATTAGTTTCTGCAGAAGCATGCAAAAGAGCTATTTTCTGCCTTGCTAGGAGTAATAAAAGAACTAAATGTGAATAGTCATTCATCATGCAGACGGAGCCATTTGTTAGATTTGTATTTTATGGAACTTAAAGATACTCAAAACTCTATTAAAATTTAGAAAAAGGTTGTTTTTTTTTTGTTTTTTTTTTTTTCCTATTTTAAAAGAATTCTTTGCAAAGTGAGTTTTGTTACTTCCTAAAACATCTTCCTGGTCATTTAGGTTCCCTTGGAAACATCATGATTCCTGTTAGTTATTGAAAATTTATTCTTATAACATCATTAGCTTCTGTTTATTCAATAATTTGTCACTGAGAAGTGTCAGACTGTTTGTAAATGTGTGATAAGATTACATAATTATAAGACATAGTCAGAAAACTGACAACTGAAATCTACTTGCCAAAGATGGCAGAACAGTATTCTTGGATATCCAGGCTTCACCAGAATAATTAGAAGTGAAAATCTTTACTCATCTCACATATTCTCAAATTAAACATACAACCTTTTAGACTTTAGAGATTTGTTTCTGTGAAAATTCCCCACATGTTGGCCAGCCTGGGTACTGGGTCCCAGCCCAATCGAATTATGTTCTTTCCTCAAGAAGCCCATAAATAAGAATTCTACTTCCAATTAGGATATTAAAGAACTATAAGATCATTAGCCCCTCAGTAACACAAAGAAAAATCCAGAAAATATAAAAGTCAAACATATTTAATGGAGAAAGAACACGGATAAACTGATTTCCAGAGAGATGAGATGGTGGTTGGAAGCTGGAGGTCTGTCAAACCAGAGGCTTTACTTGATAACAGTGAGAAGAGGACAGGAAAGTTACTGTTGCTGAGGGGGTTGGTGGAATAGATTGTAGTTTGCAAGACTTGACATTTGGAATCAACAGTACTTCGCTCAGTGTAGCTGTTCTCTTAAAGCCCCTTTCTCAGTGTTACAGGATAGTGAAGGCCTGCGTTGAAAAGCAAAGGAATCCATGCCTTCTTACCCATTTTCACAGTGGTTGGCATCAGAGTCTCTGCTAAGACAAAATAGAAAGGTGAAACCCAGGTCTAATACCTTCCTAGCTGAAAACTCAAACACTGATAAAATAAAAGTGAGCAGCCCTAGGCTGCAACAGTGCTGGGTTTTGAGAGCTGGTCTCACCTGAGTATATCTCAAGTTTATTAAACCTGTACAGCTTAACTCTTGGGAATATTTAAATATTCTTCTTCTCATGTTGGTCTCCAAACATAGAAAACAGAGGGGAAAAAAAAGAATTTCAACTGAGACTTTTACACCCAACAAAAATGTCTTTTAAATACTGAGGTGAAATAAAGATATTTTCAGATTTTAAAAAATCAAATGTTAGACATAATACTATAGATGCAATAATTTCATTTAGAAATAATAAAATGGAGCTGAGGTCAGTGTCAAAAATAATTTAAATTCTGATTATAATTTCTGTAAGTCATCTTTTAAAAGAAATGGTCAGCAGTCAAGGCTATTTAGGGACAGGTAATAGCATCAGGCATAAAATGAATTTCTCAAGAGTTGTGAGGATGAAATAAAATAGTGTAAGTAAATCACATCACATGGAATGTGACATATGATATCTAATAGATAATTTGCAGTTATATATTTTAGCTATTTTTTCTTTTCCTTCTCTTCCTTTCTCTTTTCATACCATTTATTACCTCCCATCCAATACTGTTTTTCTTTCTTTTATCTTTCTTTCTTTCCCACTTCATCTCTTTCTCCATTCCACCTTTTGAATTTTTTAAATCATGTATTCATTCTCTCATTTCTCTCCTCTTCTCCCCTGTTACTCCCTCGTCTCTCCTCCCTTTCTTCCATCTTATTATTTCTTTTCATAGTGAAGATGGATATTAGTCTAGATAATATCTGCCTCATTTTCTTTTATCAAGTCAATATGTGGAGAGTAGATTCAGAAGGCTTGAAGAACTATATGTCTACAAGTTCACTTAGACTTACCTTAGAAGAATATCTACTTGCGTGGGAACTTTCTCATATCACTAGACAGAAAATATTAAATTTATATAACTGAAATCTAAACATTTATACAATAGTTCTTCTAAATCAATCTATAAATTGATTACATCAGAATTATACAAGAAACATTAAAACTATATTTTCTCGAAAGCCCTCTCGGATTTCTCAGAGTAGAAATTGGGATATTATTCCTCTCCTCCAGAGATTCTTTTTTTGTTTGTTTTTTTTTTAAACATCTTTATTGGAGTATAATTGCTTTACAATGTTGTGTTAGTTTCTGCTTTATAACAAAGTGCATCAGCTATATGCATACGTATATCCCCATATCCCCTCCCTCTTGCGTCTCCCTCCCACCCTCCTTATCCCACTCCTCTAGGTGGTCACAAAGCACCGAGCTGATCTCCCTGTGCTATGCAGCTGCTTCCCAGTAGCTATCTATTTTACATTTGGTAGAGTATATATGTCAGTGCCACTCTCTCACTTCGTCCCAGCTTACGCTTCCCCCTCCCCGTGTCCTCAAGTCCATTCTCTATGTCTGTGTCTTTATTCCTGTCCTGCCCCTAGGTTCATCAGAACCATTTTTTTTTTTAGATTCCATATGTATGTTAGCATATGGTGTTTGTTTTTCTCTTTCTGACTTACTTCACTCTGTATGACAGACTCTAGGTCTGTCCACCTCACTGCAAATAACTCAATTTCGTTTCTTTTTATGTCTGTCCTCCAGAGATTCTAATACTTTATGCCATTTGGCAGCCATAGACACCACACATATTACATTATCAAAGACTGTAGTAGCATAGAGAGCATCCTAAATGTCTGGATATATTTATCAGAAACCTTGAAATTTTAGAAGGAAACTATTTAAAAAGTTAAGGCAGGGCTTCCCTGGTGGCGCAGTGGTTGAGAGTCTGCCTGCCGATGCAGGGGACGCGGGTTCGTGCCCCGGTCTGGGAAGATCCCACATGCCGTGGAGCGGCTGGGCCCGTGAGCCATGGCCGCTGAGCCTGTGCGTCCGGAGCCTGTGCTCCGCAATGGGAGAGGCCACAACAGTGAGAGGCCCGTGTACTGCAAAAAAAAAAAAAAAAAAAAAAAAAAGTTAAGGCAACTAGGTAAAATTTTAAATAACCAAAATTTGTGGTGAAAATTAAATTATATGATTATTACTGAACATAAAAAAATTTCTGAAGACAATTTCTTAAAAACTTCCAATGTATATTATACCAGCATTAGTCCTGTGTGGTTTCTTTTTTAAGATTTAATTTTATTTATTTTTGACTGTGTTGGGTCTTTGTCGCCATCCACCAGCTTTCTCTAGTTGCAGCGAACGAGGGCTACTCTTCGTTGCAGTGCGCAGGCTTCTCATTGCGGTGGCTTCTCTTGTTGCGGAGCACGGGCTCTAGGCACCCGGGCTTCAGTAGTTGTGGTGCACGGGCTCAGTTCCTCCATGGCATATGGGACCTTCCCAGATCAGGGATTGAACCCATGTCCCCTGCATTGGCAGGTGGATTCTTATCCACTGCGCTACCAGGGAAGTCCCAGTCCTGTGGTTTTGAAAACTATACCGTAGTTACATAGTAATGTTATATAGTAATATTAGAGGAAGTTTGGAAAAGGGTGTATGGACATTTTGTATTACTTTCACAGTTTTTCTCTAAATTCAAAATTATTTAGGTTAAAAAATATAATTAGGCTGTTAGGTCACTCTGAGACATATATTTGAGATATACATTATGTCATGACACATATTGTGAGGCAGGTCTAAGAAACGTTGTCTTAAAAAAAATGATTTGTTAGATATACTGGAAATCTGTCATCATATCACTCACCACAAAGGATCTACAGTTCAATACAGTGAAAGCATCGTAGGCTTACACTGTCTTTTTATTGAGTGCAACTTGGAAGAGAAGAAGAAAAGCATAAGAGTTAAGGTCTCCAACACTGCAGTCAGAATTGGCTTAACATCCTGACTTCCCTAGTTATAAGTCATGTGATTTGGGGTAAATATTTTTGTTGTTGTTTTTGCATAGATTTCTTTTTTTATTGAGATGTAATTGACATATAACATTATGTTCGTTTCAGAAGCATACAATATAATGATTCAATATTTTTATATTTTACAAAATGATAACCACAGTAAGTCTAGCTCACATTCATCACCATACATAACTACAACTTTTTTTCTTACAATGAGAACTTTTATGATTTACTCAGCACCTTTCAAATATACGATACAGTCTGATTAATTATAATCATCATGCTGTACATTAAATCCCTATGCCTTATTTATTTTTTAGATGGAAGTTTTTAGTTTTTAACCCTCTTCATCTGTTTCTGCCCCAACCACCTTACCCCCCTTACCCCGCAGCCCCCTCACCTCTGGCAACCACCAGTCTGTTCCCTGTATCCGTGTGCTGGCTTTGTTTGGTTGGTTGTTTAGATCCACATGTAAGTGAAATCATGCAGTGTTTGTCTTTATCTGACTTATTCCACTTAGCATAATGCGCTTAGTGTCCATCGATGTAGTTGCAAATGGCAGTATTTTTTATGGCTGAACAATATTCCTATATGTGTGTGTGTGTATGTGTGTGTATCATATTCTTTATCCCTTTATCCATTAATGGACACATGTTGTTTCTATATGTTGACTATTGTAACTTAGTAACACTATACTGAATACGAGGGTGCATATATCTTTTTGAGTTACTGTTCTCATTTTCTTCAGATAGATAACCAGAAGTGGAACTGCTGGATACTATGGTAGTTTTATTTATTTATTTATTTTAATTTTGGGGGGGAACCTTCATACTGTTCTCCATAGTAGCTGTACCAGTTTACATTCCCACCAACATGTTTTGGGACAGTTACATTCCCAACAGTGCAGGTGTTCTCTTCTCCACATCCTCACCAACAGTTGTTATTTCTTGTCTTTTTGGTAATAGCCATTCTAATAAGTATTGGGTAGTATCTTATTGTGGTTTTGATTTGCATTTCCCTGATGATTAGTGATGTTGAGCACTTTTTCATACACCTGTTAGTCATCTGTATGTCTTTTTTTTTGAAAAATGTCTATTCAAATCCTCTGCCCAGTTTTTAATCATTTTGTTTGATTTTTTGCTGTTGAGTTGTATGTTATTTATGTATTTTGCATATTATCCCCTTATCAGATATGTGATTTACAAATATTTTCTTCCATTTGATAGGTTGCCCTTTCCTTTCATTGATGGTTTCCTTTGCTGTGCAGAAGTTTATTAGTTTGGTGTAGCCCTCTTTTTTTTTTTTTTCTTTTCCTTTTGTTTTGTTTGTTTTAGATTTAAGTCCAAAAAGAATCATACTCGAGACTTCTTTTAGGAGTTTTCTGGTTTCAAGTCTTACATTCAAATGTTTGATTCATTTTGAGTTAATTTTTGTGTATGACATAAAATAGTGGTTCAGTTTCATTCCTTTGTATGTGGCTGTTTATTTTTCCCAACACCATGTATTGAAAAGGCTGTCCTTTTCCCATTGTATATTCCCAACTCCTTTGTTGTAAATTCATTGGCCATATATGCATGGGTTTATTTCTGGGCTCTCTGTTCTGTTTCATTGGTCTGTGTGTCTATTTCTATGTTAACAACATACAGTTTTGATTACTCTGTCTTAAAATCAGGAAGTGTTGTGCCTCAGCTTTGTTCTTCTTCCTCAACATTGCCTTGGCTATTTGGGTTCTTCTGTGGTTCCATATGAACTTTAGGATTGTTTTTTCTGTTTCTGTGAAAAATGTTATTGGAACTTGATGGTGATTACATTGAATCTGTAGCTCAGTTTGGATAGTATAGGCATTTTAACAATTATCCTTCCTATCCATGAACACAGGATATCTTTCTATTCATTTGTGTCTTTTTCAATTTCTTTTATCAATGTTTTATAGTTTTCAGTGTACAGATCTTCACTTCCTTAGTTAAATTTATTCTTAAGTATGTTACTGTCTTTGATGCTATTGTACATGGGTTTATTTTCTTAATTTCTTTTTTGGATAATTCATGTCTGTGAATAGAAATGCAACAGATTTTTATATGTTATTTTGTATTCTTCAACTTTGCTCAATTTGTTTATCAGTTGTAACCATTTTTTTGTGGATTCTTTAGGGTTTTCTTTATACATGATAATGTCATCTGCAAACAGAGACAGTTTTACTTTTCCAGTTTGGATGCTTTTTATTTATTTTTCTTTTCTAATTGCTCTGCCTAGGACTTTCAGTACTATGTTGAACAGAGGTGGCAAGATTAGACACTCTTGCTTTCTTTCTGATCTTAGAGGAAAATATTTCCGTTTTTCACTATTGAGTACATAATATTATATATGGCCTTTATTATGTTGCGGTACATTCCTTCTGTAATTTGTTGAGCTTTTTTAATCATGAATGGTTGTTGAAGTTTGTCAAATGCCTTTTTGGCATGTATTGAGATGATAATATGATTTTATCCTTCATTTTATTAGAGTAGGGTATCACAGTTATTGGTTTGCATAATTTGTACTATCCTTGCATTCCAGGGATAAATTCCACTTAATCATGGTGCATAATCCTTTTAATGTGTTTTTTGTTTGTTTGTTTTTTTGTGTGTGGTATGCGGGCCTCTCACTGTTGCGGCCTCTCCCGTTGTGGAGCACAGGCTCCGGACGCGCAGGCTCAGCGGCCATGGCTCACGGGCCCAGCCGCTCTGTGGCACGTGGGATCCTCCCGGACCGGGGCACGAACCCACATCCCCTGCATCGGCAGGTGAACTCTCAAGCACTGCGCCACCAGGGAAGCCCTAATGTGTTGTTGAATTCTGCTTGCCAGTATGTTGTTGAGAATTTTTGCATCTTGTTCATTAGGGATCTTGACTTGAAGTTTTCTTTTTTTCTTTCTTAGTGCCCTTATTTGTCTTTGGTATCAGAGTAATGCTGGGCCTATAAAATGAGTTTAGAAGTGTTACCTCATCCTCAGTTGAGAGTTTGAGAAGGATTGGTATTAATTCTTCTTTAAATGTTTGGTAGTAGTCATCAATGAAGCATTCTTTCTTGTTCTGGTCTTTTCTTTTTTGGAAATTTTTAAATTATTGATTCAGTCTCTTTCCTTGTTAATGGTATGTTCTGATCTATTTCTTCTGATTCAGTTTTAGTAGGTTGTGTGTTCCTAGGAATTTATCCATTTCTTCTAGGTTATCCAATTTATTGGTGTGTGATTGTTCATAGTAATCTCTTACAATCCTTCGTATTCTGTGGTATCAGTTGTGATGTCTCCTCTTTCATTTCTCATTTTATTTATTTTAGTTTTCTCTTTTTTCTTAATCTAAGAAAAGGTTTGTCAGTTTTATCTTTTGTGCAATTTTCTTTTTTTCTGAAAACTGCCATTCCTTTATTTTAAATACACACATATTTGATGTATTTTTTATGCAAAACATTGAGAATAGAAATAGGTAAGACTTCTTTTAAGTCTAACTGCTTCTATGAGAAGCTTAGTAGTAGGCTTATTATTCAGCCCTGGCCTTAGATATAAAGTGTTTTTTCATTTTCTGTTTTTTTGTTTTGTTTCTTCTTTTTCAAATTGACAGATGACATGAGGCTTGGATAGAGAATACAATGGCTAAAACAACAAGATTCCAAAATGCTGAGATTATATGCATCAACTAAGAAGATAAAATTAAGGAAAACAACCAGACTTTTCATGAATTCGGGTCCAGAGTCCAGTGACAAAGGCACAAGGTAAGATTAGATGAGTTTTTAAAAATCTTACCATTATTTGTTAAAATTGATCATTTAAACAGATGTTAAACTTTACTGGATCCATAAACTCTGAGTTCTCATGGAGTTCTGAGATAGAGTGATCTGGTTCTGAGGTTATTCCTAAGTTTAATAAAAATATTATGGTCTAAAAATGAATGGTCTGACCCACTGAGCACTTAAGTGACCTCAGTATATTTGAAAACAAGTTGGAATGAATTTTATTTATGAGAGAAATTCAACAAGGGGAAATAGATAAGAACCAGGTGAAATATCTAAGTATGGAAGTGTGTAAAAATTCCCTAGACACTGCTATACAGTTTCCCAAACAGTAATATATATGTGCATTTGCATGCACACACATGTACACATACATACACATACACATATACATCCAGTTCTTTTTCAAGTTAAATGAGAGATATTTTGGGTAGGGAATTTTAATTGTATTCTTACTTGCTCCAAAGTTTCTTACCAAACAGAATTATACTTCTAAAGTTATAAGCCATGGGTATGTAGCATATATCAAAATGCCTGGGATTCTCTCTGGTGGTTTCCTGACTGGGGTGAGTTTGACAGACTGAATTGTTACAGTTGTCATGATATACACAAAAAATACTCTGTGTGGGATCATTGGGGGTCATGGCATTTGTAATCTTCAGAAGAGGAAAGAAGAAAGAAATCTCACATTTGGAAAATTGTCAAAGAAAGGCAGCATTGAGAATAATACCTAGGGGAATATAGGACTTCTGGAGAATTTTGAAGACAATTTAGAAAATGCAATTCAGAAGTAACATTAGTAAGTGCATATATTTACTTTTAACTATAATTTTATTTTATAAGGCAGTGTTTACTGTGTTAGATGGTACTTTTATGTTTACAGAGAGACATGAAATTTCACACAGTCATGAAGTTGAAGAATTAGATGAAGCTTTGGATATATTTATGTATAAATACCAATCTAACCTGAACTGATAGGAGTACACTGTTCCTTTTTCCTATGGAAACAACAAGAAATAATAAAAATTTCCAGTTCCAAAGAGTGTATTTTGGAGACAGGGAATGGGTATCATTTTTCCATCTTGAACTCTCCTCCTCACAGCTGTCCCAGTTAGTTCCTAACACAACAAATGTAATTATGCTACTTTTCTTTGACTCCCAGCTGTCTATGAAATTAAGTCTAACTTGCTATGTATAGCCATCTGGCTTTTCTGTGTGTGACCTAACTTGCCTCCACAGCTCTCCCTTTGGCATCCTTCCTCCCCATCTCCATTAGAACTTGTGACCATGCTGAACCTCTGTTTCTTAAGCACTTTGATTTTGAATATGTTGTTTCTCTGGAGAACAGTGGCTCTTAATTTGGGACAGTTGTGGTCCCCTGCCCCAGGGACATTTTCCGATAGCTGGAGACATTGTTTATTGTCATGACTAGGTGGTTACTTTTGGCATCTAGTGGGCAGAGGCCAGAGATGCTGTTAATACAATACAGTCCACCAAAGTGCTTCCCTCCTCCTGCCCCCTCAACAAAGAATAATTTGTCCAAAATATCAGTAGTACTGAGGTTCAGAAACACAGATGTGGAATGAATATATCCTCCTTCTATATCTGATTAAATTCTCTTCACCATTCATCTTTCTTTTTTTAAAACAAATTTATTTATTTGTTTTTGGATGCATTGGGTCTTTGTTGCTGCACGTGGGCTTTCTTTAGTTGCGTTGAGCCGGGACTACTCTTTGTTGAGGTGCACGGGCTTCTCATTGGAGTGGCTTCTCGTTGCAGAGCACGGGCTCTAGGCACGCGAGCTTCAGTAGTTGTGGCATGTGGGCTTCAGTAGTTTTGGCACGTAGGCTCTAGAGTGCAGGCTCAGTAGTTGTGGCTCATGGGCTTAGTTGCTTCGTGGCATGTGCGATCTTCCTGGACCAGGGCTTGAACCCGTGTCCCCTGCATTGGCAGGCAGATTCTTAACCACTGCGCCACCAGGGAAGCCCCCATCCTTCATCTTTCATATCAGTTCTAATGTTACCTCCTCTATGAAGACTCCCTGAATTTAATTGATTCCATATATGCTTCAAAAATTCTTTGTTTTATCGCTTGTATCACACATGTGATGTTATTGAAATTACTTACACATGCAACTATCTCCCATTAGACTGAACTGTTTAAGGACAAGAGTTATGCCTTATTCCTGTGCTTAGAACCTGTCTGGCATATGGTAGGAACTCAAAAATTATAGGTTATTGAATAAATAACACCTGGGGTTGGTAGTGCTTTACTCATAGTAGGTATTCATCTTTTTGCCTGTTATTATTTGATAATCTTAGACTTTATGGTGATTTCTCTCTTTCTAAAATGGGTAGATAAAAGAACCTATGTAATAGTTGAATAAATGAGTTATTACATATAAATCATTTGAGCAGTGCCTTTCACAGAGCAAGCACTTCATAAATGTTTTATTAATTTTAAATATTGTTTATTCTTAATGTTTACGGATTTACTATGGCTTTTTATACTGTAAAACTAACTGTAAAATATAGTCAAAAAAATCATATCCCCATCTGTGACTTAAGACGTCAATCACTTCCCAGATCTTTGCACTCAGTATTTACCTAACCTTCTCGAGAAAGTATCTGTTTATAAGTAGAAGCAATGTGTTCTTATTGTCAGACTCAAGTATCTTATTTACATATATGATATGTCCATTTTTATAAGAAAAATTCAATACAAGTGTCTTTATATTCAAATCTCAAATCTTAGGATGTTTATATGTTAATAGTATATAGTCTAAAGGTAAATATTTCATTTGTCTACATTTATGGTATTGGGCATTGGGCTTGAGGCTATGGAACATCTTGGATTTATCTATCATTCTATAAATTTAAATAGGGACTCACATTCATTTTTTTCCTCTGGATTTTTGGGCAAATATTGAAAGAAATATAATTTGGGTTACTCCCACCTCAACCCAGATAAAACCATTAAAATTATCTCTTTAGTAGCAAGCAGGGAGCTGCTGGGTGCTGTGTAGAAACCAGGTCATGCACATCATTCTGTCCATAAACATCTAAGGCCACACGGTTAGATGTGTGATTATAATAATGGGCTCTAGATGTTTAGGTAAAATTTCAAGATCTGACATTAGTTTATTGAACTAATGGCTTGTGACATGAGGATAGGGACTCTTTAAATGAGTTCATTTCTAGCAATCATTGCACCATCTCAGAAGCCCCCAACCTTATCAGAATTGTGAATTACTTGACTCAAAAAATATTAGGCAAAAATGTAATAACCACTATCTAGAGATGACTGCTTCTTCCTGGTTCAGTTGTGAGAAAAGAAAACAGGTGAATCAAGTGTATAAAAGAGATAATCAAATTCAGTGTGTCAGTAAACTCTCAAATCTATTCTTGTTATCATAATTGCATTATCCAGACTCTTTGTGTGAGTAACTGAGCAGAAGTTTTCCCGCCTTCAGTCCCGTTATCTAACACAAGAAAATAAAACAGTGAGAAACAAAGTGAAAAATAAATAGAAAAATAATTAGTGAGATTTCTTCCCAAGGTTGTAACAGATAGGATATGGGATAGAAAAATCTGGACTGATAACTTAAAGAGGGTTGTCATGAAACCTTCTAGTTTTAAAAAACATCAATTCTTTATCTCTTCCTCTCTTACTCTAGCTCTCACTCTCCATCTCCCTCTCTTGTTAAAAAAAAAAAAAATATATATATATATATATATGTGCATATACACATACACTGGTAAGATTATTATTATCTTTTTCTAACAACTCAGTGTAAGTGTAGGATTCATAGAGGAATAAGAAATAATTTATGTTCTCCAGAAATTCAGATAAACATAACTAATGGACATCTGTTGATTTTGCCTTTCAGCATCATCCTTCTTATAGTAATCACAGTCTGATTTTGCTTAAGGAAAAAAAAAACAACTCTTTTTATATGTACAGCAATCCTTATGTTCCATTCCTTAATAAGAATGCTTGTTTGGGTGGTGGACACATGAAATCTGGTCAGTCCAAAGATTTGTGCTAAAATTATCAAGAAAATGGAGTTCACTTTCTGCAGAGTGTTTAGTTAATAAGATATAAACCTGAAACCTCCAGAGACCATTTTGCCAAATCCAAAATGAAAGTCCATCTGTGAATCATTATGACATAGAGAAAATCAGAGGTGATACATAGAGAGAAATGTATTTCTGTGAAAATATATATATATATATATATATATATATATATATATATATATATATATAATTTGAGCATCTAATTAGACATTTTAATTAGTTGACTGTAGAGAATTTGTGTCATTTTTGACAGTTACTTTTTTTACCTTTTTTATCATTTTGAGTTAGGAGCATTAGCTAGGATCATGCTTGGCTACAGTAATAGAAAAGTGAAGTTTCTGTTTATATTTTCTCAAGCAATAAGAAGTGTGTGGACAGGTAGCTCAGGAATAGTGCTACAGGGGCCAATTTGGATCAGTGTCCCACACTCTTCTCTTTCTGATTCATCGCTCTTAGCATGGACCTCTCAACCTCATGGTTACAGGATGGTTCCTGCTCATACTCATGTTCCTCCCTCTTAAGTACCTTGATCATATTCTAGGCAAGAAGAAGCAGGGAAAGGTGAAGGCAAAAGATATGTTCACACTCATCAAATTGACACTGCACAAAATCTGGGTCCTATTAGTAGGGAGGAAGAGGAGTTATATATTCAGTAGGCACATGTCATCAGTATCTGTCAGAGTTTAGTCACTTGTAATTTAAAAAAAATACTAATTTAATATATAAAGATTATTTGCATTAAAATATAACATGCTTCAAAGTAGATATGTGCTAAAGAGTTATAGAAGTATAAAGGAGAGAGGATAGAATAAGAATACATTCACAGGGGAAATAACACATGAGGTGAACATTAAAGGACAGGAAAGTATTAACCTTGAGGAGAAATAGGAAAGGTATTATAAACAAAACAAGCATCGTCTGGGAAATTACTGAGGCAGCAAAGGACATGATGTTCAAAGAATAGCTAGATATTTGGAGAGGTTGGTGCAAAATTTACTTGGGAAGAAATGACAAGTAAATACTTATTTTGATATTGTCCTGAAGTGTGAAGGAGGCTGTGGGAACAGGACAGAGGAAGAGAGTATGTTCCTGATACTACACAACTGTTGGTGGCCCCATTAAGACTACCTCTGACTCATTTGGGAGTCCAAGAAGGATAGAAAAAAGGACAATGGAACCCACTTAGGCACAGAACAGTTGTCCCTTGGTATAGCTGGTGACTGGTTCCAGGACTCCCTCTGCACCCTCCCCCACCTCGTTCCCCACAGATAACCAAAATCTGCGAATGCTCAATTCTCTTACTTGACACTCGGTACGTGTACCCATGGATTCGCATCTGTGGGTTCAACCATCTGCAGGTTCAACCAGTCATGGATTGTAAACATGATCCACGGTTGGTTGAATCTGAGGAGGTGGAACCAAAGATACAGGGGGCTGACTATAATGACAAATTGACCCTGAAAATTTGAGAAACTGAATGGAGGACAGATTTATAAACCAGGAAGAATGTGGTCACGTTAAGTAGCATGCTGCTTCAAAAAGGACATTTGGTGCCTGATCTCTTGGAGCAGAGGTATAGGGAACACATTTATATGTATTTACACATGTATATGTGTGAATCTTTTTTTTTTTAAGTCCGGATCTTCTATACCATATATGTTATCATACAATCTGTCATATGTACCATCAACAAACTTTTAGGATTCAGGATTTCCACATTCAGGATTTCCTTCAGCAGAGTTACAGATTGCACCACAACACCGGGCTCCATTGATTTACATATTAGTATAAAATATATTCCTGTCATTGTTATTCCTAATTAGATAACATAACTTTGCTTACCTAGAAAAATGGATTGGTGCCTTGAGTGTTTGAATTAAGCTTTAATAAATGGAGTTATTAGTATAACTCCAAGCTTAAGAAGTCCTAAGTGACTCAACTTTAGAATTGTTCATTATTCCCATTGGAACTGCCCTGCCCTCCGCATCCAAATATATATTTTTTGATTAAACTTTACTAAGGAAAGCTCCCCTGTTCTTTCACTTAAAACTTACTTGAACTGGCTTAGAGCGAGAAGGAAAATGTCTTAGTATATTTATGTGATTTATCTATTGGTAATTTTTATGAATTAATATTTTTAACAAACTTAATGTCAAACAGTTATATAGTGCTGTTAGATGCCAGCTACTCTTTTAAACTCTTTGCATATGTTATCATGCAATCTTCATAACAGTCCTGTGAAGTAGTAAAGTGTTATGAAGTGCACATAGTTGACCCCAGATGACCAAAATCCTCAGAGGGTCAAAGTGGGTAAAAAGTCTCTTCTGTGTCTGTCCTGATTTCATGTCCTCAGCTCTGCTGGGATGCCATCTCAATAGTTCTGGGAGAATATATATATATATATATATATATATATATATATATATACACATTTATATGAGAGATAGGAGGGGGAGGATATATTCATACCATATGTATGCAATCTGTCTTTCTTCTTTTTTAATTCCAAATTTAGAAATCATCTGGGCAGTGAAAAATCTTGAAAAATCTGGTTGTTGTAAGGGTTAAATGAGCAAAATGCGTGTATGGCAAATAGAATTATGCTAACGCCTAGCAAGCACTGTTAAAGTATTCAGTTAAAGGGTCATGCTTTTTTGTCACAGAGGAATTTACTGAATCATGGATGACCAGTATATATTGCATAGATCATATATGTCTATATATAAATAAACCAAAATAAATTGCTACCATAAAATATATATCTAGCTTCTAAAATTGAAGTCTTCTGCCTTTATGTTATAAAGATCAAATGTGAAAATATTAACTATTTAGTAAGAACTTTCTTCCTTGGTGGGGAAAATCATTAATAGTGTGTAAAGGTTTATTTTGTGTCAGCTTGGCCGGGCCATGGTACCGAGCCGTTTGGTCAAGCATTATTCTGGATGTTTTGATGAAGAGTTTTTTAGATGACATTATCACTTAAATCAGTAGACTTTGAGTAAAGCCAGTTACCCTCCATAATGTGAATGGGCCTCATCTAATCATTTGAAGGCCTGCATAGAACAAAGATCAACCTCCTTTGAGCAAGAAGGAATTCTGTCAGCTGACTGCCTTTGGACTCAAACTGCAGCTCTTCTCTGGGACTCCAGCCTGTCAGCCTGCTCTGTCAATTCTGGATTTACCAAGCCTCCATGATGATGGGAGCCAATTCCTTGGGGAAAAAAATGCAGTTGACCTTTGAACAACAGGGGGGTTACAGGTGCAGACCCTCAGCACAGTCAAAAATCCGAATATAACTTTACAGGCCCTCCATATCCACAGTTTCACATCTGTGGATTCAACCAACCATGGGTTGTGTAGTACTGTAGTACATGTACTGAAGAAACTGAGTATAAGTGGACCCATGGAATTCAAACCCATGTTGATTAAGGGGCAACTGTGTGTGTGTGTGTGTGTGTGTGTGTGTGTGTGTATATATATATATATATATATATGTTTAGTGTGTATATATGTTTGTGTGTGTGTGTGTATACACACACACACACACACACACACACACACACACACACCTGTATGTATAGTTGGTTCTACTCTTCTAGAGAACCCTAGCTAATACAGATTCCAGTACCATGAAGTGGGGTGCTGCTGTAACAAATACCTAAAAATGTGGAATTGGCTTTGGAACTGGGTAATGGGTACAAACTGAAGGAGTTTTGAGGTGCCCATTAGAAAAAGCTTAGATTGCCTTGAAGAGATTGTTGATAGAAATATGGACACTTAAGGGGAGTCAGGTGAGATCTTAGGCAGAAAGTGGAACATGTTATTGGAAACTGGAGGAAAGGCAGTCTTTGTTATCAAGTGGCAAAGAACTTGGCTGAATTGTGTTCTAGTGTTTGTGGAAGCTTGAAATTATAAGTGACTAACTTGAATATTTAGATAAGAAGATTTCTAAGCAAAATGATGGAGGTACAATTTGGTTTCTCCTTGCTGCTTGTAGTAAAATGTGAGAGGAGAGAAATAAATTGAAAAATTGTTAAGAAGGAGCCAGGACTTGAAGATTTAGAAAATTCTCAGCCCATCCATGTTGCCAAAAAAGAGCAGGTGTGTTGTGGAGAGAACCCGAAGGGTTTGACTGGACAATCTCGCCATAAAGAGATTACAGGTGGGACTTGTGGGTCAATCAACCATCTCAGCAGAAGCCAGGAACAGAGATGGGGTTATACCAACAGAAACACTGCCAAATCTGACAAAGGGGATAGAGACAGGACTTAATGAAGGAAAGCTGTCAGACTTCTGGAATTCTACAAGAGGACAATAGAGCTGTATAGCTGGGAACATGCAGTACCTTTCAAGGAAAGGGAAGAATGACCACCAAGATGATTCAGAAATCAGCAGAGCTGTCACCCCCACTATGGGCCTGGGGAACAAGGCTATTTTCTCTTCGGTTTCAGAGGGCAGTGCCCCATGTTCAGTTTCAGTGGTCAAGCTGGTGCTGCCCAGGGCCTCAGAGGCAGGGCCGCCAAGTGCTGTGGGAATGGGGCTGCTGCCCAGGGCCAAGGAGGGTGCTGCTGCCACTCCAGTGGGCTCCAAAGGTGGGACCTTCTCCCTAGTGAACCCAAAGGACAGAGCTTCAAGCAGAAGACAGTTATCCTCAAGCCTTGAAATTAAATGGAATTTGCCCTGCTAGGTTTTGGGCTAATACAAATAGGGTTTGAAATAAGCTTCTGTTCACCACCATCATTGTGCTTATAGAGGAGGGTATCACCTTTGAGTTCACCTACATGTGTATCATATACTTTAGAGAAATGGAGTCACCAAAGCACTGCCAGAATAATTAAACTCAGCAACCAGGGATTTAAAGAGAGTGTAGAAGATACGGCAGGTCTTCCATGGAAATCAGTTGATAAAGATTAGTTAAAGATTGCATTTGAGTAAGCACATTCTGTGATTCAGAATAAAGATCTTGAAGCGAGACCATTGTAGATAGTGAGATGCATAGTAGGCACTTAACAAGAAGATGAATCAGTTCCCTTATTTTTAGAACCATTCCCTTTTCCACACTGGTGAAAGGGTGTTGCCAGTTTCATAGGAAAAAAGGAACTGGAGATAATTATCAGAAACTACTGAAGAGTCTTTATACTCCTTCATATCAATGAATAATAGTAGAATAAAATATGCAAGTTTCTTTTTACAAAGCATGGACTAATCATTCCCAGCTTCTTTTTTTTAAACTATTTTTATAAAGTTCTGAGTTTTAAAAAAACTACAATTTTATTTTATTTTTTAAATTTTATTTATTTATTTATTTATTTATTTGCAGTTACGTGGGCCTCTCACTGTTGTGGCCTCTCCTGTTGCGGAGCACAGGCTCCAGACGCGCAGGCTCAGCGGCCATGGCTCACGGGCCCAGCCGCTCCGTGGCATGTGGGATCTTCCCGGACCGGGGCACGAACCCGTGTCCCCTGCACCGGCAGGCAGACTCTCAACCACTGCGCAACCAGGGAAACCCCTACAATTTTATTTTTATTTTGTATTGTTTTATTTTAAACAAATTAATTGTTCATGATAGATATTACTTCACTGTTACAGTCAAATTCTGATTTCAGAGATGGAGGAGGTATATAATTCAGTATCCTCAGTGAAGATATTTTTTTCTTGAATATATTCCATGTTACAGAGACAACTACTGCACATTCCGTTTACTTACAGTATAAGCCACTCAACTTTCTTTCATAGACTAAAGGTTCTAGTTTTAAGTATCTTTTTAGCAAGCTCCGTTTTGTGAATTCTACATCCCACCACGAATATAAAACAGCACCCTCCACAGAGAAAGATAGGTGAATACTTTGATAATTCACATTTTCACAAACACATAAAAATATAGAACTTTCCTGTTTAAAGTGCAGTCTAACTCTAGAATAATAAGGTATTGTTAAAATAAATAATAAGACATTTATGAACTTAAGAAATAAATATAAACCAACTTGCATTTCATAATGCCAAACAGTACATATCTGTTGGCTGTGAGTATGCATGGCTCTGAACTAAGTTAACAGTTATCTCTGGTAGGTTTAGAGGTATTTCTTTTTCTTTACTAGTGTTTTTGGACTTATATTGCTGTCATATAAATACTTATGGTTGCTTGTATAAGAAAAATAATATCAGTTTTTTCATTTTTGTTGTACAAAAAAGTTTCATTTGTTCATGAAAACATTTTCTAGAATTCGATTTGTCTTGTTCAGTTCCAAATATGAGTGTATAGAAATTTTATTATCTTTTTGCAGAACTAGGCTAGGTCCAAAATTATTAACTCGTGTGTAAAACATTTTCTGTTCCGGAAAATTATTTTTGAAATTTCAGTTTGTCAAGATCAGTTTCTTTTATTCATGTATAATAGCATAAAGAAACTATTTCCAGCTGTACGTTTGCTTAGAGTATACACAGCTTTATATAATCAATAGCAATATGCACTTTTAAGTGGAATAACAACAGAAGAAAAAGAGAAATATTAGGTCACTAGATGGTGCCATAATGTTATGTTTTATTTTACTGTCAAGGATTCTGGAAAGATATTGCAGTCATTTTTGAGAGGGGTCGTTTCAGGTACCATTCAGAGCAAAAAGTAAACTTAATGTTTACGTGTATCATGGACATTTTAGAGAGAAACGTTATTAGCTAAAAAAAGAAAATAAAGAATTACACTAGACAATACTGAATTAAAATGGATTAAAGTATATCAGTAAGCACTTTGGACAAATTTTCACAATATCAAGATAGAACAATATAATGTGAAGAAATAATATTTTATACTGGATTTTTAGATTGAGTTTAGTAATTGTTCCTAAAACCACTTGTAATTACTTATTATATATATAAGTGTACATGTAGAAAATAACACTGTTTGCTAGCCTACTGGAAAAAGTCAAAATTCCTTGCATTTTTAAAATAAGCAAATGCATTTTTTTACATGGAATGTATTTAAAGACTGTGTTTAGTCAGGGGTTTCTTCGATAGATGGACCTGGGTTTTGTGCCTTTTGTTGTTCTTGTTGTTATTATTAAGCAAAAATGACCATGAATAGTATTTCCTGATAGGACATTTCTCCATTCGGTTGATATTACAAAGAAACTGAAGCTGAAGTGGCAGTTTTTCAACCAACCAACCAACCAAACAAACAAACATATTTCACCGCACCTGAAACAAATCAAGAATAACATTCTTGTCTTTGGAAATGTCAGAACTTGTTGCCAGGGTTATAAGTAAAAACACTGCGTGGAGAAACCGCCATATAGAAGCCGGAGAGAGGCTCATTTGCATTTCTAAACTTCCCCACTGACATAATTACTCCGCAGAGAAAAAAGGAGTTTCTCCCTCTCCAAACCTCGACCACCATTCACATGCACAATGTTCAAGAGATCTAACAGTTTTAGGTACTTTGGAGATTTAATGGTGGAGGAGAGGAGGAAGACTTAAAAGTCTCAAAGTGCTTCTTATTTCTATCATTATTGGAAGCAGTTTAACAGTGTGCTTCAAGGTCTTCCTTTTAACAGAGTTTGCTCTTTTCCACAATATTATTCAACATGAAAACTGATTTTTCGGCCCAGATAGAAAAACAAGGAACCTTTCCAAAAAGTTGAAGATTTCAGTGTCATATGGATTTAGATCTGTCTTTGATGACAAAATTCAGTTCCCCAAACACTGATCGGTGATGTTTCTGAGGATAAGCCCATTTCTTCCAGGAAGAATGTGTATGTTACCAAGATCACCATTGCTAACTGCCGCAGTACAAGTGACGGATTTTGGATTGAAAGCAGGGAGCAAAGAAAGAGGGATAAGACTTTCTCAGGAATGTTTCTTCTCTGTTTTCATTAGACGAGGTGACTGCTTTATTCACTTGTATTTAAATTATTACTCCACCCCAAACTTGACAAATTAATATCTAATAATATATTAGTGCATGGGAAGAGTTTATAGCTTTGCTGTAACCTCGTTTGGGGGATGGGCTGCTTTGATGTAATTTACAAGAAGGTTGGGCCTGTCTCTGACTTAGTTGAAGATGTAGTTAACAGATTATTTATAGGGCTGCCTGATACTCTGTTTTACAGCATGTTTCCCAGGGGATATTAGTTTGTAACAACCTTTTCTTCCTTGATGGCTATTAATGGTACTTGGCACTACTTTACTTTAACAGGCTGTGTACAATTAAACACAGAGTTTGACATTTTGACGTGCGTGTTGGCCAAAATGGTATGCATAAATGCTAATAGTCTTATCCTAATTCACAAGAGTTTCATTTGATAGGTGCAGGAGCCAAAAGAAATAAAATATTCTGACTTCTTGCTTAAAATATTGATCTCAGCCCAAACCATTGCTTAATTTGGATCAGTTTATTGAGCCAAGGTTTCCCCCAAGACTGAGTGCCTCGCTTTCTTTCATGCTAGCCAAAGAGTTTTACAGGTATCAGTGAAACATTTAGGCACAGTGCCAAGTGTTTTACATGCATTCTCTCCTCTGCCCGCCATCACTATTATTAAGTAAAAGGGCTGTTATTAACCTTATTTTATGGTTGAGGGAATGGGGGTTTGGAAGTGGTTAAATGATTTGCCCAAAGTTTTGCCTAAATGGTTTGTGTTAGCACAAAATATAGTGAAGAGCAATAACTGCAACCTAGGTCCTGTGCACCACAGCAGGTTATGTTGGTCTTATGATGATAGAGTGAAAGAACTATTAAAACCTTTCTGTGGTCAGAGAAAACAGAAGTAGTTTTGATAACATAAAGTAGGCAAAAACCTGAGCATTTTGCCCCTCCATCCAAAAATTGTAATGGGTTTCATTTTAGATTATTAGTAGCTGTCCAGAGGGCATCTCATTTGGGCTATCATGTTTACTTGCCCAGCATCCATTTCTCTTTTTTGTTTTTCCTTTCCCTCTTGTTACCATCTAAAGCTGTCAATTAAAGTAGTCCAACCTAACCTGGCCAAATGGTGGCAGGTGGCTCCAGGTAGTCAATCAAATGATCTCCTTAAGAATTCCCATCTTTACAAGTGTGACCCAAAGACTCAAATCACTTGGGAAGGGGGCTAGTTATCCTGACGATGGTACCCCGAGGAAATGTCCATCAGGGCCTGGCAGAAGATGCCTAGAGTCCCCCTGTTTCTCAGCCTTCCTGCAATCCCTTCTTTCCCATTGATTCCATGAGTACTTCACATCCTTTATGAACCTAAGCTCTCTAGTCAATAAGGTAAAAATAATAATTTAATAAAGAACTTGATAGTTATCAGGATTTATTTAAATAATATAAACAAAATGCTGGGCACATTATCTCACATACAATAATGGCTCACATGTTAAATTCCCCTTTCTCCAAATCTAACAAAAAATATTTATACCCCTTTCAGTCATAAATGGGTTTTAATTTATGACTGTCCTGTATCAACACCTATACTCAAAACACCGTTTGATCCTATTGCATTGTCTCCATCATTCCCTTCATTATCTCCACTGTTGCCCTGACACCCTTATATGGTGATGAGTCATTGATTCAATGTGGAATTTTCCCTGGCTTTTCTAATTTGATTTTGAACAACAAGGTTATCAAATTCTTGAGAGTGAGTGTTTTAATGAGTCCAACAATTATGAAAATTGGGTTGGGTTGGAGGGGAGGCAGAGGTATGGAGAAGCAGCTGGGTGGGGCAAGGATAAGACATTTTTAAACTGCACTGAAATTTGAATTGAAATGTGTTCTGAAAAGGTGCCATTCTTGTTTATACAAGGGTCTTTTGAGAAGGATTTAAAGTTGCAACATACAGATTAGTGGCAGACATTCTCTGTACCTAGCTTTGCACATGCTGATCAATGAGGCGTAAAGATATAATTGGTTTATAGACACATTTGTTGTATAAATACAACATTTATGTTTTGAGCCTAAATCATCAGCAAATGAATTTCAGCATAAAAAAGGGAGTTTCTCTGAGATATTAATTAATTTATCGGTATATTGACATTAAAAGTTCCTACCACTCTAAGGTATTCATTTTAAGGTATGCCAAGAAGGAACTAATTAAAAATGCAATTTGGCAGTAAAATGTTTTTATGGAAAAGTCCAGAGGCCTCTCCTATAGAAAGGATCAATAAATAGACTAAATCGATTTTTTTGAAGTATTATCTGTTTATGTTTCTGGGTCTAGTGAAAGTTGTAACTGCTCATAGCAAGGTGGACAGATTGAAATTTGCAATGGGTTGGGACGTTGTTTTCTGGATGTCTCAGTCTTTTTTTTTTTTTTTTTTTTGCGGTACGCGGGCCTCTCACTGTTGTGGCCTCTCCCGTTGCGGAGCACAGGCTCCGGACACACAGGCTCAGCAGCCATGACTCACGGGCCCAGCTGCTCCGTGACATGTGCGATCTTCCCGGACTGGGACACGAACCCATGTCCCCTGCATCGGTAGGCGGACTCTCAACCACTGCGCCACCAGGGAAGCCCTCAGTCTTATTCTTGATAAGCCAACTTTCAAATACTCTGGAGAGGTTTACACAGAAAATAATGCATTGAACATAAGTTCTTCTTCTTGCTATAAGTTTTTGGACCCAAATCCTAACCAGCATTTGTGCCTTTTTTTCCCATTGACAGCCAAGCTGTATTTTGTAATTAAGAGCAACAAATACAAGTAACAAATGCTAGAGGGGGTGTGGAGAAAAGGGTACCCTCCTACACTGTTGGTGGGAATGTATTGAATAAATTGGTACAGCCACTATGGAAAATAGTGTGCAGGTTACTCAAAAAACTAAAAATAGAGTTGCCCTATGACCCAGCAATCCCAGTCTTGGGCGTATATCCAGACAAAACTATAATTCAAAAAGATATATGCCCCACTCTGTTCACGGCAGCACTGTTTACAATAGCCAAGATATGGAAACAACCTAAATATCCATCAGCAGATGAATGAATAAAGAAGATGTGAGATACACACACACACACACACACACACACACACACACACACACACACACACACACACACACACACACACACAGTGGAATATTACTCAGCCATAAAAAAGAATGAAATAGGACTTCCCTGGTGGCACAGTGGTTAAGAATTCACCCGCCAATGCAGGAGACGTGGGTTCGATCCCTGGTCCGGGAAGATTCCACATGCCGTGGAGCAGCTAAGCCCATGTGTCACAACTACTGAGCCTGCACTCTAGAGCCCAAGTGCCACAACTACTGAGCTCGCGTGCTGCAACTACTGAGCCTGCGTGCTGCAACCACTGAAACCCATGCACCCAGAGCCCGTGATCCACAACAAGAGAAGCCACTGCAATGAAAAGCCCAGGCACCACAACGAAGAGTAGCCCCCACTTGCCACAACTAGAGAAGGCCCGAGCATAGTAATGAAGACCCAGCACCGCCAAAAAAAGAAAAAAAACAACGAAATAATGCCATTTGCAGCAACATGGTTGGACCTAGAGATTATCATACTAAGTGAAGTAAGTCAGAAAGAGAAAGACAAAGACCATATAATATCACTTACGTGTGGAATCTGAAATACGACACAAATGAACATAACTACAAAACAGGAACAAACTCACACATGTAGAGAACAGACTTGTGGTTGCCAAGGGGATGGGTGGTGGGGTAGGGAAGGATTGGGAGTTTGGGATTAGCAGATGCAAGCTATTATATATAGGATGGAAAAACAACAAGGTCCTACTGTATAGCACTAGGAACTATATTCAATATCCTCTGATAAACCGTAACAGAAAAGAATGTATATGTATAACTGAATCACTTTGCTATACAGCATAAATTAACACAACATTATAAATCAACTATACTTCATTAAAATTAAAAATAAAATAAAATGAAAAACAGTAACAAATATAAGTTCCTCCCACAGCCGCGGAAGGTGTGATGGCTTGCAACAGTCTCTTCATATACAGCCTCAGAATCCTTAGCATCACAGCATTACCAGGGAACTACTACTGGTAGATTGATATTGGCACATGGAATGAATTTTATCTGCTATCCTTACTATGGGGCAGTAGGCCAGGAAAAGAACTCTAGAGATGAGATCTTTAAATGCAAAGTATTTAAACATTTTATCAAGACTAACTAAAAGAGATACATTTCCCAGGGAAATAAAAGAAGAATAGCAATGTAAAATAAACTTTAAATATAAAAAAATATCTTCCATTGATTACAATAACTATTAGCACAACTTTCTGGATGGGGTTTACAGAGAATTCCCACTGTTATGATGTCATTTCATTTAAACTTAATAGCCACTCTTTCATGAAGATATGATTACTGTCTCATTTGGAGATCAGAAAAATTAACCACAGAGTGGCTGTGTTTCTTGAGGACACATAATAAAGTTAAGATTAGACCCTAAACCTTATGATTCTATATCATATACAACGCATTCTAAGAATAAACAGCAATCATGACATAAGTACACTATTAAATTAACAGAATGAAATTCCCTTTTATAAGAATTATATATAGGACCACTCTCAGACCATACTATGAATGAATAAAATTAGCTCCAGAGGATTATGATATATTAATGTTAACAATGATGGCAAAATCTTAAATTATATTTTTTATTTGCCAAGTCTTATGCCAAACCACTTCAGTGGTTTCCCTGGTTTTACCCATTGAAAATTAATAACTCTAAGATTAAGTGCTATTATTATCTACATTTTGCAGCTGAGGAAATTGAGGTATGGAAATAACTTGCTAAGCTCACACATAGGTAGTTAGAGGTAGAGTAGGCACTCTAAGTTGTGTGTCCATAACACACTACTTCTCAAATATTATTTGTATATTTAAGTAAGTATGTAATATTTTAAAAGCTCTGATATCAGGTTATTGTCATGCAAATAGACTTTCATAACTAATGGTTGACATGCAAATGTCTCCTCATTTAATATTTAAATACAAATAGTAGGTTCCCATAGCAAAAATATTATTCAGGTATTAAAACATGACATATATTGTATGAAGTCTAAAAAAGAACAAAAATAATTTTTAGATGATATTTTGGATGAGGTTATAAATATTTACCTGCCTTTAGAACTCGTTAAAGCAATGATGTTTATAAGTGATCACAGTAATACATTTCTTAAAGTACAAATCAAACCATCTTAAATGTAGTGAACCATCAAGGGAACGCTAAGTGGCTGACAAAAAGTCATTTAAATAATGAGAAGACAACACTGTATCACTGTGTTCACTTATGCATTTGAGACCATAGAGGTATTTTAATGAATTCTGCCTAAGATTCTTCCAAGAGGCTGGCCAACAGAAAAAATGACTTTTCATATTGTGTGCCTTGAGTATGTGAGTGAGTGCAAGTGCCTGCGTGTGTTGCATGAGAAAATTACTCCAATGCCTTTTGAGAAAATGATTACAATTTCTACTAAGATGTAAATAATCTAATAAATACATCTAGTTGACAATTTCTAGTAAGATGACTAAAAATGAAACCTCTAAATAACAGACTAGAGTCAAGTCATCTTGTATCCTTTTTTGAGGTGGTTGGAAAATAAATCATAGCTAATCAAAACTGGCACAGAGTCCATGTGGGAAATTGGTAATGTTTTATTAACAATTGGTAATAAGTAATATTTCTTAAGTGTTTTCCATGTACTAAGCCTTATCTCACTGCTTATACATATATTAATGTTCACTATAACCTCGTGAATGGGGCAGTATATTCCCCCATTGTATGGTTGAGTAAAAACCAGTCATAATCATAGTAAGTAGCAGATCTGAACTCCAAAATCACACACTCCAGGGTGCTCGAGTGTATGCTCTTAAGATCTAAACTCTACTGTTACGGTTGGTAAAAATGTTTTTAAAGAAAAAAATAATAGGGATTGACAAGACAGAAGACAGACTTAAAGAATGGCAGCACAGGAGCTGTATTTTTGCAATGAAACCTTAGAAAAGAGAAAATCCAAGAAAAATTAACAGAGATGCTGGAATTATGAGATGACCCAGCTGAGAATTCAAGGCAAGGGCTATTCTATTTAATTCTGCTGGAATGTTATCATTTAGATTGTGAATTTACTAATTTCTCCAATATTTATAGAGCAACTGTTACATTAGGGATGGTGAACAAAATAGAGTATCCACCCTCTTAGAGCTAAATGCTAGTGCAAAAAAAAATAGTAAAATATACACAGATATAGAAATTGATATGAATATGGACGAAGATGCAGTTATACATGCACATATACATAGCTGTACGCATGGGATAATACCAGATATTGATAAGTGCCTTGAAGAGGGTAATGCAATAATATGGTAGGACTTAAGAGGGAAGATGGTTCTAAAGGGGAAAATGGTGTTTCTTTGTGCTTCTTCCAGGTTCAGTGTGCTTTTTCTTCTAATGAACCACACCTGCAACTCTCTTTGGAAATCTTTTCTTGAACTAACAGAACTGCTTTGCCTGCACTCTCAGCAGGACCTACCTGGAAATTTACCTCTCCTACTGCCATCTGGAAATGTGGTTAGACATTGACTGGCAGATATGGGATTATGAAAACCCAAATTCCTTGCCTCCATTGGGAATGATTCAGACTCCAGAATTCCCTTACGGAGTCTGGTTTAAGCTACCTCCACTGGACTTCACCTTTCTTAGCATCCTTTTCTCTCTCCTGCTTCCCTCACACCCTCCCCAGAAACCTCTTGGGAGCACTTCCCTTATAAATCTGTGGTGACTCACTGTCCCACTCTGCTCTGGGTGTGGGGTCACCTGGGACTGGAATGTTACCAGCAGTCAGTACTCTCAGTACAAATATTGGGGCAGTTATGGACGAACCAAGATGGTTGGTTACCCTATGAGTCAACTTCTGAGAAATCTGGCCTAAAACATCAGGGAAAGCCTCTCTGAGGAGATGATATTATTCTGAGAAGTAACCAGTCATTTTTAGAGCGGGGAGAAATGTTTTCTAAGCAAAGAAAATAGTAAGTGCTAATGGCAGAATAGACACTATATTCAGGAAGACAGAAGACCAGTGTGCCTGGAGCAATCTCAGTAAGAACGCATGTGTGAATAGCTGAAGATACAGAGGTAGGGAGGTAAACAACCTGTGGGGACTTGGCAGAAAGAGTAAGAGGAGAAATTTATTATTATTTCAAATTATCACATAAGCTGTGGATACTTTCAATATGTAGAATTTTTACGTATGAGTCTGTGTGCGTTGTTCCTAATAAAATTACAGCCTCGAAAAGGAAAATTCATTTTTTAAGAGAATAGTCTTCGATCTAAATGCAAGCCTAGATATTTGGAAAATTCTTTCTCGATGAATGTGTAGGGTTTTTTAAAAAAATAACATTTATTTTTGGCTGCATTGGGTCTTTGCTGCTGCGTGTGGGCTTTCTCTAGTTATGGCGAGCAGGGGCTACTCTTCATTGCAGTGCATGGTCTTCTCATTGCGGTGGCTTCTCTTGTTGTGGAGCACGGGCTCTAGGCACGTGGGCTTCAGTAGTTGTGGCTTGGGGGCTCTAGAGTGTAGGCTCAGTAGTTGTGGCGCACGGGCTTAGTTGCTCCACGGCATGTGAGATCTTCCCGGACCAGGGCTCAAAGCTGTGTCCCTGCATTGGCAGGCGAATTCTTAACCACTGCGCTGCCAAGGAAGTCCCGAACGTGTAGTTTTGATAGCAGGGTTAGCATGAACTCAAGTGAGAACTGCAAGCACAAAGGCATACCAGGACCCTCATGCTTGAATTACAGATCCATAAAAGAACCCAGGGCAAAGTATTGTTTATAGCTTCTACAAAAAAAACTATGACTCCAGGTGTTTAGATGTTTGTTCCTCTATTTGGATACCTCTGCATCAAAACCTCATTTGTAGATTCCAGAAGATACACATGGTGGAATTCTCAAGGACTTTGAAGTTTAATAATTTTGGTTAGAATCTCGGCTATGCCATTTCTTTTGCTGTTCATTTTGTTTTTCTTGAGTGGTTTATTTTAGTTCACTGACCCCCGATTTCTTCATCTGACCACAAGTAGATGTGAGTGTTGGTCGGAAGGATAGATGTTTTATGCAAATCACAGGGCATGGTCCTTGGTAAGCAGTCACAGAACAATAGTTATGATTTTCGTAGAGTCTGAGCCTCTGTTTGGAACATTGCTATTTTTCAGACGTAAGGTATTATAAAATGAGTGGCAGAAGATAAAACAGAAGAGCAGTCTGGAAGACAAAAATCTGAAATAGACTGGGTTTCAAGAAAGTAAAAGTATGCCTGAAGGATCCTCTGGGCTTCAGAATATTTTCCCAAGGGTTCTTTTCCCAGTATTTGTAAGTTTTGAATAAAAGAGTTTATTTGAGAAAGCTCCTGAGTAGGGGGAAGAAAAGAAAGAATTTTGCATTGTTCAAAGAACAAGGTAGAGGATCTAATACGTCTTGTTTGTTTGTCAGTTTTAAGGCTTTTATTATAATTGTAACACACAAAATGTAGTCACACTTAAGGAGAGATTAAGAATCAAATTATGTTATCGATGCATTCATGTAGCCTCCATTAACTTGAATAAAAGTAGATACGTGGGAAGTTAACCCCTTCTATGCTTATAAGAAATAACTTTTATACACTTTTCTAAAAACTGCAATTAGTTGTTTTTCCTGTGAGTGAATCAGCTTCTTTAAATTCTCCTGTGCTTAAACAAAACAAAACAAAACCTTTGTGTAAAAACATCCAAATACACATACATATTATAGTAAATGTATATTATACATATATATCTCAAAAACTTAAATACATATCATTGAAGTATGTTAAGATTTGCATTGTAGATAGTAAGAGCTGATACAAAATTCATTTATAAAATAGGAAATTATAGTATGTAGGCAGATAAATCTATTTTATGTAAAGAAACTTGCTAGAATATTGAATTTTAAAAATGGTCTGTTGGAAAGTTCAATAACTGCTCTGATTATACGTAGAAAACACCAAGAGTGTCATTTTATGACCTCCATTTTACTGGCAAATTTATTTGGGCATTGATGGCTGGCGTAATTAGATATTTTACTTTCGAAGTAGAGGTGAGTAAGCTAATTAACTGATTTACTTCGTAAAAGAAGGATTTTGTTAGGGGGAAAAAAATAACCATATGAAGATGGTAGGAGGGATTTTGAAATCAGGTCAACTTTTGGTTTAGAACTTCTGCTTTCTTTTATATGCCTAAGATATGGCTGAATAAATAAAATGAATGAACAAATACCTGATAGGTGGTGCTTGTCTAAATTCTTAGAGTCAGAAATTTAAGTTCAAGGAGACATATACTTCATTGCTATGAGTCCAGGATGGGGAACCCTTCACTGACTCTAGAAAGTCAAATTTTCTCCAGAAGATAACGAACCTAGGATCTTAAAAGATATCCCACAGAATTTTATGTCCTATGGCTTCAAAGTGATATTGTACTCTTCTCTCTCCAAGGGTTAGAGTTCAGGATTGATTTAAATAAGGACAATTTAGGAAAATTACATCCACATAAAATTGATAGAATTGAAGATAATGAATAAGTGCGTATCGACTTCCATTAGTGTTTGTATGAAAATCACGTGAGACCTCTAAATGTAATCTGTAGAAATATTTGGTGCAATGGAGATAAAAAATTAATTCAGCGACTGTTGTTTTTCAGATTTCTTTGCAAATACAACGTAAAGGCAATACTCTCCATCACCTCCCATACTCCGTCCATAAGAGAATGACATTCTGATGCTTCCTTCCACATGGAAATTCTTAATACTGCCCCTGAGGTGGTAAATCTCCCTTCTTAGATAACGTAGGGGCTTTCTCTCAGCCCACAAAGTTTTTCATCTCATATGCTGTCCACAGACAGTCCCAAGGCTTGCCCCTTTCCACCTAGATAAGCCATGGACACCACCATCTCTCTGCTGCCCTCTAGACATTGCCTGAGCAACAAGACGAATTCTTTCATTCTCAGTATACAATGAAAAACTTGTTTGCCCCCCATGAGGATCACCATGTCTCATGGGTAAACCAGCTGGTTCCCTCTCACTTTTCACACACTCTGTTTTTCCCTTCTAACTCTCTCACTCTTTTGATTCTATCTTGCCTAAAGCCAGCAGTTTCCTTTAAATTTTTTCTACTCTAAACCAAGCCCCTCAAACAAATTTTGATCTTCATATCTTGGTACAAATTTGGATAAGGGGAGGGTTGATATTCTTTTGAATTCAGTGCTCTGGAATTTAGTGTTTTGGTTCTTAGTTATCCCCATATGGGAGTGTAACTTGTACCTAATACTTCAGCCTCTCAACTTACTTTAACCCCTCACAATTCTAAAAGGCAAATTTCATTAGGCATGTGACCATTTTTCAGATGTATAATCTGAAACTCAAATACAAGGTCAAGTATTTTGATGATGGTAAAAGGGTACTAAACCATCATGCTATAGATTTGTTTGTTTCTTTATATGTTTCTCATCTCACCCCCTACTATGCAGACTCTAAGATAAGCATCATATTGCTTAGCCGCAAATGCTTTCAGTGTGATAAAGAAAGCAGTACTTAATTTCAGAACTCTCAGAAACAGTACAACAAGTACTGAATGTCAATCTCCGTGGCCATTTGTAAGAACAACCAAACTTCTTGGTAATGAGAGAGCACTGTTCAGTACATTTCTTGGAGAAAATAAGACTTGAATCGAACATTAAAGAAGGCTTGAGATTTGAACAAAACCCTTGGGGTCTCAGTCATGGCTTTGTATCCCAGTTCAAATACTTTGAACATGATGACATTTAATCCTCAGAGGCTCTCATTATCTCACCTGTATTCCCTTCTTTGGTTACAGCCAGTCATACCTAGTGCATTGCCTAACACACTATAGGTTTTCAATAAACATTTGCTGAATAATTATCAATATAAACGGCTATAAATATGGCCTCATTATTGTAGTAAAACTCTCACATATGGTTATTTATGGTGTTGCATAAGACTACATCATAGGATATCAATGCTGGGAGATAAGTTTGAGGTCACCCATATCCTTCATTTCTAGAGGAGTGGAAACTCAGGCCCAGATTGGAGGTGTCAGTGACTAAAAAGTTTGTATATTAGTGCTAAAAGAGACATGTAAGAAAATGAGGTGGGAAGGTAAGTAGAAGTAAGTTTTACAGAGGCCATTAAGTCTCAAATCAGAGGATTCCCCTGGAAGGCCATTGAAAAATAGCAAAAAATTTAAGCATAAGTATGACAAGGTGCAAGAGAAAGAATATGGAAGAAAATGAACGACCAAGTGATTCTGTGAATCAAGACTTGCTTTTGCACTGATCAAATAATGATCTTTCCCCCATTTTGATCTTTTGGATTTCCCCTTTAAGCTTTCTACTTAAGAGCTTACAAACCACAACTGTGTGCATCCTCATTGGATTAACAGTATGTTACCATTAGCAGTTGCTGGAAGACAAAGATCATCTATATGGTTCTTCTTAAACAGGAAATTAAAACAACTTGAAATGGTACCAACTTGTGCCAATTCAAAGAGTGCTGAGAAGACAAATCATATTCTGCTGAAAACCATATGCCTCCTTTATTCATCCACATACTAAAGCCTTTCAAATCTTACTACATGCCTAACTCTCCTCTTGGCTCTGGAAATAAGATGGGGACAAAACTCGATATATGTCTTCTCACATCGAAGAACATAATGAAGGAAAGAGACATTAGTGAAGTAGGCCCATTAATAAAAGTGTAAAACACCTAAGATAAGTGGTAGGAATGTCACGACAGTGACTCTATAAGTGCATAAGGCAAAAAAAAAAAACAAAAAAAACCCTGCATTTTGGTTATAGCAGCTGGTAAGACTTCTTGAAAGGGATACTGGAGCTGAAACCTAAATTATGAATAACAACTGGGTAAAAGAGTGTATGTATTTGAGTATGTGTGTGTTTAGAATAACATATGGAACGTGAGATTTGTTTGTTTTGCACACAGAGCAAGACTGATTTTCTTTTTTAGTAAGAAAGAATAGTACCTGTTTACCAGGAGGCAACCAAGTTCATGATTAACTTACATACTGATTTAAGGCAATTGCTTTGAGATCAATACTCTTTCAACTCCAGGTATATGTATTTAGCAAGAGGCCCTCAAGGTTGCTATCTACTCCAGCAAGATCCAGAAGTAGCTAAATCTCTTGAAGGAAAGGGAAAGCATTTTTTAAAATGTGAGATAGAAACAGAATGAGAAGTATATCACCTCCCAAGATTTCATTCTGCCGTCTGCAATGATATACTTCTTAATAAAAAGAAACTCTGTGAACAGTGTAGGCATCCCAATTGCCTATATTTACATATATGGATAGCCTGACATTTCAAAGTCACTTGGAAATTTCTTAATCATTAATAAGAAGATCAAAATTACTAGTTGCAGAGTTCAGTGAAAAATGTACTTATATAAATACCCTTGCAATCAGTTCTAGTGCAGGTGTTTCTTGAAATCAATACATAAATTACTTATTGGGCTGAAAACAGAGGGCATTGTTAAAAAGGGAGCATTTGAGACCTTAGCTCATTAGACTGCGTGGATAGTTGAAGGACGTATTTTTAGTTGGCAGAAAGATGGGCAGCAAAGGATTTTGAAAAGCCTGTGAGACCAAAAGTTTTAACCAAAAATATGTTTATTCATACCGCTTTAAGATAAACATCATTATGAATACAGCATATTTATTTAAATGCCTGAATATTAACTCCTAAGAAATTCATAGTCTCAGTGAATACAAAAGGACCAATTCTAAGTGGAAGCTATTGCTGTATATTTGTGTTTGAAGGGAAAAATCATATCTTGGAATACTTGTCCCCAAAATAGAGCCAATCACATAAATGACATCTGAATAAGACACTTATATTTGGTGAGCATAAATTCACACTGAAATACCATTTCCCTAATAACCACTTTAGTTGTTATTTTTGTTTGCCCTAGAAATACTAATGCAGTGATAACAAGAAAGCATACTTATATTTTCCACTAAATTTAGAATTTTAGTAATTGAAACACAGATGCAGTGGCTTTTACAGGAAATTAATTTGGTGTTAAATACACTGGTAGTGTTAGATATGCATAGTTACTCAGCATGGACATATTGCTTATACCAATGGTGATGTGCACCCAACACACCACACACACATACACACAACACACACACACACACACACATCTGGGAATAAAAATGAAAACCCAAGATAAGTGTAGGTTGATAAGAATGAAAATATTTTGAATTATATAAAATATTGACATAATTATATTTTATTATCTATTAGTATATTCATCAAATGTTTCTATACATTTTAAAATAATTCTTTAACATTTACCTATGTAGCATGCATTAAATAAACATGCTATATTTTTTAACTGTTCCTTTACTACTTAATATTTTTTATTTCCTATAGATGAAAGAGGAAGAAAACATGGATAGAAATCTCAGTTTTTCTTTACCTTACAGAACCTTAAGTGTTGTTTGTCCCCTTAATTAACTTCATTCATTTGTTCATTTGTTCATTTCTTCCTTCATCCCTTCCTTTAAAAAAATACTTATGAGGAGTTTGTTATAAAATAGGCACTATAGATTGGAAAGTCAAAGAAATGTCTAATGAGGTGGGTTTGTACCCTCATAGAGTTTTTGGTTTAGTGATATCATAGGTGTCAATAAATAATCTCCCTGGGGAAATTACTTTCAGTAATTACAGTATTACTGGGGTAATACTGAAAATGATCCATTATTGAGAGAGGTCATGGCACAGCCTAATGGGTTGAGAGTTTCAGAGAAGACCTGAAGGCAGCAGAAGTAGTATCTTTGGGCTAAGATCTGAGGGAGGCATAGGATTAGCTACGCAAAGCTTGTTAGGGTAAGGATATTCTGGGCAATGGAAATAATCTGCGCAAGGACCTAAAGTGATGAAATACAGGGCGAGTTTTGAGGTATAAAAATGTTAGAGATGTAGAGGAAAAAAGATGAGAAATAAAACCACAGAGGTAAGCCCTGTACAGACGTAGACAATGTTAAGTATTTTGGTCTTTAGCCTGAGAAAAATGAAAAATCTTTAAAGGGTTATATTCATTGTAATGGTATGGACATAATTGCATTTTTCAAAGAAGATTGTACTGTATTCTCTGTGGAAAACAGATTACATGATACAGGAATGAATTCTGGGAGTTACAGTGCCGTTGTACAGATCAAGACCAGATTTGATGATAGACTATATTAGAGTGATTATAGGAGGTACAGAGAAGAGAGTGGGTGTTTGTAGGAGGTACAGAGAAGAGAGTGTGTGTTTGAGATACTTATGAAATAAAGTCTAGGGGAATCATTGCTAGATGAAGCAAAAGGAGGTAACAAGAATTACTCTTAGTTTGCCAAATTTGCTTACATCACATATGAGGAAAAGTACTTAGGGTTTGTGGTGCCTTTATTATCACTAATGGGTGATGACAATATGGTAGATGGATAAAGTTCCAGGATATTAGAGAAGAAATTGGACGTAAAATAAAATCCCAATCTTCAGAATAATTGAAGCCATAGACATACATGCGTTTGCCTAAGAAAAGCACATATAGAGTATATATTTATCAGGATAGGCTCTACAGAGGTAACAAACAACTCCTAAATCTCATTGGCTTAACATAAAGGTTTACTTTTAGGATTTTTTTTTTTTTTTTTTTTTTGCTTTTAAAATGTATTTGTGTGTGTGTGTGTGTTTTATTTCACATTTGTTACACAATATATGTGAGTGAGATGCTCAGCTTCATTTAGTTTCTCAGAGAATCAGGCTGGTGGAAGTGCCACAATTTTGAAGCTCAGTGGCTTTCACTTGGAGCCATATCTCCCCAGAGGGTATTTGGCAATGCCATAATATGTCACTTATTGTCATAACTGGAGAGAATGATGCTGGAAGCTAATGGGCAGGGATGCCATTAAACATCCTGCAATTCACAGGACACATCCTGCCTCTGACACTCAGAATTACCTGGTTCAAAATGACCATAATATCAAGGTTGAGAAACCCCATTGTAGCTGTACCGTCAGCACATTCTCAGATCCCGTGACATGGAAAAAGACTGACGGCTCTTCATTGCTTTATCCTGAAAATAATACACATCAGTTCTATCCACAACACAACTGCCATAAGTAGTCGCATGTCCCTGCTGAAGTGCGGGGAGGAACTGGGGCATGTGGTTAGGTAGATGACATATTTTATAAGCACTGCTGGTACTGCCATGGTCTAAAACAGAAGCCTGCTGCAAATATATTGTGCCACTGGAGTCCCATCTTTAAGCTGTTGTATTAGAGTGGTGGGGCAGTGGGGATCAGTATGACTGACATCTGATACGGGTGCTGAGAGAATAAATACAAGTCTGCCAGTGAGTTCCGAGCTCAGACTGATCTGCTTTCACACTGCGGTATTCACTGAAACCCAGCAAAAGGCAATATATTAACTTTCCAATGTAATTTTCTCAGATATGTCTGAAAATGGAATTCATTATACTTGAGAATTGAATATTAAGGGTAATTAATGAGTTTGGTAGCTCTTTTATTCTCAGCGTTAGCTGGGAAAATTCCAACTATTCACCAAATCAGGCAAGTTTTCTAGTTTCCTAGTCATTTCTTCAAGTAGAACAAGTGACTGGGAAACTACTTTTTTTTTTTTTAATTCCAGAAGATTCCTTAACTTCTAAAATAAGAGAATAAAATAATTTTGGAACACATCATAATGGAATGAAATTCATCATTCGATTGTCTTCTTTTTCTAGCAGATATTTCCTCAAAATTAGTATCTTAATAATTATAGTGAAAGACAATTTTTTAAAAAGGTAGAGTACAGTTATGAAGCTAACAAGACCAGAACTGGTCTTGAGTTCTGGCTCTGCTTTATTGCTGCAGGTCCACTGGCCTTTCTTTAGCTTTAAAATGACTACCCTCCTCAAAGGAGAAATTTGAGTATGGTTTATTTCATAGCAGATCTTGGCATATCCCTCACATATAATAAACACTGACTGCAGGTTATTACCACTATTATTATAATTATTGTTACTTATTTTAATTACAGGTTAAACTATTCATCCCTTGGAGGATGATGCAGACTATTAAGAATAGTTTCATTTTGGCCTTGGATATGCTGCTGGGAAATTTTGGGTCAAAGAGATTTGCATCCTACTTTTCATTTGTTTGTTTCTTTTAGTAAGCCCATGTATTAATCAGTGTCCTGAAAGGAGATAGAAACCACACCAGTAATTCAAATTGTGTGATGAATTGAATAGATGGTTAACTAGTAAAAGAGGTTAAAGAAGGCTCTAAGAGATCCAGAAATTCCAGATGCAGAAAGCAGCAAATATGTCTAGGTTCACAAATATGTGAGGGAAAGTGAACAAGGAAAGAACTAAGAATTTAGAAGATAGTTCCCCCACCACCATCCAAGGCTGAGATGAAATTCACGTTGAAGAGAGTGTGGCTGCCGCAGAACCACACAGACAATGAAGTGCCCTTTGCAAAGGGGCTGGGCCTGAGCTGCTTTGGAGGAACCACTCATCAAGTGGTTGAGAAACTTTCTGTCACGGCTGCTAACCTTTTTCTTACTGATCTGTTGGCTCCTTTGCTGAAAGAAAGCGTATTGGAACCACAGAGGGAAACCTCGTCCTCCTGCTCTGGTCTTCCAATTTCTCTCCAGTGCCCTCTTTCCATAAAGCCTAACAGAGCAAGCTGGTAAAGGAGAAATGTTTACAGGATCTAGTTCCTCTATCATTAAGTATGAGCAGGAAGACCTTAACTGATGAGTGGCACAGTCAACGGTGTGCTGGGACTGGCTATGCCAGCTTATGAGAGTTGAATGTGTACGTCTCTCCACATTTGGTGGCATCATGTAGGTTGAAATTGGCTGTCATGGAAGTATGTACGAAATAGAAATTGGCAAACAATTTTGCAATTTTGCAATTCTGTGCTTCTTGTTGTTGTTGTTATTCTTGGAGAACCAGTTTCTCAGTATACCCCTGGGCACAACCCACTTTATAGGGAACAAACAATACTATAAAAGAAAGAATCCAATTTTGAAAACTTATTGGAATCCATAAATAAA
Source organism: Delphinus delphis (assembly GCF_949987515.2). NCBI lineage: Eukaryota > Metazoa > Chordata > Mammalia > Artiodactyla > Delphinidae > Delphinus > Delphinus delphis. Next base: position 36,529,929 of record NC_082702.1, on the reverse strand, counting down.
CAGAACAGTTCATTTTAAGAGCTTGTCCACTTTGGAGTTAAGCAGCATAGATTCTGTCCTTTACCGTTTGCTATCTGTGTAATAAGGAATATAGTTTCTCTAAAGTTTCCTCATCTGCAACATAAAGACCATAATAAGACCTCTCTTAGGATTGTTCTGAAAATGGAGCAAGATAAACCAGAATAAGAGACAGGCATACAATAAGCCCTCTCTAAGTGTGAGCGATGATGAGAATTAACACCACGTAACATTCCAAAAACATTTGCTCAGTGTTTTTTGTAATATTAAAACTCAGCTAAATGTATCATGCATAGAATGACAGATATTACAGTCCTCAAAAAGTTTGCATTACAGTTCACTAAGAAATATTTAAAATAGTCTAAATGGCTTATTAGTCATTTGAAAGTTAGGTTTCATAGATTAAAAATCTTTTAAACTTATGTTACTGAAGCCAGTAGCTCAATTTCTGGAAAACTAACGTAAGGGTCCATCCAAAACATGAAGGAAAATATTTTTTGCCCAAATATTTTTACCATGTTGCTTATAATAGTGAAAAATCACAAAATAGGAAACTGGTTAAGTAAATTATAGGATGGTAGGAAATATTTGGAATATTATACAATGCTTTGAATAATGTTTATTAAGTACTGATTAACACAGGAAATGCAAATAATAATGAAAAGAAAGGAAGAGAAAAATTATACACATTATGAACACAGTTGTGGGAAAATATGATTGTTAAATGCTTAAAGAAATTGCCTCTTGAAACAATGCTTATAAATGTATATTGCAGAATGAAATAAGGGAAATAGTTTTCATTTTATGCTGCTAAAACCCTGCTACCATATGATTAAATAGTAGGTACTGAATAGACCCAGAGGCAAAGGACAGGGAAAAGAAGTCTATATATGGATATCCATACCAGTATTGTTCTCTTATTTATCTATCAATCTACCTATCTGTCTATCTCAGAGACAACAAGTGTGTTTCTTCGCATGGATTTCTTTCTGTTTGAAGAAGTGCCATAGGGATAGTAGGAAAAATGGGGATAGAATAATCTTGAGATTGTTTCCTATGTATGTGACATTGAGTTTTTCAGAATAAGAGAAGTACATCAAGGGTTAAGAATTTAGTATTCTATTAGTCCCACTTTTGAACCAGGGTTGTTTGTGCCTTTCTTTTATATGGCAATAACTCTTTTCTTTTAATAAATCTGGTGATGTTGTTGAACTAGTTACTCATAGAAAGTCCATCCCAGCCTGGATTGTTTTTCTTTTTCATGGAAGCCCTTCTGTGTGGAAGTGTTATTCTCCCATCTTCTCCATTCTAGACCAGAAATCCTCAATTCTTTACTGAATGTCTCATTCAGCATGGGGTTTCGTATCTATTATGTGTTTTGACCTTCCCAGACCAGGGCTCAAACCCGTGTCCCCTGAATTGGCAGGCGGATTCTTAACCATCATGCCACCAGGGAAGCCCCACATTGTTATTTTTGAGTCAATATTTACTGAGTCTGTAGGAGATGAGGTTAATGGACTAACGTGTTTGTTTTTGTTTATTTCAGTGTTTAGCATTCATACCTATTTAGAGTACAGTCTTGTGATTCCGTATTTTTTTTCTAGCTCAGTTTAAAGTGCAAGGAAAATGTAGACACTCAAAAGCATTGCTTAAATACAAGATAAATTAACACTGGCTATTTAAGATAAACAGTCACAGAAATAAGGATGCATATTTGATTAATATATCCTAGTCTCATTTTAAACTTCAGTGACTCTTTATCATGACCAATTCATGATCTAGCCCTTGGCTACCCTCAGAAAATATTCTGCTATAATTTCCCTCTTCTTTAATTGTGATTCAGCCATACTGGCTTTCCTACTGTTCTTTGATCACACCATGCACACCTCTACCTAATTCTCAACGATATCTGCTCAGTGAGTTCTCTTTGACCCCCCCTACACAAATTGCATGAACCAGCACTTGTGATTCTCTTTCTGTGTTTGTTACTTGTTTTATAATACTACCTAATATCATTATATGTATTCATAAGTCTTTCTTCCTCACTGGATTAAAGCTTCAAGTAGGCAGATACATTTTGTTGTTGTTCCACCATTTTACCCACAATGCCTGGAACATAATAGGTAGTGAGTAAATACTGAATGAATGATTGAATGATTGACTGAATGAATGGATAATGCTAAAAGGTAGATATTAGCACCAACATTTCAGAATTATGGACCTGAGACCTAGAGTGGTTAAATACTCCATAACTTATCAGAACTAGAAAGCGGCAGGTCTAATTTATTGAGATTGTTAGCTGCTCAAGTTCATGACCTGTGCTTGGTGCCCATTTGAACAGTTGACTTTTAGGGTAAAAAATCACAAATTAGGTTTTTCAAATTAGGAGAATGTTTGAAAATCTCTGGTGTGAAAACCAGGGTCCAAAGTTCTCCTGCCACAGATTATCACACAGATTATTTTATCTCATTCACAAGCTTTCATATCCCATGTGAGTTACATCAAGATTGGTTACATTTTTTTTAGGATTTTTATTAATAGTTTGAGATTATTAATAGCTTATGATATGTGTAAATCCCTGTTTTATGTTTGTTTCCATGCCTACATTAATTTTTTGGTGGGGTGTCAAAGGATTCTTATAAAATATTTTCCCTCTCACATGTTTTGAATAACGGCACTTTTTTTTTTTTTATAAAACTGTGGAATCTGTCAAATTGGACTTTTTAAAATTTTTATTTATTTATTTGTGTGTGTGGTATGCAGGCCTCTCACTGTTGTGGCCTCTCCCATTGCGGAGCACAGGCTCCGGACGCGCAGGCTCAGTGGCCATGGCTCATGGGCCCAGCCGCTCCGCGGCATGTGGGATCTTCCTGGACCGGGGCACGAACCCGTGTCCCCTGCATCGGCAGGCGGACTCTCAACCACTGCGCCACCAGGGAAGCCCCAAGTTGGACATTTTTTACATTATAAAAATTCTTTACTATGATGTGCTAAAGGGAGAATTATTTCCCCCTTCTTTCCTTCCCTCCTTTCCTCCCTCCCTCCCTCCCTCCCTCCCTCCCTCCCCTTCCTTCCTTCCTTCCTACTTACCTACTTTCCTTTCTTCCTTCTTCCCTCCCTTGTTCAACATGAGTTGTTTAATTTTAGAGTCCAATAAAAAAAAGAGGGTATACTCAATCATTATTAAAATGGAGTAATTTAATTATTTAAAAAAACATCTTGTATACTTGGGTATTTGAAGTAGAAATGCTCTATTAGAATTTTCCAGATAATTTTATTAAGGTCCCACTTCCTTTATTTTTTTTTTTTTTTTTTTTTTGTGGTTTTATTTTTTTTTTTATTTATTTATTTTTTTTAACATCTTTATTGGAGTATAATTGCTTTACAATGGTATGTTAGTTTCAGCTTCACAACAAAATGAATCAGTTATATATATACATATGTTCCCATATCTCTTCCCGCTTGCGTCTCCCTCCCTCCCACCCTCCCTATCCCACCCCTCCAGGCGGTCACAAAGCACCGAGCTGATCTCCCTGTGCTATGCGGCTGCTTCCCACTAGCTATCTACCTTACGTTTGGTAGTGTATATATGTCCATGCCTCTTTATTGCTTTGTCACCGTTTACCCTTCCCCCTCCCCATAGCCTCAAGTCCATTCTCTAGTAAGTCTGTGTCTTTATTCCTGTTTCACCCCTAGGTTTTTCATGACATTTTTTTTTCTTAGATTCCATATATATGTGTTAGCATACGGTATTTGTCTCTCAGTTTCTGACTTACTTCACTCTGTATGACAGACTCTAGGTCTATCCACCTCATTACAAATAGCTCAATTTCGTCTCTTTTTATGGCTGAGTAATATTCCATTGTATATATGTGCCACATCTTCTTTATCCATTCATCCGATGATGGACACTTAGGTTGTTTCCATCTCTGGGCTATTGTAAATAGAGCTACAATGAACATTTTGGTACATGACTCTTTTTGAATTATGGTTTTCTCAGGGTATATGCCCAGTAGTGGGATTGCTGGGTCATATGGTAGTTCTATTTGTAGCTTTTTAAGGAACCTCCATACTGTTCTCCACAGTGGCTGTATCAATTTACATTCCCACCAACAGTGTAAGAGGGTTCCCTTTTCTCCACACCCTCTCCAGCATTTATTGTTTCTAGATTTTTTGATGATGGCCATTCTGACTGGTGTGAGATGATATCTCATTGTAGTTTTGATTTGCATTTCTCTCATGATTAGTGATGTTGAGCATTCTTTCATGTGTTTGTTGGCACTCTGTATATCTTCTTTGGAGAAATGTCTATGTAGGTCTTCTGCCCATTTTTGGATTGGGTTGTTTGTTTTTTTGTTATTAAGCTGCATGAGCTGCTTATAAATTTTGGAGATCAATCCTTTGTCAGTTGCTTCATTTGCAAATATTTTCTCCCATTCTGAGGGTTGTCTTTTGGTCTTCTTTATGGTTTCCTTTGCTGCGCAAAAGCTTTTAAGTTTCATTAGGTCCCATTTGTTTACTCTTGTTTTTATTTCCATTTCTCTAGGAGGTGGGTCAAAAAGGACCTTGCTGTGATTTATGTCATAGAGTGTTCTGCCTATGTTTTCCTCTAAGAGTTTGATAGTTTCTGGCCTTACATTTAGGTCTTTAATCCATTTTGAGCTTATTTTTGTGTATGGTGTTACGGAGTGATCTAATTTCATACTTTTACATGTAGCTGTCCAATTTTCCCAGCACCACTTATTGAATAGGCTGTCCTTTCTCCACTGTACATTTCTACCTCCTTTGTCAAAGATAAGGTGACCATATGTGCGTGGGTTTATCTCTGGGCTTTCTATCCTGTTCCATTGATCTATCTTTCTGTTTTTGTGCCAGTACCATACCGTCTTGATAACTGTAGCTTTGTAGTATAGTCTGAAGTCTGGGAGCCTGATTCCTCCAGTTCCTTCTTTCGTTCTCAAGATTGCTTTGGCTATTCGGGGTCTTTTGTGTTTCCATACAAATTGCAAAATTTTTTGTTCTAGTTCTGTGAAAAATGCCAGTGGTAGTTTGATAGGGATTGCATTGAATCTATAGATTGCTTTCGGTAGTAGAGTCATTTTCACAATGTTGATTCTTCCAATCCAAGAACATGGTATATCTCTCCATCTATTTGTATCATCTTTAATTTCTTTCATCAGTGTCTTATAATTTTCTGCATACAGGTCTTTTGTCTCCTTAGGTAGGTTTATTCCTAGATATTTTATTCTTTTTGTTGCAATGGTAAATGGGAGTGTTTTCTTGATTTCACTTTCAGATTTTTCATCATTAGTATATAGGAATGCCAGAGATTTCTGTGCATTAATTTTGTATCCTGCCACTTTACCAAATTCATTGATTAGCTCTACTAGTTTTCTGGTAGCATCTTTAGGGTTCTCTATGTATAGGATCATGTCATCTGCAAACAGTGACAGCTTTACTTCTTCTTTTCCGATTTGGATTCCTTTTATTTCCTTTTCTTCTCTGATTGCTGTGGCTAAAACTTCCAAAACTATGTTGAATAAGAGTGGTGAGAGTGGACAACCTTGTCTTGTTCCTGATCTTAGTGGAAATGCTTTCAGTTTTTCACCATTGAGGATGATGTTTGCTGTGGGCTTGTCATATACGGCCTTTATTATGTTGAGGAAAGTTCCCTCTATGCCTGCTTTCTGCAGGGTTTTTATCATAAATGGGTGTTGAATTTTGTCAAAAGCTTTCTCTGCATCTATTGAGATGATCATATGGTTTTTCTCCTTCAGTTTGTTAATATGGTTTATCACATTGATAGATTTGCGTATATTGAAGAATCCTTGCATTCCTGGAATAAACCCCACTTGATCATGGTGTATGATCCTTTTAATGTGCTATTGGATTCTGTTTGCTAGTATTTTGTTGAGGATTTTTGCATCTATGTTCATCAGTGATATTGGCCTGTAGTTTTCTTTCTTTGTGACATCCTTGTCTGGTTTTGGTATCAAGGTGATGGTGGCCTCGTAGAAGGAGTTTGGGAGTGTTCCTCCCTCTGCTATATTTTGGAAGAGTTTGAGAAGGATAGGTGTTAGCTCTTCTCTAAATGTTTGATAGAATTCGCCTGTGAAGCCATCTGGTCCTGGGCTTTTGTTTGTTGGAAGATTTTTAATCACAGTTTCAATTTCAGTGCTTGTGATTGGTCTGTTCATATTTTTTATTTCTTCCTGATTCAGTCTTGGCAGGTTGTGCATTTCTAAGAATTCCCACTTCCTTTAAAATAGGTCAAAACATGTTATAATAGAAAGAATACTTGCCTTGGGAAATCTGAGTCAAGGTTTTATTCCCATTATTGGGACAAAATGCTTAAAATTTCTTATTTCCAGGCTCCATGTTCTAAAAGGAAATAGAAACATTCATCTCAAAATTTTTTATGTGGCTTCTGTGAGGTATGATGCCCGGCAAGAGTGTTTTATAAACATCTCACCTGAGTTTCACTTTCATGTGTCCCTATCTGGAGTTCAGGATTATTGTCCTACTTCCAGTCTATCGCTTTACTTTTCTTCTACCTTGTAACATTAGAACTGAAAATAATAAAGCATTCTACAGCCTATTTCTTGTATACTTTGTAGGAAAAAATACTACAGATAGCTACTAAATAATTGATAGATATCACCTTTCAAGTGTAACTGTAAGTGTACAACAATGCTCCAGTCTTCTGCATGCAAGTATCGAAATGATACCAGCAAAACACAAGTTGGCTAAATCAATATTATCAGTGAGATAGAGTTTAAAGAGTGGAAGATAGTAAAGAGTGAATCTGTAACTAAAAAATCAATGTCTCTTTATTTACAGTTCTCTTGAAGCCTATATTTTTCTTACATATTTGAAATTGCACAGTCAATTTTTTTAGAATATCTTTGCATAAAACAACAAAAAATAAAATAAACATCTGAGATATCTATTGTGTCTACATAAATTGAATGTTTCCAAATATGATCATTATTAGGCCAAAATTTTACTTTTTTAAATTTCCAATTGACTTTTAATTAGAATGCTAGCCCTCAGAAGTCAGAGATCGTATCTTGTTCATTATTGTATCAAATGCACTTATCACAAATGCTGGTATATTTTAAGTGATTAAAAATGTGGCTAAGAATTCTTTGTAGTTTTATTGATCATTTCAAACATTACTGCTCTGAAAACCTAAATCAGTATTTTTTGTTTTTTATTCACCAATTTCAAAATAAATTGCAAATATATCGTTGTTCAACATTTACAATATTTTATCCTCTATCATGTGGGAATATGAGGGACATGATGTATATTAAATACAGCAATTAAGTACATCTGATGTTTCTTTCTAAGGATTCTGGAACACTTTGTAATATTAATTAACAAAGAAGGGAGTTGTTTATAAGGTAGACAGGAAAGAGTCAATAAATGAATCATGTCAAAATGGATTCAATTCCTAGTGATAAAATTTATTCAGAGAATGAAAAGCCAGAGGACAACTTACTTGAATTATTAGATTATTGCAAATCACTATTGGCTGACTATTATAACAGCAATAATATCTTCGTAACCTTTTGAAAATTACAAATCTATTTTTCATCCATTTGGTCCTTACTGTAATCCAGAGTTGTTTGAAGGACAAATACATTTTACTGATTTTCCAATTGTCAGAGTGGATATTAAATGCTTGCTTGTTTAGTTTCTTCATTTAACGGGAAAATTGATGTCTTCCCTCACTTTAGGCTGTGACATCCCCTGTACCAAGCTCCTATTGGTAGAACAGACTGATACAATCATGGCATTCTTGATTTTAACAGTGGGTTGGATTGGAAATATTTCACAAACAAAGTCCATAATAGCTAACTTTTTCTTTAAGGCTGTAGCAAATTAGACCATTTTTAATGTGATTTTTGGTTTTATCATAGAACTCAAGTCAGCACAATTGCTAAACCCTCACAGTAGGAACAGGTGAAGCATATAGGGGAAATTGCAATGACATACATCTGACTGTGGATCCAAGTCATTGATTACGTCTGTCAGATCCTAAGAATTCACCAAATGTTTGTTTTATTTTGTGCTATAGATTAAAAGGAACTCTGAATCATTCTGGAGAAAAAATACATATTTACCCACAAAGTATATACTTTAAATCCAAGGAAGTTTGTCAAATTGTCTCACTGGGAGAGCACAGGGTACAACAGCAACTTTTTAGTCCTGCTAAAAACCATTATACTTATTATATAGCTCCAATTATGACATTGAAGAAGATAATAATGAAAGAAACATCCCAATAATAATCCCATAACTTTAACAAATGTAAGTGTTCTACATGTACACATCTCCTACCAGACCCTGTCAGTACATATGCATGATTTGAACACTGGTACACTCCTTGCATAGATGCAATTTTGTATTCTGACTTTTTTTTTCTTTTTACTTAGCATGATATGAGACACATTTTTCAGTTACTACTTAGCCTACAAAATTCTGATTTGAAAAGCTGAAACTTTGTATTTTTTCTTTTAAATATATTGATAGCAAAACAAGCCTGAAGACCTAGAGATAAACTCTAGGCTTCTAGGCCAAATGTCTGAAATGGTTATCACAATCTGTGATCTGACTTCAAATTTTATTCACCTACTCCCTCAACCTCACTTGCAGTTTTACTTATTTTTATCTTGTTGAATTTCCACTCTGTAATTTATCCATTTTTTTCTCTGTTTTCCAAGTTGAGATCACAAAACCGAACTACAGTAAGGGACTACTGGCACATTTTTTGAGGGGACTAGGGGGAAGGAGGAATGAGGAATACAGATCAGTTAAAGCGGTCTGTAGAGGTAAAAGGATGTCTTTGCAGTGGTCCCCTGCCTATCCCTCTTCACTGTTTCAGAAGTTAGGAGCTTCTTTCTTTGAAGTAGTTCTGTGCATCTTTCTGACAAACAACAACTCTATTCTGTTATCCCGTCTCACCTAGAATCAAATATTGGCTATTCTTCCCTAAAATGGCTCTTGGCAGATTATCCCTGATTGTTCCTGAATTCCAGATTAGTTTGGGCATTCATATACTATGGAATTTTCAATTAAAATAACTTTGTACTTTAAATTTATTTATTTTTATTTTTGACTGTGTTGGGTCTTCGTTTCTGTGCGAGGGCTTTCTGTAGTTGTGGCAAGCAGGCGCCACTCTTCATCGCGATGCGCGGGCCTCTCACTATCGCGGCCTCTCTTGTTGCGGAGCACAGGCTCCAGACGCGCAGGCTCAGTAGTTGTGGCTCAAGGGCCTAGTTGCTCCACAGCATATGGGATCTTCCCAGACCAGGGCTCAAACCCGTGTCCCCTGCATTAGCCTAGGCAGATTCTCAACCACTGCGCCACCAGGGAAGCCCCACTTTTTACTTTAGAGGAGTTACTTACAGTCCATTTTATTTTAAAAAAGATAATCCTTTCCTCTATGTTGTAGGTTTAATTACATTAAAAAAATGAATTCAACTAGATCACAAAATGACACTTTTTCAATGATTGGGGGAAAAAATGTGTTGGAAACGTCAGGTAAAATTCTAGTTATCTAACTAGCTGTGTGGTCTTACCATGTTGATTTACTACCATGGGGCTTAGCTTCTCATATAATGCCTTCTTAATCACTGTGGATAAGGAATAAATATCTGAAGTATTTAGCATAGTTTTGACCCTTATTGAGCATTTGGTAAATGTCATTCCTGTTCAGTTTAGCCTAAATTTATTGAATATCAACTGTGTGTCAATTCAGCATGCCCTGAATAATCCAAAATGAATAAAATGACTAACGCAAGATGCCTGTCAAGAGAAGGTTCAATTTTAGGATTACAAATTATGGTTAGGGATTGGACATTAATATATTTTTGTTTGATTGAATAAAGTCAGGTATGAAAAGGGAGATGGTGTAGGGAAAGTATTCCAGATGCACACAACACAAAAAGAATGTTTGACAGATTTGTGGGGGTTTTGTTCTTTCGTCTAAAGTAGCCTGATAATCCCAACAGATGTTCAGCCCTGTAATGCATGCAGACTCAATACTTTCATTGCTGAGAGAGTTTATGGTCATTGCCAACCCACCACTCTGCAGCTCACCCCCTCTGACCTTCAGTAGCAGATAGAATCAGGGCCCAGCAACACCTTCGCAGAAATGGGTGTCAGTGCCATCGTCAAGGAGCTTGGTGTGAATATGTAGGGGATATTGGCCTCTCTGTCAGTGTTTAGACATTTAATTGTTGTCAACAAAACCACAGCCTGGAGAGGCTGTTGTCACATACATTACAGAATTGAACCAGATGCCTCAAAATTTCAAGTTTGAATATTTTCAAGGGGCCTAGAATTTCCAGCCCATCTTTCACATTCAGTAAGACATCAAGTCTCACTGAATATATTTCATTCCTACTGGAGCTTCCTGATTTATCCCTGGCCTGCTCCCATGTGCACAAATGTAATCACCTCCTAACTGCTGCTTTGCTTTCAACCTCACCCACCTTGAATCCATCCTTCTCACAAGTCAGTAATGTACCTTCTCAAATGCAGGTTTGACCAAACACTGGATAAATGCAGAATTTCTGCCTACAAATCTATTTGGTAACACACATTTTCTGGTTCAGAATCTGATAATATGGGGTTATACACAAATCAAGAGGCAGGCTTCTTTTCCCTTTTCTCTTGTTAGATGGATAGGTAGGTAGGTAGAGAGAGAAACATATATAAAAGTATTTTTTGAATTGAAAATTCCTTTTCTTTTCCCTGATTTTCTAGATGCAGAACTATGTGTTTGGCAAGAATTCCTGGAGGAGATGGTTAGTAGTTATAGGGACAGTTTGTAAGCATATTTTTAAGATAAAGGATTAGGTGAAATTATTTTGATTAGAAAACAGTCTTGAATTTTTGACAATCTGTATATATACATATATATATGCATATACACACAAACACACACACAACCTGCTTTGACTTCCTACAATCCATATGTATTTTACAACTACAATTCTGTACCTATGAACATACTCCCTTCTTTTAGAACAGCAGTTTCCAACCTCACATTTTAGTATCCTAGAGTTTTTTAAACTGCTGATGCCTGAATCCCACCTCCAAAGATTTTTGTTTAATCATTTTGGGTTGTGGCTTTGATGTTAGGAATTTTATGGTCTCTCTAGGTAATACCATTGCTTCACTAAGCTTGAGTACCACTATTTTAGGGTCTCGCTTTTTGAAATACTTGAAAATAGAGTGTATAACTTTCTTGTAGATATTCATATTAGTTTAAACTTCTTATCATTATTCATAAAGAATAAAAGTCATTCAGATGCCTCTAGATCCCGAAGTCAACTCTGGTCTGTTGCATAAAGAAGATCTCTCAGCAGTTTCTTTACTTGGCTGGATGCTCAGATCTGTAATGAAACCAACAAATTACATGGGATGTTAGGGAGACACTTTGGTGTCCTCAGTCATCTGGGAGGATTAACTGAAGAAACATACGAAACACCCAACAGGATAAAGGCACAATAAATGTCTACTCCTATATCTCTAACGTTCTCCTTCAAAAGCAGTATAGTTGTCAAATTGCATACATTAAATATATGCAGTTTTTAATATAATAACTTTGCCTCAATAAAACTTTTTAAAAATATATAAAGCAGTATAAAAAACGTGCAGTGCCTCTCTCTTAGGAAGTGTCCTTCTGGGTCTCACAAAAGGATTTCCCAAAAGCAGGAGTCAGCAAACACCAGCCTTTGGGACCCAATCCGACACAGCACTTGTGAGCTGAGAATGGTTTTCATATTTTTAAGTTGTTAAAAAAATGGAAGGTTAATTATATAAAATTCCAATTCCTGTGTTCATAATAAACTTTTATTGGAACAAAGCCATGTTCATTTATTTCCATATTGTCCATGGCTCTTAATATGACAACGACAGTGTTGAGTATAGTAGCTGTGACAAAAACCATATGGCCCTCAAAGCCTGAAATATTTATGGTGTGGTCCTTTACAAAGTAACTGTGGAAACCCTTGATCTAAAAGTGGTTGAGAAATAACTGGTTTATACCCTAGAAATCAGTATCCAAAACAATTAGCCCATTCTGCCCTCACTGTGCCAAGAAGAAATCAAGCAATTAGAGGGTAGCAAATGCCACTCACAATTTGTTAAAAATAAAGTTGATGATCTATTAAGGACATTTCAAAGAGGAAAAAAAAAAGCATAGCGAAGCAAACAGAAAAATACAAAACCTCGGAGAAATTAACATCTCCATTCTGATAGAAGCAACAGAGTTTGGGTGTTAAGAGTTTTCTTTCTGTTCGCAAACGTAATGCTGTTTGGTAGTAGATGGAGAAACTATCTGAAAAAACAAACTCAGGTCTGAAATAACTGAGATAGCAACTACAGATAATCATACTAATGAAGAGAGCACCTTTCTTTTTTTAAAAAAAATTATTAAAGTATATTTGATTTACAATGTTAGTTTCTTCTGTACATCAAAATGACATATGTATGAGTGTGTGTGTGTATTTATATATATCTATATATCTATATCTATATCTATAGATATAGATATTCTTTTCCATTATGGTTTGTCACAGGGTATTGAATATAGTTCCCTGTGCTATACAGTAGCCTATATATAATAGTATGCCTTTGCTAATCCCAGACTTCCAATCCTTCCCTCCCATACCCCTCCTCCCCATTGGCAACCACAAGTCTGCTCTCTCTACCTGTGAGTCTGTTTTTGATTTGTAGGCATACTGGTTTATATCGTATTTTGGATGCCACATATAAGTGATGTCATATGGTATTTGTCATTCTCTGACTTACTTCACTTAGCATGATAATCTCTAGGTCCATCCATGTTGCTGAAAATGACATTATTTCATTCTTTTTGATGGCTGAGTAATATCCCATTGTGTGTGTGTGTGTATGTATATGTATATGTATGTATATATATATATGTACCACGTCTTTATCCATTCATTTGTCAATGAACATTTAGGTTGTTTCCTTCTCTTGGCTATTGTAAATAGGAGAGCACCTTTTTTTTAAAGAAAAACCTTTATTCGGTATCAGTGGACACAGATGTGTACCACTTTATTGTAAAAAAAACCTAATGGATTGTCTAAATTAAATCTAGATGTCAATAACTATTTCACATTTGTTTCTCAGATAGATCCATTAGTAAAAGACATTATTGAAATGGAGAATTGAAACTTCTGATTTTGAGGCTGTACACCCCATCAAGCTGATTCTAAATGTCCTTGGGTGGTGCTAAGCCGTCTCTATTTTACTGATACCCTAGATTCACGTACGCAACGAAGTTTAAAGAATCGTGATAGAGTGGATGTCACATGGCAAGTTAGTGCTAGAAGACTTAGGATCAAATCTTAAATCTGCCACTCATTAGCTTTTTATAGCTCTACACAGTCACCTAACTTCCCCATTTAATCTTTATCTTTGCAAAGTAGAGTTATTAAGAGTAGTACCTGTTGTGAAAATTAAGTAAACACATGTGGAAATAAAAAGTATGGGAAAAGATTCTATAGAGAGTTATGAATGCTAAGAATCATTTTAAAAATATTTCCTACCTGTGTATTTGTGGGTGTCAGTGGTGACAGAGAGGAAGCAGTGGGGTTATATATTCTAGGGAGCCTAGCCTTTCCAGACTATGTCAAGAGGTTCCCTTAATTTCTAGTTTATGCTTGGATTTGGCTACTAAGAAGCCACAGGAAGAGGCCAAAGGGGAGAAAGAGAGGGGTCTGAGTATTTGTGATGGTTAAATTTTATCTGTCAACTTGGCTATGCTATGGTACCCAGTTGCTTGATCCAATCTTATTCTAGATGTTGCTGTGAAGGTATTTTGTAGGTACAATTAACATCTACCATCAGTTGACTTAAGTAAATGAGATTAACATACATAATATGGGTGAGCCTCATCCAATCAGTTGAAGACCTTAAGAGCAAAAACTAAGGTTTCTTGGAGAAGAAGGAATTCTGCCTCAAGTCTACCAAAGAAATTGTGCCTGAAATTTCTGCCTGCTAGCCTGCCAAACGTATTTTGGACTTGTAAGCCACCATAATCGCATGAGCCAATTCCTTAAAATAAATTTCTCTCTCTATTTATAGAGAGAATATATATGTAGAGTGAGAGAGAGAGAATATATATGTATATTACTAGTTCTGTTTTTCTGGAGAACCCTGGCTGATACAGTATTAGTTCCACTGGCTCTGGCTTTCCTGCAGGGTCAGTATATGCGTTGGCATGGCTCCATCCTGTTCTGGACTCAGCTCTCCCATTGCGTAGCTCTCTTCCTCTTTATGTGTTGTTTCAGTTACTGCTTCCACTCCTTGCCCTTTCAGCACTAGTGGCGGTAACAGAGCCCACTTTTTACTAGCCTGGGGATACTGCACTACATCCTTTGATTTCCTCAAATCTTAGACACACCTTTGTAAAGAGTGCATTGATTTATCTCTTCTCAAATTGCCCTAGTTTGGGCACCCTAAGTATTTCCTACTTGGACCCTAAATGATAGAGCACTTAACAGAATTGTCAGAATAAAATAAAATCTCTGGAAAGTGCTGGAAAGTATCTGTCCTGTATTAAAGTATTCAGTAAAATGCAGGCCATCATTAACCTGATTGCTCCAGTTTAATTTTCATTACCATGACTTCCAGATACTGCATTTCTGCACTGATAAATATTTCTGAACATATTAAAAATCCCTCCTCATCTTTCCTAGGTCCTGCTGAGTCTGTCTCCAGGGGACTGCAGCTGCATCTTGGCAGTCATTCAAAGGCTACAGCAGCCTCAGAGTCAAAGATCCTGCCTCTCCAGAGGCCAGGGTCACTTTGCTGTTCACACAGGGCCAGTTCCCTCCAGGCCATGTAAAAAAGAAACATCTTTCCGGAAGCAGAAATGGGGGGAAAAATCTTCTATTTAATTGTGTGGGAATGGAGGTGGTGTACAATGATCCATTCCATTTGGTTCAAGAAACAAAGCAAGTTGCACCATTTGGGGGAAGGAGCTCAAATAGTATTTTCAGTTTTGGTCCACCCCAAGTTTATTTTGAACTTAAATGTGACAATTCTTTAAAGATATATGTAGGAAGAATACATGTTTGTTCTTCCTCTTTATTCCTGACCCCATCACAAACATCACCACTTTCCCATCTGCCTTCCCAGGCTCTGATAACCATTATCCACACTGGAGCCTGAGTCATCTCCGTAGACCAAATACTGGCTAAGGTTTCTCCCAAGCTTAACATTTATTGCTTGATTCCCACTATTTATAGGATAAAATAGAAGTACTTCAGCATGAACCCCAAATATACTTGTAGCCTCATGTTTTGTTAAACTCCACCCCTTAGAGTTCCCTGAGCATCTGGGTGTGCTTTATACTGTTATTTTGTTGACTGCTTGTTTATATATTTCCTTGTCCTTTGTCTTGGTGCACCTTCCCTTCATCCATCCCTGGTTTAGACAGCTCCTACTGTTTTTGTCAAGTTTCAGCTCAGTCAGAAGGAAATCTCACCTGTCCCTCAAATCCAGGTAGATTCCTATTTTCTGAGTCCCTGCACAAACCTATATCACTACCTCTGCCACGACAATGATATCCTCGGTTTACCTTCCTACATTGTGCTCCCGTCCATTCTGGGTGTCACAACTGTTTTGGCCTAGATTAAGTGTTTGATAAGCCTTGGCAAATGAATGGACAAATAAATGAATGAACACACAAGTCGGCCAAGAAATGCAAACCCATATTGGCTCTTGTTATTATTGTTATTATCATTGCTTTTATTAAATTTAGTTTTTTCCTCTCCAAAGCTCTTCATGGATAAAATTTTTCTGAGAGCCTTTGCCTCAGCCTAGTAACTTTCCCAGCACAACCCAACCCCCTCAGCTCATGCCTTACTCTATGGCCAGAGTTCCTGAAAGCTCTCATTTTCATGTCTTTGTTCATGATCTCCTTTAACTTAAGTTTCTTTCACCTCAAACTACATCTTTCAAAGTCTGGATGAAATCGATGAGTCATGAGACTTTACTATGTTCTCTAGTCACTATTAATCTCTGTAAAGTTTCTTATTCTATTATAGGGGATATAATCTAATGATGACTAGAGTTGAGTGATGACTCAATCAACTGGGTAACTTTAACAGTGGAAAGTAGTTTATCCTCTCTGAACCTTTGTTTCTTCATCTGAAATGTAGTTGGTTACAATCTCCTTATCTTGCCTCTGAGTTATTAGAACTACATGCAAATAGGTGTGTGAAAGCAACTATTACAACCTTGGCACATAGGGAGGGAGGGAACATTTATTATGCATACATAACTTGAAATCAAATGATTCTAGAAATTCTCTTGTCAGTCTATCATGACTTAAATTTTCAAATAAGTATGCTTTTCATTTAAAAGAATTAGATATTCAAAGGACTTTACATTTTAAATGAGCTTTACATTAATAATTCTTTATAAATGTCTTTTCTTTAAAAACAGCAATAGAGTAATTGTGTTGGCAGCCCGCATTTTGGAAGTACTGGTCTCTTTGAAATGCAGTCGCCATCTGCTTGCTATTCACACTTGATTCCCACTTGCTGCTTGACCTCTTTTAAACTGGCACATCCATTTTCATCTTCAGATTTATTCATTTTATGAGGTCATTGTCTGCATTAGCAATGTGTCTAACCAGAGGGAAGTACTCATGACTAAGACAGGCCAAATCAGGAAATAGTGGTTCAGCATCTTCAGGGCTGATGGTGGGAAGAGGGAAAGAGGGAGGAGACAGAAAGATTGAAAAAAGTCAGAGGAAACAGGCCATCAGCCAAATCCACACAAAAAAAGATTGGACCAATTTGTCTGGAAGCTGATCAAGTTACAAAACCTTTAACCCAGATCACATTTAGGGCAGAGTTTGATGCAAAATGACAAATTATTTTGCAGGCAAAAGCAGCAGCTGATTAAGGTTTTTTTTGTTGATATCTTGCAGCCATTCATATTAATGCAACGCAAAATGATTGTGGTTTCAACTATACTACTTTAAACTCAATTTCTTCTTTATTTGGAATCTAGGGAATGAGAACATCAGAAATTAAGCTCCTTTTTAGTCTTTCTACTTACTACCTTAGAATATTTCAGTATGCCCAACAATAAAATCTTGCTTTTGCAATTTTGGTAACAAGATGAAGGAAGAGGTGCTATTCCTGGGAAAAACAAACAAAGAAAATCTGTTTAAAAATAAATATATCATTCTATTCTTTCTATCTGCATCAAGCTAAACATGGTGATTTAGCAATTGGTTTTGTTAAATATAATTAATAAAGAAAGCTTATTGATGATCCTCCAGTAAGTTTTATTTTGTTTTAGAAAACTCTAAAAAACTGCCTGCATTAATCAAATCAGGTAATTTCTAAAACCTAGATGTTTCTTTTGGAAACTTATATATTCCTGAAATTTCCAAAATTGCTTTGTTTTTACATTTCAGGTCATCATTGGCATATTACCGTCAGCAGCAGAAAGCTTCTCTGAAAAAAAAGAAATCTTATGTAAAGCACAAATGTTAAAAAAATAAAAAGATCCTATTGCAGTCAGAGCTATTTTAAATGAAATGGAGGTGTGCACCTTGGGATGCATCTATTTTGAAAACAGTTGAAACTCTATTTTATTTCTCTCTGAGAAGAGAACCCTAACCTAGAAATTCTACATGATTCTACAAAGCAGTTCAGCAATAGAGCAAATTTAGAATGTTTAACATCTAGTTTAATACTCTCCCCACATGTATTCAAAGGGAATTTCCTAGATCAAATTCATCAGACTCACCCTAGAATGCATGTTAAATGTATGCTGAAGTATCCTGAGGCCCATCTTAAATTTACTGAATCAAAATCATTTAGAGTTTTGTATTTCATTAACTCTCAATATTACTTTTAATGTACATTAAAATTAAGAAGTCTTGTTCTTCTACTTCAACAGCATCCCCTTTAATTATTTGTTTTGTAGTCATTGCCTTAAACTTGCATTCATTCAGTTAATCATTCATTTCACAATTTTTTTAATGCTTATAATATGTTGAGTATTGTACCAGCTGCTGGCCATACAATGTTAAGCAAAGCATTCAAGGTCTCTTCCCTCAGGGAGCATAAAGTGAACATGAATGAAGTTACTCACACAATTTGAAAGATAACCAATAGAGTTCTTTACAGTATTTCTTTCCTGAGAAAGAGACTATTAAGAGCAGTGTCCAGAATTGAAGCATTTCTTTGATAGTGGTCTTCCTTCCTAGATTTTCCCAAGATAGTTTGTAGCCATTTACATGGTGGTGCATAAAAATGGCTTTGCATTTATACTAGTTCCCACTGATTATTTTTTCTTTGTTTCTTCCTTTTTTTTTTTTTTTTGGTAGCCACCAAGAACTTGTCTCTTGGTAGCAGCTGCACTACATGAGTTACCATGGTAACAATGCATTTTTGGGGATAACAAAAGTAAATATGCATGTACTATGTCAGCACATCAGTTGCTAATTCCTGGTAGAGGTCTGAAATTGTGTACAGCAGGCTTTTGCTTTGAAAATGGTCCAAGTTTTTGTTTTTAAATATATTTTGTTAATTAAATAGTTGTAGTTTATTAGTTAGAGTCAAAAAAGACACTTTGTAACAGCTACTTAAAAGGGGTCTGAGAGAGAATAAAAATGTATCCTCTCAAGACAAAAATGGTTTAATGAATCTCATAGATGGGGCTAACTTAGGTATGGCAAAAAGATCAAAACGACATACAATTTTAAGTCACATGCTGAAAAGAGGCCTTTGTGTTGATCTCTTAAATTCAAGGAGCAAAGAAAAATACAGTAAATATTTATTATAAAAACATCTTATGTCAGAAAAATGGTCAAAGAATATAAGAGCAAAAAGGATCTTGTGCAACCACCAAGGTCCAAGTAATACAGTGAGTTAGAAACAGAAACCTAGCTTGTACTGATTCCTTCTCATTCTAAGTCTATTATTTAACTCCGGCACTTAGAGTGTTACCTTTTAGCAAATAGAGCATAATAATCGGGGGTCCCATTCCCAATGGGTTCCTTACCCTGCAGCCATGACCATCACCTCATCACCTGTTACCTTTAATATTTCAAATTCTTTCCTCAGCCTTGTTTCTTGACCTCCCCGATCTATCTGTACACTTCCAGAGTAAAATGTCAGGTTCTCATAGCATATGGCATAATCTAAGCTATTTGTTTTGGCTTTCAAGGTCTTTTCTGTGGTGGACTTAGCCTTGTTCTGTAGGATAATCTACCACTATTTCTCCATTATAGCCTCTTTCCTCCACAGCTACCTAATTACTTGCTGCCCATGATCACTCCAGTTCTTTTCCACACTTCTGTTGTTTTCCTTAGTCAACCCATTTTTTGAACCATGCCACTGTGGACATCCTGGGAAAACTGTGCATTATTATTATTATTTTTTAATTTATTTATTTCTGGCTGCATTGGGTCTTCATTGCTGCACTCAGGCTTTTCTCTAGTTGTGGCAAGCGGGGGCTACTCTTCGTTGCGGTGCGTGGGCTTCTCATTGTGGTGGCTTCTCGTTGCAGAGCACAGGCTCTAGGTTCACGGGCTTCAGTAGTTGTAGCACGTGGGCTCAGTAGTTGTGGCGCATGGGCTTAGTTGCTCCGTGGCATGTGGGATCTTCCCGCACCAGGGCTCGAACCCATGTCCCCTGCATTGGCAGGCGGATTCTTAACCACTGCGCCACCAGGGAAGCCCAAAACTATGCATTATTAAGCATACTGTATAAGAACACCTCTTTGTTCTTGCTCCTGAATTAATCCCAGGTTCTAGCATGGCTTGCTATTTTTGTTTTTCAGATCTTGGGACACTTTGCACAACTCTCTCTTAACTTTTCACCATGTTCCAATTATGGGTTTACAACTGCATCTCTCCCTCCTGACTGTGCTCAGGAACAAGTCCCATGATTGGCTCACTTTTATGTATCCAGGGAGTGGCCTGGGCCACAGAGCAAGTGATGGGGAATTACTGAATGAATAGCCAAACCTTCTGAGGTGTAGAATGATTGTTCTTGACACCTACGAAGCAAGAGGTTGTATATAGAAACAAACAAAAATTCTTTTATTCTCTCCCTTGCTATACACCTCAAGAGAGTATGCTGATGGGGAGGAAACAAATATTGCTTCACTTCTTCCCTCATCATAACTGCTTGTTTGTAATGAAACCATTCTCCCCAGGTCAGACTTACTGTAGACCTCCATGAAATGCACAAAGGAATGACTGATGTTGCTTCTTGTATAATTTGCATTACTAGACAATTGCATTGGTAAAGCCCTTTTTATAACAGAACTGATTTTCTACTCTCTATAACTGTAGATCCAAATTCTGCTATCTGGAAACACAGAGTTTAAATTTCCTCTCTTCCATGTAAGGACGTTTAAGTGTTTATTCATATTAATTATAACTGTTGTACAGACTACACTCTTAGCCCCATCAGGTCTTTATCACCAGGCTTAATATCTAGTTCCTTCACCATCCTGATTGTACTATCTGTAAGTAATACCCTTTGGCAGTGTCTCTGATTATCAGTTTTAGCTTCAGTGAAAAGTCCTGGAAATATTATTTGCTTTTAATAAAGAGAGGTAGAAGAGTATTATTATCATCTTTGATGACAACAACATCATTAAATAATAATAGCCCCTTACTGATTTTTTTTTTTTTCCTTATGAGTCAGGGCCTGTGCTAATGGCTTTACATAGGGTGTCTCATTCAAACTTTAAAAAAAAGTCTGAAAGAGATATAATTACCCTAATTTAACATGAGAAAACTGAGGCTAATATTGAAATGTCTTGCCCAAGGCCATGACATTCTGAGTCTTCTAACTATAAACTATGGGTTGTTTCCACAGAAAATAAAAATCAACTCCTAGACATTCTTTATTTATACTACTTTTTAAAAAACTTTACCAAAACAAAGTCAACTACTGAATTAAAATAATTAAATTACTATATAGTTCAATCACATAGATTTGGATGCCCAATTGATATCCAACAAGGACATGGATATATAAGGATACAAGGTAAACAAATATTATATATACCTGGAAGAATGAATTCTGTTTCTTGATATATTATGGACTAAGTGAGGTTTGGCACATTACAGTTTGTATATGCTGCTGTCTTCTGTGGCAAAGGGCTTCAAAACACATATTGAAAAAATTATCATTTTGATGGTGCTGCAAAATACATTTTTCATCTGCAATATACTATGTTGTGATGACGACTAACCTATGAAACCTATTCTTGGAAGTCTGATTATCGTTTCAGGTGAAGCAGATGAAAGATAATTTTGCAAACTGTAACTACCATGTAATTTTAAAAGTTTTGAATCAACTTTGCCTTCCTGAAGTATTTCAAACCCAGAGGCAAGGAAATGATACCTCTTAAACACTTATCCTTTGCTCAGACCCAATGACGGCCTTCATCTCAAAAAATAAAACACAGTTAACATTTTTTCCCATTGAAAATGTATCATTTTCTTTTGAAACTCCAGCCTTTCTACTGGCAGGAGATAAGACTGAAGGCAACTCGCCCTACCTCCTGCAAAAAAGTTTAAACGTATGGGAATATTCAGAAAGTTCCATGGTAAGGTAAAGCAAGTCAGGTAAAGTTCTTGCCTTCCAATGGAAATCTTTTAGTGAGTAAGTTGTCAGAGATGGATAAATTAGTGAAAGAGGAGAAAAAAAGGGATAAGTTTACTAAAATAAACTGAGTGTTCTCTTACTCTCATTAAAACTAAGGCCTTAAAAAATTCATATATGTATTTGTACCTTGGTGTACTTACAATTTCACATTTAATTGCAATAGATTCACACATTTCCCAGAGCTTTCCTGTGTGCTTCCTGTGTATGTTCCAAGCAATTCTTTGCAGTAAAATATGTTTTATCATCCGTACTTTGCAGATAAGAAAATTAAAGGTCAGAAATGTTTTTGAACATACTTGAGGTCATCTAATCAACAAAGTTGGAGATTTAAATTTCAGGTTGTCTGATAGAACTGAATTCTCATCCATATATGTTATTTTCATTTTTAATTTTATAGATGTGCATATGTTTTTGTGCTGTGTGTGTGTGCATATGTGTGTGAAGCAAGAAAAATGATCTATGATTGGCAACGTTTTTGTATTTTATCCTTTTCAAAAAGCAGCGTATTAAGGGAGGAGGTAAAAGATCTATATATTGAAAACTATGATAGTAATAAAATGAATTAAACAAGACACAAATAAATGGAAAGGTATTCCACGCTCATCAATTGGAAGAATCCATGTTGTTAAAATGTCCATACTGTCTAAGGCAATCTACAGATTCAATGCAATCTCTATCAAAATTCAAATGGCATTTTTCAAATAAATAGAACAAATAATCCTAAAATTTGTATGGGATCCACAAAAACCCCCAAATAGCTACAAAATTAAAGCACATTTTAACATCAAAGTGTCAGAAAGGCATTAATTTAAAAATAAAATTTGTTTATGAAAAAAAAAAAATTTGTTACTTCGGTTAAAGAAAGATATGTATCCATTATCACATTATAGTGGACAACTATTGCATTTCACTTCATACCTCCATGGCCCCACCTCTTACTCCAGCCACTACTATGGCAACCAGTCTGCTGGAGAACCAGGGCAGCACCTGCCTGGGGTGTTTGTCTCCTTTGTCTGTGTCTCAAACACCAAGGCACAGGAAGCCAGTACAAACTCACTTAGCACTCAGAGCTGCACAACGCAGAATCTTGCCAACTTTGAGTAGGGCCTGGAGTAAGCGAGAGCTTGCCAACAGGTCCAGATGGTGATGGGAGCAGTGCTGCCATATGAGCCAGCACCTCAATACAATTAGTTATTCAGGCTGAGAAAACCGGTGTGAGAAAGCCCCAGTAGGGGATCTCAGCTGAGATTCCTAGGACCTAGAGAAAAGACATGCCTCATACAGCGGAGAATGTCTTAGAATCTAAAAAGGAGCTCCTGTCATGCTGCTGGGCCCTTGTAGAGACTGAGAGCCTGTAAATGGGGGACACCAATGTCCATATGGATGGAGCTGCCCTTGGTGACTTGTCATGAGGTTAGCCTGGTACAGCAGCAATCTGCCAGGGCAGGCAATGGAAATATTATCCCTAGGGTAGGACCCAGCTAGTTCAGAGGGCATATATAAATTATATATACCTGTGGCCCAGTCTCCCACATCACCTATTTTGTGTCTTACCAATGCCTGTCCCTCAACTCAAACACTCCCTTAACAAACACATCTTTGTTTGTACTTATGGCCAACTGATGGAGAAGGAAAACACCAGGGCCTGGTTCACAAATGGGTCAGTGTGATAAGCTGGTGCAAGCCCCAACTGGGCTGCTGCCTTACCAAGGCCCACCCAGGGGTCCTTGTCCGAAAGGACAGTGGTGAAAACCCTGCCAGTGAATGGAGCTTTGTACTGTATGCACAGTCATCAACTCTGTGCCAAGGGGCAAGTAGCCCAGGGTGAGGATATATAAAGACCCCTGGGAGAATGCTTGGTCTGTTAATAGACAGCCCAGAAGGAGCAAGACTGAACACCTGGAACAAGGAATTCTGGGCAAGAGGCATGTGACTAGTCTCAGAGGAGGTAGCACAATATGTGAAAATGTTCTTATCTCACATTGATGCCCACCAGAGAGCCACCCACTGATGAGAAGGCACTTGGTGGCTAGCAAATGAATATCTGTTCCTGTGGATATCAGCTAGCATTTTTCTCCAGCTACACCAGTGTTAGTTGAATGGCCATTGTGGCCAAACATCATGAGCCCCAACAAATAAGACCTAGTTACTAGGTGCACTCAATGCCTAACCTACAAGGAGCAGAGCCCAAGACTGAGCCCTCAAAAAGAAACCCTCTTTTAAATGGACCAGCAGCCACTTGATGGCAGTTTTAACTACATATTGGGAATCTTCTATACTGACAATGTAGTGATTCTTCACATAGAAGTTTGTCTTCTCTGCTTGCAGTGCCTATGGAAGCACCATTATTTAAATACTTGCAGAATTCCTGGTCTGTTTGCATGATATTCTGCACAACATTTTCTCAGACCAAGGAGCCAGTTTTGTGGCATAGCAATAGGCCCGTGACTATGACCCATTGGTCTTATCAGATGCTTCGTCAAGTAAAAGTAGACAACCTCAAAGAACAATGGGATTTGTCCACTGAAGCCTCAGCCAAAGCACCAGTTCAGAGATGAGTCTCTGCAGGATTTAAGTGCTGCACTCTAGTATGTGAGCTATTTGCTGAATCAACAGCTCCTATGTGGTGGTTTGTCCACAGCAACTAGAATACATAATTGCAGGAACCAGACTGTGGAATCAGGAATAACTCTTTTCACCTTTATTCTATTTGATCTCATTTGACCAATTTGACCTAATTAGGGGAAATATAAAAGTGTGCTTGCCATCCCCATGATCTTAGGCAAATCTGTATCAGTGGTTCTTAGTTTGGGCTGGGGGAAGGGATCACTTCCGCTAGAGGTAGCAATATGTTTTACCCTGAATTTGAAGTTAATACCACCACCCAATCACTTTGGAATCCTGCCAGTGGCCTAGCAGGCAAAAAAGAGGTAACTGCCCCTGATCAAAATGAACCCCAATCATGTCACTGGATGGTTTTGGTGCTTTCATGCTTAGTAATATCAAAGAAAAAAATTATAAGAACCACAGTTCAACGAGGGCAAGACAATCAAGGGCTCAGACTCCTCCCTGGGGATAAAGATTCTGACAACTACCCTAGAGTAGCAGAAGTTCTGGCCAAAGGTCAGGGAAGCATGAGAACTAGAATAGACTGATGATGAATTTTAATTACTATCTTTGTACCAACCATAGCAGTGGAGTTAGTAAATTGTTCTACTAAAACCCTGTAATGAGTCTTTGTAGAGACTAGCCACTCAGAAAGGTACTCTCCGAGAGATTTAAACATTAATTTAAGGTTAAAACATTGAAATTTAGGTGTGTCTTTTTAAGAAATAAGCATTTATGTTTATGTATTATTTTCGTTTTGCTGCTTTCAGTGAAACTTCACTATGGATTCCACTCAGGTGTACTCCTAGGCTAGATCAGGGTAGTTTCATTGAGGACTTGGCAGTTGATAGGGTTTCTGGGTCTGTGTTGGCTTTCAATAGATTTTTGGAATGCTGCCCTCTTATGGGTTAACCACATCATTGTTTGCAGTGGTAACTTTCTTTGTCTTGCCTTAGATGGTACATAAAAATATGTGGCTAATGAATATTAGGATTTGGGAAAAAAGCTGTTACTGTAGATTCAAGGAGGATTTTGTGGACCCCCTTGCTGGAAGGATTTCATCAGATTCATATCATTAACAAATACTTGTGATTCTGTCATGTACCTGATGATGTGTATTCTGTCTCTCTTCATCTTTACAATGCTTTGAGTTGGCCATTATAATAAACATATCCAAAGCCAGCCATTCAGTTGCAGAATTGGGATTTGAACCTTCTCTTTGGACTCCAAGGACTACATTTCCTTTTACACGACCTGCTCTATCACTGGACCACTTTCTATCACCAGAGCAGAGGCTAGCTATGAGGCATATTCAGGGATGTAGAGAAGGTCGCAGTCATGCCTGAAGGGTATAAAACAAGGCTCGTGAACCAGAAAAATTACATCACATTTCATTTGAATACCTTGCAGGTCACTATTTTATAGAGTATGTAAAGTGGCAATAAAAGATAATGGAGAAAATAAAGATAATTCATTTTCTCAAAGGCATTGATCATCAGGAGAGGTATATTTTCTTTCTCTCTTTGGTACCAAATGGGGAATTTGTTCAGTATTCTTAATTTACATAAAATATACAATATAGTTCGACACTTTAAGTGCTCCTTGCACTTAGTTCATGACTATAAAGTCGTTTCCAGAAAGGAGAAAGTTCTCTGTGTGTTTTATTTACATTTTTCCAAGTCCAACTTTGAAACCATTAAATGAATAATTCATCAGGCTTGATGTTTAACGACTTCGTACGGGGCTTTTTATTTCAGCTTCTCACTTGGTGCACACATTTGCCATAGACTCGTCACCAATCACTTGAGGACTCACTCTCTTTCCCCCATAAAACAAGAGTTGAAGCCCAGAAGAGTTTTCCCTCATTACGCATAGGCATTAGCCATTTCATATCATATTGAATGGACAACTAAGTCATGTTTGCCACCTTCCTTTAGTATTTACCGTGGAAGTCAATTAGGTTTCAGTCACAATGATACAGCGCCTGTAATCCACACAGAAGCAGCTCAGTGGAGTGGAACAGCACGTGCAGAGAAGCAAAAATGCTTAAATAATGGATTTAATAGAGAAATGACTGAGAAAGTACAGGCATGCTTAGAAAGGGATGACTCAGCCTGGGTATAGGAATTTGAACTGCGTACACGTCTAGTTGCCAAATAACAGTCCAGCCGCACTAGACTTCAGAGGCCATTCAAAGAGACAATACTTGAGGGTTTTTCCCATTGATATTTCAGAACTACAAATTTATACCACATATAGTCACACAAAGTATAATATAAAAGGTTTTAGGTTTGGGTGTAGTCACATCAACTAGTAACACCAGAAGACAACATAGTGTAGTGGTATAAAGCCTGCACCCAGCTCTGTTCTACACTTTACATTCAATTGCTGTGTGACCTTAGAAAACTATATGGACATCTCTGTTTCTTATTTTTCTCATTTAAAACAGAGTCCATGAAGAATAATATATTGAGCTGCTATGTAAAAAGGATGATGCATCTATGCAGAGTATTTCCTATATTTCTGGCACATAGGAAGTGCTCAAAAATAATAGCTATAAATCTATAACTGTTATCTGTCCTTTTATCAATCATGTTTAAGGTAGGAAACAAATAATTTGGGAAACACTGAAAGCCCTGCTTTTCATTATTTCTAGCAACTACAGAAAATGTGTCCAGCTGTTGGCCACACTCTCTTTCAGAGCCTCCTGTGTAATGGAGTTTTAAGAGAAGGTCATTGTTAAAACTCTAATAGAATTCCTAGTTTTACACAGAAACTGTATGGTACTTTTTAAACAGAAATGTGCAAACTCCTTGTGCAGATGCTGTGATCAAGTGGAAGAGACACAGGTATCTGATTTTTTACACAAGCCCTAAAGTAATTTTGACATGTATCCAGAATTGTGAGCAATTGATTATATCATGCCCCTTGTTCTATGCTGGGGTTTTCTCTGATACAGAGTTTGTTTTCAAACTCTGCAGCCTTGAACAGTGGGAATTAACACTGTAATCTTGTGCTTGAGCTCTGGTAGGTTCAAACACACATTTTCACACCTAATATGCGCCCTTCTCATTTGAATACCTAGCCCGAAAAAAAAGCCAAGCTGGAGCAAACCTGCAGAGAATCCTATCCAGCATGTCTTAGTTCTTAATCTGGAGCACCTGAGTGAAAGTGATTTTTAAATGACATTTTTAAAAAGCCTTCAAACATGTTAGTCTCTCTTCTTGAAACACAGAACACTTAACATTCTATTAACTTCTTCCTGATTATTTCCTATATTTCAAGGCGCAGTTCACTAATTCCCTCCTCCAAGTAGTCTTTCCTGAGCTCCCGAAACAGCAGATGTCTCCCATGTTCTCCTTGTACCCTGTACATACTTCTGACTTTGTACTGATCACACTAAAACATAGCTGTCTATTTCTTGTGGGATTTTTTAGCTGTTGACTCCTAGATATTTGCACATAGAAGTTTGGGGAAGGAAGGAAGGGAGAGGGGGAAGGACCAGAAGTATGGGTTTACAGACAGCATACTTTTGAGGGAAAGCTCTATTCGTCATAAAGACAGTGTAGGCAACTATGGGGATCCAGGGTTAGAAAACGGAATATAAGTAAGTGAGCTCATTAACTTAAGCATGGACAATGATGGACTTTTTTGTACCCTTCTGATTGTATTTTTATGTGATTCCTTGGAAACATTTATGTCCACTCATTCCTCATACTTGTGATGAAGTACTAGATGCTGCTGGAGCAAGTGTGTAAGTGAATCCAGCAAAGACCTTTCAGAAGCCAACGTAAGCAACTCAGCAGGACCTCTGATGGATTTAAATGGTGATATTGCATACATCTTGTAGTTCAACTTAGCAGAAGCACAGATGCTTAGGCGTGGAAAGGAACTGAAAGGGTGGTCAAGAAGTAAGTGAGGACTCTAGTGTGGAAAGCGTAAGGAATTTGTAATAAGACCAATTTGAACTTAAATCTCAACTTTGCTTCTTTATAAGCTGTATAACTTCTAGCAAATTCCCTAACTTGTTTTAGCCACAGTTTTCATCTGCTGCAAAATAAGGGAAGTACAACAACCCAAAAAACTTCTTGGAAATGGAAAAAAAAAAATGTTTTTTTTTTTTTTTCCAGTATAACTGATAAAGGTTCTACCAAAAGTGATGATTGCATCCACTCCAGCAGTCCAAGGCAGCATACCATGAAATCAATGTCTAGGTGGCAGGTATTCTGGGCTCACAGCTTCCTTCCAGGACTCTCTGGCCAACCGTCCACATTTGGGGCCCTGGTATTACAAGGGCCAGGCACCTAGATCCCACGGTAGTAAGCACCACCTCATAGTAGGCTCCAGAACGGGTAGCAGAGGAGATTGGTACCCACCATGTCACCCTTTGGCTTGAAAGCCTGGGCCGGAGTTTTGGCAAGAAGTCCCCCATTCCCCTCCAGGGTCAGCAGGCCTGACCCCACCATTTTGAACTCAACTTGTTTATTCCCACTTTAGGGGCTCTGTATTAACTTTTCCCTCTGCCTGGATCCCTCTTTCTCCAGATGTTCACATGGCTCAGTCCTAGTTCTTTAGGCCCGAACTTAAATGTCCTCTCCTCAGACACCTTTTTAGATCTTAATCTAAAGTAGCTTATAAGCACTATCATGTTACAGGTTGTTGTGTTTTTTTTTTTCACAAGTGAAATAATACTTATGAAGTATGAGGCGTGTAGTAGAAAATCAGTAAATAATATTCTCTGCTGGTTGATACATTAAATAATATCATCAGTCAACATTAGATGATATTGAATATCTACTGCCCCCCCCATCATTATGTGTGTATGTGTGTGTGCATGGAGAGAGAGAAACAGTTGGTCGAGTGTGTTTCTAACCCATCCTGTCTTTATGTTTAATAATGCTTCCACTTCATTTTCTCTGCCTAACTGCTACAAATTTTAAGACAGAGAGGGAGAGAGAAAGAGAGAAAGGGAGAGAGTTATGTGTAAGCTAAATGAGACTGATGGGGAAGATGGATTCCTGAATTGTTGCTAATGGTCTAGACATTTCACTGTTTTGTCAACAAAGCCCTATTGTTGAAAGCAATGTTTTCTCACTATGTCAATATCTCTGCCATGTTGTGTTGATATTAATGGAACTGCCAGGAAAGAGATTTAATTAATCAGTTCCCAGAATAACTACTGTCAGCATTCATTTCCCAGCGGAAGGCATTCAGGCCAGCAGAGAGTGTCTCTCAGCACATGTTCAGGCACCTTAGTTATGTGGTGGGAACATATTTGTGTAAGTCTTACTGAGATGCTAAGATGAAAGTTTGGTCTCCCTGACCAATGGGCAGATTATGGTTTGTTCCATCAACAAATACATTGTGCTTCTACTTTTCAGGAAAAGTACTTTGTAGCACCAGTTCTGCTCCATAATGGACCAGAGAATAATTACTTGCCTCTAGTGTTTAATAATACCTAGTTTCTCCTTCTAAAACAAAACAAACAACAAGAGCATAAACCAAACAAGAAACAAACAAAATAAATTGGTACTTGAATCTTCAGTCTGTTTTACATTTTGAAGATTCAAAGAAGGGGGATTAGTGAGAAGTATGACGTTCAGATCTGTGCTCCCTCCCCATTCTTTTTTCTTTTTTTTTTTTAAGGTACAAAACTGTATCTTTCATTCATTGCTTTTTAATTTTTTTTTTTTTTATGTCAGTAGATAATAATGCCTCCTCAGCATTATTTTTATCATCTTCATACTCAGCTCTGTCCAAAAGAAACTGACTGAGTCCTGGTTGGGTCTGATGTATTATTGGGTCTTGCTCTCCTATCAATGAGATTGCAGGATAACTAAAAACAAGAGCCTGCCTTATTTGCATCAGGGCCCTTTCTACTCCTTTTCTTGGTACTCTCACCTGTTTGGTCTTCTGCTTCTGGTGCAAACCAGAGGCTGCTGATATCCAGAGTTGGAGAATAGGTGTTCTTTAAGGCTTAGATTTATGTAAAAAGCCATACCCTCCAGCTCAGTCCACCAAAGCTCTGCATGAGGGTTCTCTGCAGAAGCCCGACTAATAATAACTACTATTTTGATTTTATATATTTTTTCTGTGTCTCTTCCCCAAGGATCTCAAGAAAAGGAGGGTGGCTGGGCTAAGATAGAGTTAGGTATTCCTAAGTCATCTGAATTCTGTTGATTATCATCCGTAAACTTACAACATAAAAAATGCCAAAAGAATTAACTCTTTAAATGAAATGACCCCCTCTGACTTGATTTCAGGAGTTATTTCTTAATTATTAGAACTCATTTTGTCTTAGTGTAAACTTCTTAAGTTAAAACCTTCACACAAACCCAAACATAGTTCCCAGAAGGAGACGATCTGTTACATGCAAAGAAATTTATTGAATCTAAAAAATTTATTAATTTTTGGAGGAACACTGAGAACTCAACTTTTATTATTTTTCATTTAAATCATTAATATGAGCACATTTTAGTCATCCAGTGACTCGCAGCAGGATGTAATGAAAAAATTTTCCTGTGCCATCTGTGAAAATAAATGCAAACCGAGGTCCCACAATAAATATATGCATCTTTGAATATAACTAAAATATACCCTATAAAAATAGATAAATGAGAGCAGCAATTGTTTCTGTGGTGACTGCTTCACCAAAGCTGTGTTTATTTTTCTGTCTTCCTTCAAATATTCTCAAATCGTAAAAAGTGATTCTCCGAGGCCCCAAATTTCATATGTTCCTGATGTATCTAAACTTTGCATGGTGGGGATATAAGTGCATATCATTATACATTGAAATTTACTTGGTAGGAGGAGACAAGAAATAAGGAAGAGTCAACTTAGTGTTGCTAATCATCTGTGGAGCTGAAGGTTGAAATTGGCAGGAAATCATAGGTACCAGGAACTATAAACCAAGGCACTGGAAGAGAGAAATTTGAAATAAATAATCTTTCAAAGGTATAGTATGGAGGCTTCTCTCTAGGAACTGTTTTATATGTGATGCCATTTCAGGAGAATCATTTACTAAAATCATGGAAGAAAATAACCTCTTTGAATTGTTGTGATTCTACAAAGGCATGAACCCTTAGGTGGGGAATATGGAATATCACTGGTGGGGTATGGCTGGTACACACCAAAGGTCTTTTCCACCGTCATATTAAGTAACCATACCTATAGGAACACCACAAAGAGGAAAATCAAGGCAATAACCTGAGCACACTAGTCAAGTAAATATTTATTCCCCATGTGTTTATAAGTGAGGAAGAATGTAATTTTCTTTTTTTTTTTTACTTTTAGCATCTCTTCATGCAATACTTTTTCAAAATCAAAAGTGACACTCAATACATTTCACTTGAAGTTATGTAAAGAAACTTGGACAAAACTTTTACACCCCTTATATCTCTATTTTTACTGAATCCAAATCCAGTAGTAAGAATCAGCATTCGAGGTCCTGCCTCATGAATTCAGCAGGCAATATACAAGATGCTGAGTATGCATTGATGAATGACAACCTTCTCAGACTTGTCAGTCTAATGAAAGCAAACAATGAACAAGTGTACCAACAAACACACATAGGATTACAGTTTAGGTAACATGCTCAAGAGGAAACACATAGGATGTAGTAAAGGGAAACAGGACAAAAGGGGAATATGGTTAGATGGACAGAGAATGATCCCCTGAAGAGGTATCCTTTAGACTGAAGGCATGTTGATCAGGGATTGGGAGACTAATAGGTGCCCAGCCTATGTAAGAGCTAAAAGAAAACCCGTGTAGGGAAGAATGATATGAAGTGAAAATGTACATCATCAGGGTTCGGACCTTATAGGACATGAGAATCAGGGTATTAAAAAGGAGACTGGTCAACAGGATCAATAGAACATCTCTATTTTAGTGTAAATGCAATGGGAAGTAAGGAAGCGGCACGATTAAATAGATATTTTAAGAACAAAAGAAGGTAGGAAAGAGGGGAGGAAGAGATTGAAGGAAAGAGAGAGAGGGAGGGAGGGAAGGAAGCACTAAGGAAAAAATCACTCCAGATGCTTTGTGAGAAAGAATTTGAAGGGCATTAGAATAGAAGCAGGATACAGGCAGACTATACTGAAAACTTTCGTATAAATAATGAGGCTGGGTTGGACAAGAGCAGGGTTAGTGGACAGAGAGAGGAATGATGCCTTTGAAATATATTTTGGAGATGAAAATGGATTGACTTATGATTGGGTTGGCCATGGATGTAAATGGAGTCTTGAACAGAAGAGTTTATTTCCTCAGAATCCACTGACGGATGCACCGAAACATTTATGATTCAAGGAACACTTACTAAGTTTCTTATTATGCCACATTGACAAAACAAGTTCACTTACTGGTAAAATCAAAACTCTGCCTATGATGGTATGTTGTCAGTATGTCTGATTTACAAGTTAGGAGGTAGATGTATCATCTAAGACATCACAGTTAGCAAGTGGGAGACATAAACTGGATTCCAGGTTGATCTACTAGGAACTTCAGTGATTTTGCTCCTGCTGAATTTACTTTGGGATCCAACCAACCTTTATTCATAAACTTCTCTCTGACCCCTTCTTATTTACCCTTTCATTTATTCTTCTTCTGTGGCATGGAATACCATTCATACTGTTTTCTCATTATGTAGCAATGGGCAAGGGTGTTATATCTCTGTCATGTCTCCTAATATAGCCTGGTCACCTGACTAAGGCAACAGTAGGTACAAGAAAAAAATGTATATTGACTGAGTATCTGCTGAGGGCCAGATGGCAAACCTGGCCTTTGATTTACAGTATTTCTAATGATCACCACAGACACGTGCACACATGCACATGACCATACACATAGACATACATACACACGCACATTTGGACTTCCAAATGAGGTGAGATGCAAAATATATGCAGAAAGGGCCAAACTGTGGCTGGAGACAGATGACAGGGTTATTCAAAAGATAATCAGAACAATGGCTGGCTGAAGGTGGCCTATCGTAAAAGTCACACTTTAGAAAGTTAATCTGGGACTTCCCTGGTGGTGCAGTGGTTAAGAATCCGCCTGCCAATGCAGGGGACACGGGTTTGATCCCTGGTCTGGGAAGATCCCACATGCCTCGGAGCACCTAAGCCCGTGTGCCACAGCTACTAAGCCTGTGCTCTAGAGCCCATGAGCCACAACTACTGAGCCCACGTGCCACTACTGCTGAGCCCATGTGCCACAACTACTGAAGCCTGCGTGCCTAGAGCCCGTGCTTCACAATGAGAGATGCCACTGCAGTGAGAAGCCCGTGAACTACTCTACAGAGTAGACCCCACTCTCTGCAACTAGAGAAAGCCCGAGCACAGCAATGAAGACCCAATGCAGCCAAAAAAAAAAAAAAAAAAAAGTAAATAAAATAAATTTAAAAAAAGAAAAATTAATCTGAGATTCCCACTAGGCTTTTTTAAGAAATTAATTCTGAATTTTATAAGGAAATGCAAATGACAGGATAACCAAAACTGTTCTTTTTTTTTTGGAAAGAACAAAATTGAAAGACTTAAACCATCAGCTTATAAGAGAACAATGGAACAGAGATGTGAGCATCCTGAAATTGACCCACTTATATATGGTCAATTGATTTTCAACAAAAATGTCAATGTAATCAAGTGGGGATGGGATAGTTCTTTTCAATAAATAGTATGGAGATAACTGGATACTATATGAAATAAAATGAACGTGGATTCTTTCCTGGCACCATATGTTAGAAGAAGAAGAGGGAGAAGAAGAAGGAGAAGGGAAGAAGGAAGAGTAGAAGGAAGAGGAAGAAGAAAGAGAAAAAGAAGGAGAAAATGTTTATATCCTTGGGTTAGGGAAAGATTTCTTAGGTAAAACTCAAAAAGCACAAACCATACCAAAATATGACATATTGGATTTAGTTAAAAGTAAAATATTTTGGCCTTTGAAAAACATCCTTAATAAAATGAAAAAGCAAATTACAGATTGGGAAAACAAATTTGGAAAATATCTATCTGGCAAAGGAATTGCATCCAGAATGTATCAAGAACACTTACAACTCAATAAACAGACTAACATCATGTTAAAATAAGTGGACAAATATTTGAATAGGCATTTCATAAACAGGACAATGAGGATGTTAAAAATACTGCATCATTGTAGTGCATCAGTTGTGCTACATCATTGGTCATTAGGGAAATGAAAATTAAAACCACTATGAGATGTGGCTGCACACTGAGTAAATAAACATTTAAAAGGCCAGCAACATCAAGTGTTAGTAAGAATGTGGAACAACTGACATTTTCATACATTGCTGGTGGGTGTATGCACTGAATTGTGTTCCCCACCACCACCAATTAATATGTGGAAGCCCTAACCTTAAGTACTTCAAATGTGATTGTGTTTGATGAGACGGCCCTTAAAGAAATAAACTAAGGTAAAACGAGGTCATATAAATGGGTCCTAATCCAAGATGACTGATGTCGTCATAAAAAGAGGAGATTAGGATACAGACACACACAGAAGAACAAGCATAAGGAGTCACAGGATAGAGACGGCCATGCACAGAGGCCACAGAACAAATCAATTCTGCTGATGTCTTTACCTTGGACTTTAACCACCAGGACTATGAGAAAATAAAATTTTGCTGTTTAAGTCACCCAGCCTATGGTACTTGGTTGTGGCAGCCCGAGCAAACTAATACAGTGGGAATGCAGAATGGCACATCACTAAGGGAATTCGCTTGTCAGTTACTTAAAATGTTAAACGTGAATTTAAGATATGACCTAGCAATGGCACTTCTGGGTTCCAGGCTTTCCTAGGATAAGACAAATTTTCACATACAGAACTCTGTATGTATGTTATTAGAAGTATTGTTCATAATAGCCAAAAACTGGGGCTGGGGGGAAGGGGAGGAAGGGAAAAGCTGTCAACTGGTGGAGGGATAAACTAGCAAAATGTGATATATCCATACAGTAGAATACATTCAGCAATAAAAAGAAACAAACTATTGATACAGGAGACACTAATAGGTGAATCTCAAAATCATTATGCTGAATTAAAGTCAGACACAAAGGAAATTCTAGAAAAGGTAAAACTGGAACAACAGAAAGATTAATGGTTGCTTGGGGCTGAGGTGTTGGGTGGGACGCTGCAGGGAGTAGCTAGAAAGGGGTACAAGGGAACTTTCTGGGGTGATGGAAACATTCCAAAACTTGATTGTGCTGATGGTAGCAGTTACCAGACTGTTGTCAAACTGTACAAAAAATTGGGTTAGTTTCGTAGTTTGTAAATTATACCTAAATAAAGTGGTGAAAACAAACAACTTTCTTCTCCAGTTGTTAAAATATCTCCCAATAAGTTTGTTGTGTGGCAAGCTGCAGACAGGTAAGAAGGCCGTTGAAGAATATACTGTCCAGTCTAGATGCCCTTAACTCCCCAAATAGAATGAAAGCAAAATCAGTGGAATTTGAGAATTGTACGTAATCAAATTCAAATTGTGAGGGCTAAAGCAATGTTGGTTAAAGAGATCCAGGAACATCGAAGAACAACCATATGGCTCTGAGATAATGCAAAGGATCAAATTATCCGGGTTATTTGTCCTGCAGTCATGTGTTTGTTTTTTGGGGGGTGAACATTCATTTTCTTTGGAATTCCCAGTACCTATTGGCAAAATGGGTAGGATGAACTTAGATACATTTCTATGTAACTCTGAGTTTTAGAATTATATATAAATATATGTCCATATTTCCAATGTCTTCTCGGAATACCTAAAAAAAAAAAAGATTTCTGAAGAATGAGAAATGTACACTGGGTCTTGAATCATGGAAGTGATTGGAATGGATGAAGCTGAGAGAAGGGGCATCCCATCCTAGAAATGCTTCCTGTAAAGGTAGAATTACAGTGCTTTTCTGAATACAGAATTAAAATGTATATTTAAGATGAAGTTCTAAAAACTTACTTCTTGTAATTATCTTTCATATTTGTATGATTTACCACTTAGAAAGCACTTTGCCATTGATCTCAGTTTATATTTATTACAATCTGAAGAAGTAGTTAATAGTTTCCCCACTCTACAGATGCACATCATAGAATT
Organism: Delphinus delphis; assembly: GCF_949987515.2. NCBI lineage: Eukaryota > Metazoa > Chordata > Mammalia > Artiodactyla > Delphinidae > Delphinus > Delphinus delphis. The sequence goes on along the minus strand of NC_082702.1, from coordinate 36,493,521 downwards.
CAGGTCATTTGCAAAAAGTCACATGACTTGAACATGGCAGAAATATGACTCAGGGCTAGCTGAGCTTCTTGATGGCAAAAACAGGGCTTTGTTGTTTCGAGCATAGTACTCTCAACTGGGAGAATCTTGTGACACCAATTCTCCTTCTGTCTAAGGTGCTCTTAAAATCAGCCTGATACACATACAGAGGTTAAGTCTCTCTCATTTTACATGAGTAATATTGTGGGAGGAAATATAAAATATTGCTGAATAACAGGTGTATCCTGCATTCTATAGCCAACCTTGTTTTCCTGTAATATATTCTCACCGGGAAATGCAACACCTGCAATGTTATATTTGCACACATAATTTTATTCTTTTCACTGTGTATCAAATCCATCTACAGGGCTCATCAATATGCCAATTTAAATTATAGACTACTCTAGCCTTTGTTTTGTACAGAAGCATTTCCCTGTACAAAACTATCAGTCAAAAGTTAAATTAGGGTCCAAATTCATTTTTAAAAGGCATAGCCAGCATATGATTTTACTGAATATCTTTTTTTTGATGAATCTGGATATACTATGTATGAATGACTTATAAATAAAAATAAGGGTGAAATACACGGATACACATCAATATGTGAACCAAATTGCAATGAATGTACATATTTTTATTATTGGTACTTGAAGAATTTTTTTTCATTTAATTTTAGTGAGTTTCTTGTTCTCAAAGTGAGTGGCCAAAAATCACTGGTGTTTTATATGCAAGATAAAATCTATTCAGTATTTTATAGAAATTTCATAAAAGAAGGCAATTTATTAGCCACACTTTTTGATGAGCAATACTTCCTTAATTCTTTTAATATTGTAATCATGAGAACTGTTATCCCTGAGTAAAAAAATATTTGGTGAGTTTGAAATTGTGAAGCAAAGTAAAAAAGAAAAGAACAACTAAAAATGATATATTAGACTATATTCACAGACCCATGTATGCATGCACTCACATTCTTATATATTTCTTCTTTCTTGTAGTTTGCTATTTCATGTGACTTCTTTTCTTGTGATTAAAAACACAAGCTAAAAAAAGCCTTTCAAATATAGCTTCTTGTCCTTACCTTTCTGTAACTACACTGTAGTGTAATTGCCTATTTATTCTACAAAGGTAAAGACAACACCTAAGAAAGATGTATGGATACTTCTTGGGATAAAGACCAAGCATTGTTCATCGTTTTATCTCCAACACTATTAGATTTCCTGACATGTAGTTACAAAGTTCAATAAATTTTTGTTGAGTGAAAAACATGCATGCATAAATGAAACAAAATAGCAGGAGGGCAGTTTATGGCATGGATAAAAATATATTAGCTTTAAAGTCAAATAGAACTAATGTTAAGGTGCTGGTCTCTGCCTTCTTCAGAACTGACTCAGGGCAGATTAATAGTAGGCATTGCTCAAAAACATTGTAAGGCAAATGAAAACCCCACAGTTATTTGGGACAAGAGTTTACGGTCAGGACATTCAGTAGATCTCCTAAAGCCTGGAGGAAAAGTTGGGGAAAGAATTTCTTTGGGATTTTAGGGTATTCAAATGTGTCTGTATAAAATAAGGAATTTAGAAAGCCACACACATACCCAGGACAGGACACAAACTCAGGAAAGATCTGAGAAGAAGCTAAGCTTTCACTTCTGGCTGATTTCTAGGCTCAGTATAAGCAGGAAGTGAAGGCTGAGGCAGAGTTGTAAATGTCTTGGCTAAGTGTTAGGAGAGTCCCAGCATAATGCCACTCTGTATGCCCTGGAAGAGGTGTTGGTTTTTGTCATCGTGGTGGTTTTCTTGCATTTTTATAGCTCCTTACATTCAAGGAAATAGCCAAACACTAGTTGAACACATGCTAAAGGGAAAGAGATTTCAACAACCACACATGACAAAAAATACAGTTTTTCTAAAAATATTGGAAAAGTCCCTAAATAAATGGGCAACTATAGCCTTCAGTAATCAAAACCAGAAAACCTAGGGAAGGGAGAGAATCTGATTTCCAGAGTAACTATAATATAATATTTGAATATCCTGTTTTCAAGTTACAAATTAATTATAAGAAGCAGCATCATTTTTTCCCCTCCTTCACTTCAGTAGGCCACACTAATACTTAGTTTCTACGACTACACTTTTTTCCACAAAGAAATTACATATGTATATAATGTGCATATATATATATGTCCATATGTCTATTATACATATATGTATATATAATTTATATATATATATATATATATATATATATAAATATATAATATTTCATGATTCCCATAATTCTGGTGGGGACTTTTGGGTACAGTCAGAGTCAAACCTGATATGGTTAAATGCGCCAGTCAGTCTAGAATCATTCATATGTCCCAAATATTCACTGTTCATTTAGGGAATAGTATTTGACACAGTACTTGTAACACTGGAAGAACATAATGTCTGCTAGTTCCTACATTTGCTTTAGGAAACAGTTTTTGTGAATTCTACCAGCTGTACTTTCATAAAGTCCCATTTGAGTAATTTCTTTTTTAAGGTGTTGTCATTGCCCATTTTAAACAAATCATGTTTCAGGAACACTCTGCTTCTTACTTTCATGTAACAAGAATTTTACGCATTATTTATGTTTTAACTTCAGCTTAAAGTACTTTTATTCTGTATATGTGTGTTTAATTATATTACTTTATATATAGGTATACATACATATATAGATAGTTACATTAATTAGTGTATATGTATGGATACACGACCTTTTTTGTATGGACTATTTTATTTTTTTAATTTTTTAAAAATATTTATTTTATTTATTTATTTATTTTGGCTTTGCTGGTCTTAGTTGTGGCATGTAGACTCAGTTGCGGCATGCAGGCTTCTTAGTTGCAGCATGAGGACTCCTAGTTGTGACATACAAACTCTTAGTTGTGGCATGCGTGCAGGATCTAGTTCCCTGACTAGGGATCGAACCAGGGACCCCTGCTTTGGGAGCGTGGCATCTTACTCACTGGATTACCAGGGAAGTCCCGTATGGACTATTTTAAACATCCAAGAATACAAAAAATAATGTAACAGATGCCCATGTACTCCAATACAGAATAAATAGATGATTTAAAAAATAATAGTATTTCATGTATTTGTTTTACTTTTTAAAAAATAAACATGCTACAAAAGAATTTAACACCCCTCCATGTATATCCCTTTCCTTTCTCCCTAAATGCAATTAATATCAAGAAATTAGTATGTAAACTTCCATTCATGTCTTAATGCTCTTAATACCTATGCAGATTTTTACATATGCATGTTTTCATAATCATATTTTAGAGTATGTTGTACAATTTATATAAATGGTATAGAGCTTATCTTATTAGAACTTTTATGTTTCATTCAATGTTATGTTTTAAACGCTAGCCATGTTTATGCATACTGGAGCTAGTTCATGCATCTTCCTTGCTGTATTACATTGTATTGTATGAATGTGCTTCAGTTTATTTATTCTCCCTATTTATGAATTATATGTTCATTACTGTGAACTACCAGTAATACTTAGAAAGGAGACAGGTTTTATCCTAACAACCACTTGATGACTTATTGATTCAATATCCTGGGAATGGAATTTGTCTCCATTGTACAGAAACAAGAGTATTATCTCATTGCCCTAGCTGAAATTCAAATTAATATCTTCTGTATTTTGAAAGCTGCAAAAACCAATAATTAAATAATGACTTTTCTAGAAAATCAAATATATTGTTACTTTAAGATAATAAATCAATCAGTACTTTCTACATCTGGGTAATTGCCCACCGGTGTGTTAGGAACTAGGGACATGAGATGAAGAGGGATAAAACGGTTCATCTTAATTTTCCGGGAGCTCATTGTCTGCTGGAGATGGCTAATACCAAAAACAATGAACACAGGGGAGAAAAAATTGTAAGTGCAAAAGAAAACTTGAAACTGGTAGTAGTTAGCATGTGATGGAGCAGTTTGAAGAAGGCTTTGTAGAAAAAAAGCCTTTCATGTATTTTGCAGGAATCAGGAAACTGTTAGCATTCAGTCAGTGAGAGGCACTGAAAATAAAGTTGAAGTATAAGGGCATTTAGAAGTAGGAAAATCCCATAGAAAGAATCAATATTTGGATCTCCTTGAAAATAATCTGAATATATATATATATATGTATGTATGTAATTTTCACCTGTAAGGTGTATATTAAACTCTAAGAACCTTGAATATGACAGCTGAATCACATACCCAAGTTTTTCCCACAGCACAATTAGAGAACCTAAAAATTCGTAGGTGTTCTATAAATAGCTGGTGGATAAATAAATAAAGGATAAAACATTATCATCATTTTCAAAAAACTGAAATAAATTAGAAGAAAAAAAAGCAGGCTAATGGAAAAATATTTGAGGGTATTAGTTTTTCAAAAGCCATTTTCCATCTTCAATTCATGTAACAGGAGACATAACTGTGTTTGCAAAAGATTGATTAATCCTGATGAACCAAGAACAATATTTTCTCATAAATGATGTTTATTTTTTTATTTTTAAAAATATTTATTTGGTTGCACAGGGTCTTAGTTGTGGCAGGAAGTCTCCTTAGTTGTGTCACTGGCTCCTTAGTTGAAGCTCCAGAGCTCCTTAGTTGCGGCTCACCAGCTCCTTAGTTGCCGCATGTGGGCTCCTTAGTTGTGGCATGCAAACTGTTAGTTGCAGCATGCATGTGGAATCTAGTTCCCTGACCAGAGATTGAACCCAGGCCCCCTGCAATGGGAGCACGGAGTCTTATCCACTGCACCACCAGGGAAGTCCCTTGTGGATGAAGTTTAATATGATCATAGATTCAACAAGAAAAAGAGAAGGCAGGGGAGATAACACACTAGAAAAATTAAAGATGCACCCCAAAACCCAACACAAAGTATCAAAAACAAAACAAACCCCAAAAAGAATATCAAAAATTTAAGGCCCTTTCAAATTTGGCCTCAGTGCTCTATTTCAAAACAAGATGGAAAAGAATTAGGAAAAAAAGTGCCCACCCATTTATAAACCTTGTAGCATGAATTGATACACACAGTTGTCTCAAGAGAAAAAAACTACTGACAGTAATTGCATTTTGACTGACATATTTTAAAAGCAGAGAGAGTATCTGTGACTTTCAGCAAATTAAACCAGCATCCATGGATATGTACGTGTTACTATAATTGCAGAGTGTTTTCTACTACATAAATAATCTTAAATGACTGCCTTTACCTATACTTTGAGTCCCAACATATTTTCTAGGTATTTGACACTGTTCATGATTTGTCAGCCTTTCTGACTTTAGTTTGTGTATGATTCTTCCATGCACTTTATTTCACAGGAACGCCTGACTTTTCACTGTTTAGTGCACCTTCAAATGTTGTATATGCTAGCGTTATTTTCAGCCTCCTCTCCTTCTCAAGCTGGTAAAAACCTATCTAATTTTCACAGTCCTCGTGAAAGTCACCTCCTGCATGGGGCCTTCTTTAATGCTTTTCTCACATGCTCTTTGCAGTTTAACTTACCTCTTTTCTCTGTGCTTCTGTAGCATTTAACATACATCACTACTGATGAATTGTGTGCATTTATTCTCATACCCAATAATTTATTTAAGATAGAGCAGAACTGAAATATTATGCAAGCCTAAGCCATTATGCTTTAAAAAAAAAAAAAAAAACTTTGAGAAAAATTTAGGCTTGGAGAGTTTCAAAAATAGTACAGAGAAATCCTGTGTAACCATTATCCAGCTTCCCTTGATGTTAACACTTTACATAATTGTAGAACACTTGTCAAAACTAAATGTAATCTTGGCACAATACTGTTAACTGAAATTAAGTATTGATTTGGAGTTCATCAAATTTTTAACTAATGTTCTTTTTTTTCTGTTTCAGCATCTGATTTAGTTGCATTTAATTGTCATGTCACTTTTGTCTTCTCCGATCTGTAACACTTTCTCACTCTTTCTCTGTCTTCCATGATCTTGACACTTGTGACAAATACTAGTCAATTACTTTATACAGATCGCTCAAATTCGGTTTGTCTGATGTTTTCTTATGATTAGATTGAGTTATGCATTTGTCACAAAAAACCAAAGTGGCAGTGATGTGTCATCATATGGATGTACGTAATATTTATATGTATTACTGATGTTGTTAAACTTGATCATTTGATTAAGGTGGCATCTGCCAGGAATCTTCACTATAAAATTAGTTTTTTTTCCTTTCTAATTACTAAATATTCTGTGGGAAAAACTTCAAGACTATGAAGATATACTGATTTTGCATACAACCTTGCCCACTATTTTTAGCATTTATCACTGGATCTCAGCTGCAGAATTTATTATCGTGGTGTAATTTTATGAAATTGATTTTTAATTGAAATTTTTACATTAAATTTTATTCCATTACTGTAGTGATTTTGTACTTCCCTCATTATTTTTAACTTATCGATTGGAATTTTTCAGTGAGAAAGGTTTTTCTTCTCCATTTATTTAATTATCTCCTTATTTAATTAGTTATATCAGTATGGGCTTATGGATATTTATTTTATTTCCTGGGTAATAATCCAATACTAGCATTACTTATTTCTTGGTCATTTTTTTACCCCCAACTTGGCCATTGAGAAGTCTTTCAGTTTGGCCCCTGTGCTCTTTAGATGGGCTATGCCCATTCCATTTATTTTTTACCACTTCATAATCTTGCCCCACAAAATGCTCCAGCCAGCACAGTGTTTTGAACGATAACAAGAGCACAGTTTGTAAACAGGTACATTGAATTTCAAATCTGGCTCCTTCTAACTCACTGTTCTTGCATATACTATCTTTTTCTCTATTCTTCAATTTCCTTATTTATAAAATGGGCCTAACTGTATTGAGGAAATTGACGGTTGTCAATAAATTGTCCTCAGTCTGTATTTGATAATTTGTGTATCATTAAATGCTCACTATTGAAGAGCTGACTCCTGAGATGATAGCGTGAAGAATCCCACAGACTTACTGTCCAATGAAACAAACATGAGTAGTGAAAATTATTACTTTTTAAATTTTAATCAGATATCCTACTTTACATATTAAATGAATGAATTGTATGTTATGTGAATTATATCTTAATAAAATTTAAAATTATATTTAAAATAAATTAAAAATATATCAGTATAAATACACTGTTTTAAATATTAAAGGGTTATCATTTATAAAAGTGCCCAAATAAGGATTTCTGGATATAAGACATTGAAAGACTCAGATAATGAACTATTAATAGAGCTATCTGAAGAAAGGACTGGCTGCCAGGAGAGTAAATATTAATTTCTTAACGAAGTTTAAAAGAATAAAAAGCTAGCTTAACAGTGTGAAAAGATTCCAGAAATAAATGGATTTAATGTTTTATTAGAGGGATTTGAAAGGCCAAGAAAATTTTAGGTTCTCCATTTTTTTGGCAATTAATTTAATTATTTGAGTGATATTTTTAAGGAGAAGCCATTCTTCATTATTTCTATAAAAGTTACTGTGCAAACTAGAGAAAAGAATTACTCTTAACAATAACAAAAATTGAAAAGATGAATGATGGCATATGGCATAGGAAACTAGACTGAGTGGAACTTAACACTGATGTTCCTGGATGGTCTTTCTAGAATTTAAAAAACTGTTTGTTGACCTTGATGTTTATGTAATTTTTTTAGGAACAAAGAAGGAAAAGCTAGAGTTATAAAACTTAAAATGTCTAAAAATAATTACAAAAGTTTCTGAAAAATTTTATGAGTGATTAAACATATTGAGAGGCTTGAGGGTAAGAGCATGGATTCTTGAATCACAATACTGAGAACTGAAGACTGTTTCTACACCTCATTATTAGCAATATTTAACTCGTCAGAATTCTTATTTCCTTACCTGTATAGTGGGGAAAGTAATGGGGAAAATAACCTATCTCACTGGGATACTATGTGGTTAAATGAGAAAATGCATATGAGGCATTTAATATAGCATTAATAATAGTAACTATTATCATCCTTAGGGTAGATGCTATAAGAAGTGTGTGCTAATTTCATAGACTCTTTAATGTGTTTTGATCCAATTCATTCAGGAGGGTCATCTTGATTCATATTGTTTATTCCCTGAAACATGCATATTGCTTAATTGAAATAACCTTTAAAAATTGGTGTGTGTAAGTAAATATTATTTAGCTAACCATGAGTCAATCACAAAGTCATAGACATCTGAAAAATCATGGAACCAATGTTGTCATGGTGTTGTTTTTCTTTCCATCACGAAAACTGAATCCTATTGATGTTTCAGGGAAGAAAAAAATAACAAGAGATCTCTGCGGTACCTTGTATGGGGAAAAGTTATAGAAAAATCACTGACTCTTATCAAAAAGACATTTATATCCATTTGAGATCTCTACTTGAATACCTACTTTGCTACTTAGGAGCTGAATTACATTAAAAAATCACTTAATCTGTTTATTGTCAGCTTCCTCATATTTGATTTTGGGCTAATAGTTTATGCAGTTTATGCAGGTTTGTACAAGAATTGAATGAGACTATACAACATAACTAGAGTACTTTGCCTAGTATATAAATGAAATTAAAGAAACGTCCTATTTTCCATTCTCCATTCGCTCTCTTTCTATGACAAAATATTGTCTCACCAGTTATAATAGGAAATGAAGCTAGTTTGCTATAACATGTTCCTGGCTGAACTAATATTGTTTCCTAGGAACCATCGATTCCTTTTCTAAGTAATTACATATTATCGTGTAAGTAACCACTTTTCAAATCTTCTCTGTGATTTGATATAAATGGATCTCAGAATTTACTTTATCTCCAACCCAAAAGAACCTGATAAGGTATCTCTGTGACCCTCAAAAGTAGTTGATAGGTAAATGGTCACAGTAGCTTGAGTTGTGGTTTCCAAAATCAAGAAATCTAACTTATATCCTAATGTCCCCTCACCCATCCACAGTTCATTCTGAGAAAACATGCCAAACCTTTACCATTATGGGGAGCATTTAAGGCAGGAGAAATGCAAATCCAATGAAGTTAAGTAGGTGTGGTTATATCTTTTCCTTTTCCCAACATCCGAATTTCTGAATTCAGGGCAGTTACAGCTCCCATTGTGTATAACAATGTGATATGTGTGGATCCCTAACCTCATAGAGCTCATATGTGTAGTTGGTAGAATTGGGTATAAGTAATTACAACAGATCTTCGTAAGAACAATGATGTGAATGAGTCCTTGATCCAACTGTGGCACAAAGGTTGTGAGTTGGAAAATCTGAAAACACATAATTTTTGAGATAAGTATTGAAGAAATAATAGAAAATTTCAGATGCATAAATAGAGGAGAATACTTCTGGCAGTAGAATTGGCCTGTGCAAGAGAAGGCATCGGGGAACATAACATATTTAGAGAACTACAGATAGTTTGTTATGAATTTGAAAAATCAGGGACCAGCTCTTAAGGGGTCTGTAAATCTTGACTGCCATCTATGTATGTGGGCCAGAAATACATGCTTAATTTGGACAACATAACTTAGAATCACTTTGAAATACAGAGAGAGGCGGAAATCACAGAACATAGAGAGGGGTTGACTGTTCTCCTCTCCTCAACTATGATTAATCAGGGAATAGTCAATCAGTGATGTCAAGCAGATGGTTGTTGTAGTCAACGCAGGATGCACAGTATGTGCTTGTTGCAAAATGCTGTAATTTCTGGTTCCTGTAAATTGAAAGGCTGCCCTAAACATCTGTGATCTGTCTCTTGAAAGGTACAGTGTATCCAAAGATTTAACTGATTTTTCTTTGATATTCAGTGACATCTTTAGCAACCAACATAGGATCTGGAAGCTTTCTCTATAGTGTGGCCCATGACTAAGCAAATCATTAGCTTGTATAAGGTGAAGTAAAGGTTGCTACTAACAAATGAAAACTTAAAAAAAATCTATATAATAAACATATATAGTTTCCATGGTTTTAAAGCTTGTGGTTGAGCTATACTGGAACAATGTAGTTAGAATGTGTTTGGCTTCTGAGAACTACAGAACTCTCTCTAGGCACAAATGATTCCATTCAACTTCCTGCACCAAGAGACTTGAGCGAACTCTACCATGGCTTCTATCAGCTCAATACCATGACCCTACGGCGATCCCATACCTTCTTAAAATGCTTGCCTGAGAAAGCTCAATGCTGCCAAAAGAGTTTACTGTTTGTTCCAGCCAAAATTTGACTATAAGATCCTGACCTTCCTTTTCTTAGATGGTTTACTTTAGAAAGCTTACAATTATAAATCTTTTCTCTTTCCATTTAAGACACAAATCTTTTACCACCCTGAAATGTCTCCTCAAGGACCTGGGGCCATCTCTTTGAAATGCAGATAAGCAGGGAGATAGCTCTCCTGTCTCCCAGTAGGAGAGTAAGAGCTTAATTTTGGTGGTTGCCTTGCTCCAGTTTGCAAAACTACCTCCTGTCCTAAAGATACAGAGTTGTTTCTCCTCCAGATAAGGGCAGTTAACAAACCCAGCTGGCCTAATCTCATTGACAACCCCCCTTAACCTAATTCAGTAATTTTCCTTTAGCACACGTCAATGTTTAAAAAGTTTCAGTGGAATGGAGCTTGGTTCTGTGTTGAAGTCTCTCTCCTCTACTGCAGTAGTCTGAATAAAATCTATCTTACCACTTTTAAAACTATCTGGCTTCATGTCTCTTTGACACTTTCAGAGAATGAAAAAAGAAACCGTAGTAAATCTTTTTGCTCTTTGCTTTAATCTTTTTAACTTGCTGATTTTATCCAATTATCAACTAGGGCTTAAAGGGAACATCTTTCACAATAGGAGGTAGGGTTTGTAAATGCCTCAGCAGTTCCCTATAGATTTTAATGCAGGATATCACAGATTTTTGGTTAGTTGATGGTGATAGCATCCATGCTTCTCCAAGTTCTGGAATCTCCCTAAGTGTCATCGTGTTTTCCTTGTGTCTGTCTGTCTCCTGCAGAGAGAAACAAGGAAGAGAACTTGAGTTTGGAATAAGACTGTAATTGAAGCTTTGGTTGCATGACCTTCGGCAAGTCACTCAACCTGATAAAGGCATCATTTGCTTTTATGTTATGTAAGAACAGTAATACTTATCTCACAAGATGAAATAACGTTGTAAAACATTTAACCTAGTGCCTACAAAGTTTAAAATAGGCAGTAAATAAATCTCTCACCCTCAAAATGCTGAAAAGTTGATTTTTGTTGTGAAAAGAAGCTTGTAAGTTGGGAGGCTTAGAAAAGACAAAAAAAAAAAGCAGAGAGTATCAAAATTTAAGGACCCCTTGACTGTGAAATGCAAGAATAAATGAAATTCCCAACAAGCAGTAAAGGAAAATCTTCTTCCCTTTGGGCTACATTCCCTAACGATCCAGACCATGGAGAGGGTATGAGGTCTGATCTGGGCCCGTGGCTAAGAACCCCAATCATATTCTATCTTATACAGCACTGGGTTATGACCACAGATGAGAAAGTAAGAGTATAAGTAGCAGGGCTTTTCCATATTCATGGTGAAGTGAAGGCCTTCAAGTTCCATTAAGAGATTGCCTATGATCTGTTTCCCAGGCAAATAACGGCTTGTGAGGGGGATTCTGAGAGTACTTGTGAAGAAGCAAGGAACAGGGAGGATCCAGTGCTCTCTGGTCCCTCGTGCTCTTCTCATATGCTCTTCTGCTGAAGGTAACTTTACAGTAAGCTGAAGGGAACATCCCCAAGCTCTGTCTTCCCATCAGTACCACTGCATGGCTCAGCCTTCATAGGTACTCCAACAGGAACCGGATGCTCCCAGAAGCTGGGCCCAATTGAAATCATAATAAAGAACTGTGAAATGATAATTACCAGCTCCTATAATCTTTTTTTCTCTATCCATTGAATGGAATAATCATTCCTATCCTGCCTATTTGAGAATAAAATGCAATACTATTGCTGTTCAAGGTGCAATATGATTCATAGAATAGAGGTTCATTTTTTATTAATAATTTTAACATAAACCAGATAACATGGTCAGTAAAAAGTAATTCTCCGTGCACATGTGTGCAAGAAGGGGATTCTTCTTCCCCATGTACAGTCATAGAGGAAACAACAGCCCTGGTAGGGTGCACCATATCCAGTGATGGCTGGTATTCAAAAAGGGCAAACAAAGCACATAATTTATTTAAATATATCCTTTGTGTGTTCTACAGGAATGTTAATCCGAGTTCTGAAGCCTCTTGGAGATATTTTAGAATGAAAACCTGGCTGCTATTTGCATAATCCTAACACTTCAGGAATGAATAACGATAAACCCTTGTTGTTAGTCTGTGTATAAGAAGACAGATGATTATTCAGTGGAATAGTTGGGATTTCCAGTGTTGTTCTACAAAAACCTAATCCCTAGAGATGTATTAGGGGAAAAATAGCAATAACTATGATCAAATGTATCATAATCTATTGCCTGATAGGGTGGGGACATCTGATAACATAGTACAAGTTCTAAAAGTCCTAAAATAAAGTAACTCTATAATTTCATTTAATCTAGATTGCCCCTAATACATTAGTCCAGAATTTCTAAAATAAGAATAATAAAAGAGACCCTAAAAAAAAAAAATCTGAATATCAGTTTTCTGGAAATCCTGCCTCATCATATTTATTATTATTAAACTGTACTGATACTTTATACCACTGCAGTTTTAGTTACCAAATGATTATGTTCTCATTTTATTTCTCTAATGCACTAAAATATGTTATAAAGGGACAGTAACTATGTTGGTAATGATGCAGGAATATATAAATGCACAGATCATTACAGAAAGCCCTGGCAATTGATTTTTAGATAAACTGATATTCAAAATTAGTCATGATAAAGAAAACAAAACAAAGAATAGGAAAAAATGCTCTAAATATCATTATAGGGTAATTAGTTACTTATTAAAAATAATTAGTTTTATGTTTATTTTACACCAGCATGCCAAATACATGTTCAGGTAACTTGGTAATTAAATTCAGTCATACAAAATAGAAAAAATGTATATTTTATTTTTCCTCTTTTTTGGAAAGTATTCATATTCTAAATCCATTTACACATATTTCTTATTTCCTCTGGAAATTTTATAGTTGTAGAATTGTTAGTATAAAGGTTGTACCTTTCTTTTAGGTTTCAAATGTGATATATCATGTATATGAGAATGTTTATTTTATTCCATATCTTAGCCTTCTTTCTGCCACCAGGAAAATGCTCCAAATATTTGCTGTCTTATGAATCAAACTATTGTTCATTCGTTCTTGCATTCACTCACTCATGCATGCTTTCATTCATTTAGCTCCATGTTGTAATAATTACTCTGCTGCTGCTACTTCATAGTAGTAGTTATATGTATGGACTTCGGAAACAAATTGTCCGGGATCAAGATCAGTCTACAGCACACAGACTGTGAGCAAGTCATTTATGTTCCCTAAGGCTCATATATAAATGGGTGAATGAAGGTAGTACCTGTATCAAATTTTGGAGGATATAGTATGTTAATCCATTAAAGGACTAAGGACAAAACCTGCCCCACAGTAAGCGTTCAGTGAATCCTATGTTTAACAGCAGTTTTAAGCACTGATGTCCATTAAGCTCTTAGTTAGTATATGTCAAACTCTAGCCTAAGAAGTTTGCATGACTTTATATAGGTATATGTGTGTGTGTATATGTATATGTGTGTGTGTGTGTGTGTGTGTGTGTGTGTATACATGTGTATATATATAAGTATGTTTATATTTATGGTTACTTAATTAGGGTTAAATTAAAGATATAGATAGATGGATATAGTTAGAAATAGATATATCCATATATATATAGATATGTATAGTTATAGAGATACACATACACAACTTTGGCTTTTGAAATAATTTTGCAGATGATAAAATAGAAGATCAGAAGATTTAAGGAAGTTATATAAGGCCATGATGTGTTCAGAAGGTGATCAAACCAAAATTAAAACCAGCCAATCTCATTCTGAAGCATGGGTTCTCTATGGTTGCAATCTACTTCCTAATTTTGATTTGCTAGCCAGACTCACCTAATTCAAAAATATTTGTAGGTATGAATATGTCACCTCCAAGTGCATCTAGAAGAAGAAGAAATTCTCCTTGATAAGGCATTTCTATTCCTTTTACATATTCTTTCCATAAACAGTTCAAAACAAACATTGAAGTAAAGTGCAGGCATTTAATCAATCGTAACACCCATTTATCACTGCTTAAACTACAAAGCAATAGAGATTATCCCTTTAATATTTAATACATTCATAAATCTGCTTCAAAAACTCTGTCCCTTCCTGTGCCTGTACTTCTTCCCCTATGGTTTACTGCTTTTCAGAGGTTTCTTGTATGAAAGTTCTACAAGACTAAATCATTCTTAAGCAAAAGAGCAGCCATGTTATAATTGCAAATAAACCAGATTATAACATGTTATTGACCCTCGGTGATCAACATGAATCATTATTATTAGCACATATCTACTGTGTGTCTGTATTTCTCTGAGCACTGTGTTTCATCCTGGAAAAGCCTTTCCCTTTATTGAGCACACAGGTTACTGTGGATGAGACAAATACACACTATACACTACAACAAATATATAAGAATATTAAATCGTGTGTGTGTTTAATAAAATGTACTCTCCTTCCCCCTGCCAAAAATCATTTATTTCCCATTGCCCCCAAGATGAGAGGTAAAGGGATTATCATATTTCTGAATAATCTGGCATAAGCCTATCCTTCCAGTCTCATCTTGGCTCATCTTTTATCACCACACTGCAGCCACATTCACTTTGTTCATTCTTAGAACAGGCTGTCTTTAGGCCAGCTCTCTAGAAACAGAGGCTGAGATGGATATTCTAAATTTGTTGGAGGTGTGCTTCCAGAAGAAAGGTCTGAGGAAAGTAGGTAAGTCAGGGAAGAAATGCCAAGCAACAAATGTGGTCTCAGATGGAGACTAGCTTCTAAATAATCCCATAAAAAAGTTCTGGACACAAATTGCACAACAGAGCTACTGCCACCTCCAAGTTATGGGGCCAGTCTTTTGCACTTGGTCAGGCTATGTCTTTGCCCCTCTGTGAGAGAGGGAGTCACTTCCCATGTGAGTTTGTGGGCTATTCCATTTCTTTGAGGGCTTTCCTCCAAGTAAGGAACAATTATGAACTGTTAGCAGTTGACATTTCTAGGGTCTTGGGTGTGGATATACCAGCCCCTTATGGTGGGTGCATTCTCAGAATACTTCTTGTACTGCTCATGTCCACTTGCTTCTCAAATTAAGTTTATTCCACATAGTTACAGCTTCTCCAGGACCCTAGTTATCACAATATGTGACAGTTTACGAGAGGAGGGTTAGTGGGACAAACTGCAGCCCATGCTGCAATTCTCCCAAAGTCATTACTGAAACCTGTCATCTCCCTCCCCCACATGTTCTGTATCCTAGTTCTCCTAGGCTAGAGTTTCTGCAAGTCTAGATTCTTATTTCTGAGGACCCTGAGGTGCTGGTCACCATGTTCTGATCAGGTATGATTATTGTACTTGCCCATTTTCCATTAAAACCAAGCATGGAAGGACCAAGTGAGGCTGTAGTGGGATCAGCTAAGTGCCCACTGGTCTCCTGTTTGGCCATGGGCAATTATCCAGAGAAGGGAGCAGCTGTGAATTGTTAAATATCACAAAAGCCAGGGAATAAGTAAACCAGCAAGTGAAGGAGATCTGGGTGGGGCATTTACAACATGCAGGCTTAACTCTTCACTGCCTCAGCGCTTTTGTACTTCTGATCCTTTTACTTGGAACATTTTTCCTTCTGTTTGAATGGCTGGCTCTTACACATTATGTAGTTGAGAATTGTGCATGCTTCCTCTTCAGAGATGCCATTGCCAACCATCCCACCTAGATACTATTGTCATTATTTTCCATACCAGGACTGTGTTGTCCTCTTTCCAATACTTGGCTAGATTTACAGTAACTTGCTTTATTGGACAACTTTGATTTTTTTCTATGTTTACTGTTAAAATATATGCTCAGTGGGGTAAAAGTAAATTTGTTTACTTCTGCATCACTCGTCCCTAGGATAGAGATTAAAACAAAGAAACATAACAAATGTAAAACAAATATTTGTTGAGTGCATATCTGAATGCATCAGCTATGTATGAAGACCTTAATTGGCCACTGCATTCATCTTTTATTATAGGTCTTGTAAATCTCTCCACTGTGTTAGGACCCAAGGATCACTTCATAATTTGTCTGCTTTACATTCCCACAATACAATGTATGCCTGTTGCGATGCCTTCCACACCTACCACCAGGGGCATCTCATGCCCTTAACGACTCAGTCCTTTTATTTTATTTTACTTTTTCTTTGAGTTTGAAACCTTATGAAAGACATTTAGTTGCAGTCAACTGACCTAGCCCTACCACCCTTTTTTTTTCTTGAAAAAGTCTAACCAATTCTGATCATGATACTGGAACTCAGTGCCTTAGGTCTAACCCAAAGGAAAAAGACATGTCTTAACCATTAGGTGTTCAACAGATGTATAATTCCTATTTTCCTGTTGTTAGTATTGTATTTGATTTCAGTAGCTTCAGTGTGTCTATTCATCTTTAAAAATGCTTTCAAGAGGTTTCATGTCATTAATGATTAATTGTTAATAATTAATTTTGGAACCTAATGCAGGATAATGTGACTCCCTTATTTTTAAAGTAGTGAAGTGTAAGAAAGGTTAGAAAAGTCTCAGAGGTAGGACACTAAGTGTGGTGTATTAATTCTGTGTAACAGGAAACCTACATAATTCATTTGGGGAATAAAAGTAAAGTTTGAGTTTCCATTTTTTTATATGCATATGTGAGCATCTGTGTGTCTACATATGCATGCATGTATAGGTATATGCGTATATACACATATGTATACACACATATACATATGTATAAATGTGCGCATATATATGTATTGTAATCTCATAAATAAGATGTGATCTTTCTTATCTGATATATTGAGGTGCTTGACTAAGAATGGTGGTGGTGTTAATATCCCATACCTGTCAGTGCTACCCTTTAATAAAGTTTACCCCTCTCTTATAAAAATACAAAAGTCAGTTCAAACTGTTAGCATATTCATATCCTTAGTGTCATCGATTTTGAACACTCCATATGTTGTCTTTTGTACCTTTGAAGATAAGATGTAATTATTGAAAAAAAAAAGGATCAATAAAATAAGAGATTTTGGTGCTTATTCATTTATCCCACTCTGCCTCAAGCTCGATTTTTCAAGGAAAACAAGCCATTTGCATGTACTTTCCTTGGGAAAGAAAATTAGGGGGAGTCAGTGTTCTGGGAAAATTCTTGAAATTACTTTAAGTGTTGTATACTATCTGATGGTTAAAGTATCTATAAAATTACGCGTCCGTAACATGTCTGTGAACTCTGAAGGAAATTTTGAGTAGAGTTGCCATTCTATAACGATATAAGTGATATTTCTAGGGATTCATCTTGGAATCTCTTCTAGGCATACCAAAAATAAGATATTTAATTGCACTTTGATAATTGTCCAGACTCCACTGTGGCTGTGCTTATTCTGTGTAGATATAATTCAGCTAATCAGTAGTGTGGCAATTCAGTTGACCCTTTTAAGTGACCAAGATATCGCCCCCCTTCTTAGGCAGTATAGTCACATCTTATTCGCTCAGCTGTTACTGAAATAACAAAAGCAATGCTTCCCATCCAGCCCAGGCTTTGAGGCTTAAGATGTATTCATTTCGAACATGGATATTCATGAGTTTCCTTTCTTTTAGTTTATCTGTCCCTGCCTTTACTTTCCTAAATCTAATTTTAGTATGTGTATAATACTCCGATATTTTGAGTGTACCCTTGGAAAAAACTAATGCATAAATTAACGTAAATAATCCCTTAGATGCAGTTGTATCCTAAACCATCTGTCTATCTGAAGTCTGAGGTCTTCCATTTGATTGGTTGGACAAATCCCATGATTTTGGATAATTCTAGACCTGACCCCAGTGAAAACAAATAACAACTTTTAAAGTAGAAAGATAAAGTAGAAAGATATTCCCTGGAATTTTCTAAAGAACTTAGCATCACAGACTCATGGAACCTTGAGGATAAAAAGAACAAAAGGTCACTTGAGGGATTTATAAACGTTGGTACACTTCCTATTTGTTCCTTCAGCTCTTTGCATCTTGGCTTGCATCTTTATTTTATATTCTTTTCTTCTCCTTTCATTTCTCTCAGTGCCCTGCATGTCTGCAGAAGGAAGGTTAGATGGTTTCCCTATTGCCAGCATAAATGGGACCAGGGACACTAACCTTGTCCAGTCAAGCACCTGATGCTTGAATTATCTTGTAAATGTTTTCAACAAATTCCTATCCTCTATTATATTGTACCACTACTAATAGCAAAAATAATTAGGAACAAATATAACTGATGAAAAGCATATTGTTATTTATATTATAATTGAGTACTTTGATGTTCCAGGCACTTTTATATAAATTACTGCTGATCCTTGTATGTATCATGCAAAGAAGATGCTGTTGCTATTGTCCAGAGAAAGTAACTGAGGTTTAAAGAAACAAAGTGACTTGCTCAAAGACATATGTGTGGGGTTCCAGACTAGGTATGTGGAATCTATCTGCATCTGCTAAAGTGCATTCCTTGGACAACCCCAGTGATGCAGAGGTCACCAAATGATGAAGCAGACAATGTTTCTTTTCCTCTTAATGGAAGAAGTGGTTTCATTAGAAAGGTGTTCTGCATATGAAGGTGAACTCAAACTGTCTTCTGTCAAGCCATTGATTACTCAGAGTAATCATAATCTATTATACTTATTCTCATATTTTCAGTGTTCAAACACATATGTAACAGAGATTATTATTCATTAGCATAGTGTTATTTATGAGAATATTTCCCATACATATGCAGAGTGGCATCATCAAGTTTAGAGGTTAACTGAATACATCATAATATATACAGGTATTTCTCATGTATTCATTTAGTTTGGTAGGGATTTAGATTCACAAAAAAACCCAACACTTGCTTTATTTTTTCAGTTGTACCCTAACTAGCTCAGCAGAATGTTATGTCCCAACAACCAAAGTGGTTTGAGTCCTTATTTTGTTGCTGTGAAGACACAGATCGCTACATGTACTGCTGGCAAGTTTTTGGTAATTTCTAAAGCAAAAGAAAATAATGCTACCCTCTGAACCCACACAGGCCAGTTTTACAAAAATTATTAGGAAGTGGAAAATTAGGAATCATATCAAAAATTCATGGGATAAAACTTATTCTATTTCATTTTTTAAAACTTATTTACTCAGTATGAATTATTGACACCTACACTATGACAAAGTGCCAGGACCTGAAAGTGCATATGGAAGTAGTATCTGGTCCTTAGTCAGATGGAGTTTGTGGTCAAGTGGGAAGACAAATTATTTTGTCATAATGTAGCATGTGCTGCTGGGGTGCAGAGGATGCAGAAGAAGCTGGGTCTGATTTTGCAGAGGAAGTGACATTTGTAGTATGCTTTGAATTGAGATTAAGTGATTCTGGGAAGAGAAGAAGGCACTGATAATAAGAGGCAGGCAAAGACAACATCATTCTAAAATAATAAGGATCTCTTTAAGAATTATAAACAAATGGCATTAATAATAATAATAATGGCATAATCATGTCAACTGTTCTATAGATGATATGGTGAATAGATGGGAATTGAGTGAATCAGAAGATTAAAAACATTCTAGGCAAGAATGAATGTGGGCTAACTTAGGTAATAGCAGTAAGAATAGAGAGACAGGACACAATGACAAGTCAAGGGTTAGCATATGAACAGAACATATTAACCAACTGATTTGGACAATCTCCATGTACCATTTCAAAACCATCTTGTCCAGATTCTCAAACAGTTTTGCACAGCTTCAATCAGACAGTGCCTCATCTTAACCTTACCTTCTGTGTACCTCTCCTTTTCTGATCTCAGGTTCTTCTGACCCTGTGACAAGGGACACCTGCAGAACTTGCTCTGTACTTACATATGTGCAACTGAGAAGTGTAAGAAGTTAATGCCCACAGAGCCATCTATGGCCAGGGGTAGATGATGGGTAAATGCTTCTTCCTTTCATCCCCAAAGCAGTCAGTTCTGAGACACATTGTATAAAGGAACTCAGAAGATCCCAGGTGATGGAGCATCCAGTAACCCATAGTAATGACCAACAGTATAACAATCCAATCAGTCACCTATAGCAATGACCAGCACCATAAAAATTCAATCAACTGTAGCAAAGGCCAACACCATAGTGATCCAGTCAATCACCTATGACAATGGCCAACACCATGACACATACTTACATTGACTTTTATTTCCTCTCTGTGTCACTAGCCTTGTTCTGCAGTCCCACGCCCTGTGTATCAATCCCCAAATAAACAGTCTACATGAAAGCCTTTGTCTCAGGTTCTGCTGTTAAGGTAAGCTAGGACAAGGTCCTGGTTGATATAGAATTTCTGATATTTATACCATTTTTATAAGTTTCTTGTCCATATTCCTAATTCGGAGAAAACTCTACGAAGACCTTATGATTATATGCCCACAGATTAAGCAGATGTATGATCTGATGTTTCAGAGGGCAGATAAAAACAGCCATGCAATAAAATGATCAACATCTTAAGATGTGTTCCAGCATGACAGAATTAGCTGGACCAGTCAGATTCTTAGTGAGATCATACATGAGACAAAATAGAAGAAAAAGGAAAAAAACAAAAGCAAAACCAAAAAAACATTAGAAGCTTGAATAGAAAAGGAAGGGTAGATAGAGAAAAGCCATTAAGGAGAATTGTGCATATGTGCATCTGCAGGCTACAGTTCTGAGGAAGCAGAAACCATAAGTAAACAGATGCCATGAAGTAGTAAAAAGATACCCAAAGTATAAAGGAAATGTCAGCTGATAGTGAGAGAAAAAGAGAGCAGATGACAAACAAGATGCCATAAGAAAGAGAAGGAACTTATTTCCATCTCTTGTTTCAGTCCTTCACCACAAGTATTCTTACAAAAAAAACCACAAAAAACCGTTTTAAAAAAGTGTTCTATGTAATTTTCTGACTCTTGTAACTAGGAAAGCAATACTAAAAGTTTGCCCATGCTGCTTTCTCTGGTAATGTACAACAAAATCTTCCCACAGTCCTGAACAAAAGGAAGTTCCATCCAGACCTCCCACATACTTCTTTGAAAATCTTCCCTTTTAATTTCAGCACATTTTCATTGATTCCACTATCAGGAGAACAACCAGACTAAATCATCTAAGACTCATGACATTATGCAATAATTTGGAAATACCAAACACTTTAATGTAATTATCTTGTCTAAAACAGTTTAGCAAACAAAAAGTCAAGCTTCTGGTGGATTATGCTAATAGGTCTCAGAAGCAATCATACTGGTTATTGTATTATTTTTCTTTCCCATGTGTCTGTTAGTACATTTCACTTGGTAAAGGATTGAGACAGACAGACAGATAGCATTTTTCTTTGTTTCTTAAAACTTGATGTTAAATCAATGTTATTATGCAAAAACACAATAATAGAAGTAATTTTAGTGGTAATGGACTTGGAAATAAGGAGGTGTCTGATGTTATCATTATAATTCAAATACAGAATCAGAAACATAAAAATTCATAATGAAAAGAAATAAAGCAAAAAGGGAATGTTAAACTGAAACTTTCCATCTTGGAAATATTGATAGACTATGGAAGGGGTGTCATCTAAATCAGGGATTAGAAAATATTCCCTGTAAAGAACCAGATAGTAAATATTTGTGGCTCCTGAGCCAGACAGCCTCTTTCATAACTAATGCAATCACCAAAGTAGAAGCATTTGCAAAAAGAGAAAACTCAGGCATTCATATCCAAAGTTGGTAGAGTTCAAAGACAAGTCATTAAGAATATGGCCTTTTGGAGGGGAAAGGGGTGCGTAATTTTGTGTCATGGAGAAGGGATGTTGCAGATTGAATTACCTAGGAAACAGAATCTGAACTAGACATTAGTGTGCTGGGGCTTTATAGGGTAGTGCTCCTGGGGGTGACCACCTGTGGAAGGAAATGGAAGAAAGTAGAATTGGGCAGAGGAAGATGTGAGGCTGTAGTGCCATCTTAACAAAAGCCTCAGACAGTCATTATGAGGAGCTCCGAAGCTGGAATGACTCTTCCGGAGTTGTCGTAAGTTGTCATGGGAACAAGGTATTAGTGTTTCCATATTGATTAACCTTTAGTTAAGGAATGCTCTGGAATGGAAATGTATCATGAGGGGAGAGGACTCTCTCCAGTGGAAGTGATCCCCAAAGAGGGATGAGAGCTGAGGGCTGTCTGACAGCAGCATTCCCAGCTGCTCCTTCATTCCTAAAAGAGGATCTGTTGGTATTTCCTAGTATAAATATAGTCTACCCTTTACCTAGACTGTATCTGCCATTGATTATATTTACTTTTTAAAAATTATTTAATTTATTTATTTTCCTTATTATTTATTTATTTTGGGGGGCTGCATCGGGTCTTAGTTGCAGCCCATGGGATCTTTGTTGAGGCATGTGGGATCTTTTTGTTACGGTGAGCGGTCTGCTTGGGTTTCTCTCTAGTTGTGGCATGAGGGTTTTCTCTCTCTAGTTGTGGGGTGGGGGCTCCAGGATGCGTGGGCTTTGTAGTTTGCAGTGCGTGGGCTATGTAATTTGCAGCGTGTGGGCTCTAGTTTGCAGCACACAGGCTCTAGTTGAGGCGCTCAAGCTCAGTAGTTGTGGCACGTGGGCTTAGTTGCCCCGCGGCATGTGGGATCTTGGTTCCCTGACCAGGGATTGAACCCGCATCCCCTGCATTGGAAGGCGGATTCTTTACCACTGGATCACCAGGGAAGTCCCTATATTTACTTTTTTTTGTATAAAAAAAGTAGGTGTTCCAGTATTTCTAGGAAAAACTACAAGGAATATTAGTGGGATGGATTGTAGTCCCTCCTCAATAGCTGTGTCAGGGCTGCAACTGATAGTCTTTGTCTCCCTCCTCTGTACCCTTCCTAGATTCCACTGGTCAAGCTGGCTGACCTGGTGGAGAGATCCAGATCTGTATCCTTGAGAGAGGTGAGCTCGTGTTCATTATACCCTTCTAAAAAAGAGGTTGGTTATTGAGCTTGTCCAGTTACAATCAAAATTGGACAGGGAAGTTCAAAGAGGCACCCAAGTGAATCGCATGGGTGTGCCAAATTATTTATTCTGCCCTCATTTTGACAATTGCCTGATGACAACAGCCCTGCCTCCTTCTGATAAATAGGATTAACCACTCCTGTTGAGATGATTGTTCTGCTTCTTGAATGCTAGTCCCTTTTCATGAACCCTGAAGTTCCAGAGTAGAAGTTACGGTTTATATTTCAGTAGGACTCTGCTGTTCCCTAATGGAAGCGTTCTGCCCATTGAAATCAGGACTTTTAAATTCAGAGCCCAAAGTTGCAAGGATGATAAGAACAAATCAGAAATCACATATTCTGATAAGGGATTAATGGTAACTGAGACCATTTCTGGGATCCTGGACCTATGCTTTAAAGTGTATACCACATCCTAGAGATGGCTCTCCATCTTCTCAAGGTATTGTCCCCAGACTAGTGCATTAAACTGGCTGTTCCAGCACTCTGGCAGCTTCTGGCCAGTGTGGTATATCATATGACCTGTGGCACCCAAAGTCAAGGGCCCATTTTCATACCACCTTTGCTATAAGTGGGTCACTGGAATTGAAGTGATGTTAAGTGGGATTCCATATTGGTGGATTAAACACTCTGTGAGAGAGTGGTAATGGCAGAAGCTGTACTTGCAGACAATGCCAACACGTGCCTGAAAATGTAGAAAGATTCTTCCTAGTTGTTCTGTGACTTTTCAGTGGTGGATGCTGTTTGATGGGTGTTAAAATATGATTTGAAAATCTTCACACTTTGTCCACTCATTTGTGTTTTTCTACATGCTTCTAACCCCAACTTTTCTTGTCCCTGACCTTCTAAATATTATTCATATTCATGTGTATTCTAACCTAAACTACTAATCTCTGCAAACAGTGAATGGCACACAGCTTCTAATGATTGATTAATCACTCTCCCATATGTGTTATCTTTTTCCAAAACAATCAAGATTAGCAATGGTCACCCAATTCCACTGTTCTTATACTTGCAAGTTCTTACCTGTATGGCACATGAAAGCAGCTAATACATTTGCTCAAAACAGTGTAAGGTTCATTATTGAAGGTTTTGACATTGCACTCATATCTTGTGCCAGGAGGAATCAATGCTCCACCTATAATCAGTGTTGGATCCCTTATTGCCAGCTGGGTGGCAAGTGATCCAGCTCCAGAATCCCATCCAAGAATCTGATTTCTCAGAATATTCTAGGCACCAGCAAAAATAGGTTAAGTTCCCCAAAGGCAAACTCTGATATGCAGATTAGTTTGCCAGAGATTTATTAGGGAACATTCTTGGAGTCACCACCTATGAAATAGAAGAGAATAGGATTGGCTAGAGGGAGAAGATGAGTTGTAATTCAGATGCAACAGAAGCTTCAACCATCTCCATGAGAAAGTCTGAAACTAGGATGATCCTTCAGAATTTCCCCAAGAACTGACAAGGGAACCACTTCTTTGTGTGGCCATGCTGACCAGTTATTGGATGAGGACTGACCTGGGAAATGTGTTATAAAAATATTACTGTTAAACAATTAAAGAGGATAACCAATATATTATTAAGAAATATATATATAGTTAATTTTTAATAAAATATAATCCCCTACCTCTAATCTACATGACCTTAAGTACAGTAAAACATCCATTCACTTCATCAGCTATTTAAAGAACAGATATTTAACTAGTAGAAATCTAGTGCCAGGTACCATGTTAGATGTTGGAGAAATATAGTACAAAACTTATGGGTGTTACCCTCACAGAGTTAATTTTAAAATATAACATTTTCTTTTTTTCTCCTCCAGATAGAATTTGGAAACTCCTTTAGATCTTACTCAAATCACTTAATGAAGATACAGTTTTCTCTGTTTTTTTAGGGCTTACTGGTGGCTATACTGGGGGCAAAGTGGCAGATAAACACAAATTTTAAAAAATATATTAATGAATAATAAATCAAGTGAGTTAATATTTATAATTACAAAATTGTAAGTGCTACAAATAAAACTAAATTATAATAAATACTAAGAAAGAGTTAAATAGAAAGCAAGTATTTAGACTGAGTTGAAAGTGGCTTTTATTAAAGAGTAGATGTCCAAAGAAATGATTTAAGGGCAAGAGCTTAGCATGTTAGAGAAACTATAAGAAGGCCAATGCTATTGCATTTAAGGAATAACTAAATCTAAAATTCCTGATTTTCTCTTAAATACATTCTATAATTCCTGAGAATGTCTGGTGCATTCTTCATGTGTTGTTATTCTTTGAAGTCAAGACCACATACAACTCTTTGCAGCCCCAATGACACTTGGCAGGGGGTTAGTCACATTATTGGAATTCAATAGGCTTTTGATTAAATAACTATAAAATTCACTAATTTCAAATACAAGAGAGTGGTTCTCTTTTAGATCTTTGAAAATATTCTATAATCAAATTAACATTATTCTCTGATTTAAATTTAAAATAAAGCAGAGTGGGTACTTTCCATGTTGTTGTTTTTAAACAGCATGAACTCTGGCCAGAAGCACTTCAAGGAGCTAATCTGAGTAAGTCACCTTATTTCCTGGTGAAATTGTAAATTTCAGTATGGATGAAAAAAAATGAAACCTCAAGATATTAATTAACTTGCTGAAGGTAACACATAGGTAAATGGCAGAACTTGGAACCTCTTAGATTTTCTGACTTTCTCTAACCATAAAACATCAAAATCAGAGTAACAATGGTTTTCTGAGTCTTTTTCTTCTTTTTTTAAATATTTAATGTCATATCATTGTTGGCAGGTGTTAAATTTTTATTGATAATAATGAGTACATTCAGGGAAAGTATCAGCTCTTTAATTTTTAAAAAATGTCTATCTTTGTGTCTTCCTTTTTAAGGGACTTACTACCACTTTATTAAAAAAGATTGTCGATAAATTCTGAATTCCCTAGGCAGTCTCTTAATCTGTTAGATCGTTATTTTTGTGGGGGGGAAAATGAGCTTCCTAGGAGACCTTTGTTGTTATTTTACCATGAGTTATTTCTACCTGAAGCTATAAAGTAGAAGGAATTCGAGTTCTAAGTTTGGTTCTTCTACTAGTACCAAGTTTTCTTCTTCATCAGGGAACTCAGTTTCTCAACCTGAAAAGAGAGAAGTGGATAGATTAATCCTTGAGTCCTTTGCCACTCTGTCTTCTACATGTACATAAATCCATTACGTCTTCTTAAGTCTCCTTTTTATTTCAAACTATTATTTAAAGTCAAATAGGACATATATCAAATCAAGAAAGATAAAGGCAACAAAGCTTTTTGAGGACTATCAGTGTATGCAAATGCCTCTAGCAGAAAATATTCCCATCCTCAGGTGCTGAGTGCCTGGCTAGTGCTGGACACATATTAAATGACAGAAATAATGACTTAATTAATACTCATTTTATTAATTTCTTTAAACAGATGATGACAGTATGTGACACTGAGTATCTGAGGTTGTGATATTGGATGTACAGGTGAGTTTTTCAGGAATGTTTGGGCTTGTGCATCAGTAAGCCCCCTGCCATTGCAGTAAACGGAGGTCCAATGAAAACATGACCCTCTGTTTTCTTCTTAAACCAAATCTCCCATGGATTCTCACATTAGAAGGCTTCCTCCTAGACCTCTTTCTCTTAGTCTTCTCTCCAAACCAAAATAGGTCCTGTGGTAGGCAGAACAGTGGTCCCCAAAGATGTCCATGCCCTAATCCCTGAAATCCCTGTGTATGTTTGCATGGCAAAAGGCACTTTACAAATATAATTAAAGATCTGGACTTGGGAAGATTATCCTGGATTATTCAAGGGGTCTAATGTAGTCACAGGAGACCTTTTAAGAGGGAGGCAGGAGGGTCAGAGCCATAATAGGAGATGTGTTAATGGAAGTAGAGGTCAGAGAGAGAAGGTGAGATTTAAAGCTACACTGCTGGACATAGAAACAGACTATGAGCCGAGGGAGGCAGGTGATCTCTGGAAAAGTCAAGGACACAGAATCTAGAAAGGACGTAGCTCTGCTAATGCATTTTAGACTTCTGACATGAACAATAAGATAAATTTGTGTTGTTTTAAGCTACTAAATTTGCAGTAATCTGGGAGAGCAGCAATAGGTAATTGATACAGTTCCCAATCTCACTCTCTAAAGAAAGAATATCCCTTCTTAAGTTAGTGTAAGAATGAATAGAAGACAAAGATTCACATTATCAACTCTCTATGGGTTATAAAGATTAAATGTTATTAAAATACGACATTGAGATTTGTATTTTGGTTGCCATGGTGATTATTAGATCTGCATCTATGTATTATTTTGAGCAACATGATCCATTTTGAATAAAACAAAAAAAATGCAACATATTCTTATGGTTCATTACAAATATATAACCCTTGGAAATAAACATTTCAGGTTCCATTTCAGTAATTAAAAGAAAAGTATTGTCTGTGTCCTGGGTACCGTATAACTGTATCTGTGTGTGTATGTGTGTGTGTGTTTCCCATACTATGTGGAAAGCATTATCTTCAAATTTCTTTCTTATGACCATAATTTCTAATTATTAATTCACATTGTCATTTCTGAATATTTATAGCATAATTTAAATAGATTCATAACTACAAAATCTTTGGAAATGTTATTGGCCTATAACTAATAGTTGAGATATGGCCTGGGTTCCCATTTTTGAATCTTCACTTCCCCTTCATTCTTACTTCATAAAATATCACTTCTGTTATTCTTCATCTGCCTCTTCCCTTCAAATGAACTCCTTCTGTAACACTGAGATGCCAGGAATTGATGCAATTAAAAGTAGTGCATTTCTCTGAGAAATTACCATTATCAAAGGTTTCAGAACATTTCATTCCAAACATGAAACTCTGTTGGTAGAATTTCTAATGTCTGTAATCTTTAGTATTTTTAACTTTCACTTATAATAAATTTCACAGTTTGCAAAGCACTTTCCTTTGGGAAGAACATAAGGTTCAGAGTTATCATTAGGGTTCTGACCCCAGCTCTGCCACTTACAAGCTAGGTGGACAGTGGCAACTTGCTAAGTATTTCTCATTTTTCTTATCGAAAGAAGTAGGGCTTCCCTGGTGGCGCAGTGGTTAAGAATCCACCTGCCAATGCAGGGGACATAGGTTTGAGCTCAGGTCTGGGAAGATCCCACATGCTGTGGAGCAACTAAGCCCGTGAGCCACAACTACTGAGCCTGCGCTCTAGAGCCCATGAGCCACAACTACTGAAGCCAGCGCACCACAACTACTGAAGCCTGCATGCCTAGAGCCCGTGCTCCACAACAAGAGAAGCCACTGCAGTGAGAAGCCCGTGCAACGCAACGAAGAGTAGACCCCGCTCACTGCAAGTAGAGAAAGCCTGCAAGCAGCAACGAAGACCCAATGCAGCCAAAAGTAATAATAATAATAAAAAAAGTAAATAGGGACTTCCCTGGTGGCGCGGTAGTTAAGAGTCTACCTGCCAGTGACTTCCCTGCTGGCGCAGTGGTTAAGAATCCGCCTGCCAACGCAGGGGTCACGGGTTCCAGACCTGGTGTGAGAAGATCTCACATGCTGTGGAGCAACTAAGCCTGTGCACCATAACTGCTGAGCCTGTGCTCTGGAGCCCGTGAGCCACAGCTACTGAGCCCGTGTGCTACAACTACTGAAGCCTGTGTGCCTAGAGCCCATGCTCAGCAACAAGAGAAGCCACCGCAATGAGAAGCCCGTGCACTGCAACGAAGAATAGCCCCTGCTGCTGCAACTGGAGAAAAGCCCGTGGGCAGCAGCGAAGACCAATGCAGCCCAAAATAAATTACTTAATTACAAAAAAAAGTAAATAATAGTGCAAGTAATAATGTTTATCTTACATGTTTCTTTTGAAGATGAAATGAGGTAATTTTTGTAAAAAAAAAAGTATGTTAAGCTATTAAAACATACTATGCAACTATGGTAACAATTCTTAATGTTACTATTATTGGATAACTATTGATGAATAAAAAGTTAACTTAAAACATAGTGACTTAAGACAGTAAACATGTATGACATCACAGCAGCTGTGCATCAAAACCCTGGGTGTGGCTTAGCTGAGTTCTCTGGTGCCAGATGTCTTAGAAGTCTGACTCAAGGTACAACTGTCTCACCTCTCCACTCCAGCAGATCTACTTCCAAGCTCCTGACAGTGCTGTTGGCAGATTCAGTTCCTTGAGGGCAGTTGGAATGAAGCCTCAGTTCCTGGCTAGCTGTTGTCCCTGGGACCACCCTCAGTTCCTTGCTCTGTGGGTGTCTCCATAGGGCAGCTTATGACAGACATGGCAGCTGGCTTCCCTCAGAGAAAGCAAGAGTACAAGAGAGGGTACCCAAGATAGAAGCCACAGTCTCTTAGTAACTTAATCTCAGAAGTGACATCCCATCATTTTTATTGTACAGTTATCCTTCAGTATCTGTGGGGGGTTGGTTCCAGGACCCCTGTGGATACCAAAATCCGAGGATGCTCAAGTCCCTTATGTAAAATGATGTAGCACATCCTCCTGTATACTTTCAGTCATCTCTTGATTACTTATAATGCATAATACAATACAAATGCTATGTAAATAGTTGTAAACACAACACAAATGTGATGTAAATAGTTTCCAGTGAGCAGTGATTCAAGTTTTGCTTTTTGGAATTTTCTGGAATTTTTTTTCTGAATATTTTCAGTCCAAGTTTGATTGAATACTTGGATGCAGAACCTGGGGATACAAAGGGCCAGCTGTATTCTATTCATTAGAAGTGATTTCATTAAGCTTAACTCATACTCAAGTGGAGGACTTTACAGAAGGATGTGAATTCCAAGAAGTGGAGGTTATCGGGGGCCATCTTGGAGACTGCCTACCAGAATCATTGTTATGCAGTTCTAAAAACTGTCCTCCACGAAAATTCTGGGCATTGGTCAAGGCATTTTCCTTTAAAAGGAGTCTCTTGAATAGTTAGCTGAAGGCAAAATAGACACTCAAATCCAGTTTTAAAGCTCCACTTCCTTATACATTTGAATGTATAGTTCCTGATTATATTAAAGTATAAAGAATGTTTTTACAACTTCTCTTACCAGAAGTTTTTATCTAGTGCTGGACCTGGGAATACATGAAGTTGCAAAGTTCTGCAAAGCACTTGGTTGCAGAGGAAAAACAGATTAATACTCTTTTAACTATGGCTGCACCAGTGGGTACAGCATGCATTCATGATTTCCAAAACAATTATTTTGAATTTAATAGCTCTCCAACTCCTTCTCTGGTACTGCGACAGGACTACTGATTTAATAGTGCACCAAGCTGCTAGAAACCAGAGGTTAAAACCTGTGGTTAAATGATTCGGGTGAGTGGTATTGAAAACTATCACCACATGGACAGTTCTCAGGCTCCGGGAAGGGGGAAGGGGAGAGTGGTATGGGGAAGAGGATAAAGAGGAAAACAGAACAAAACGGGAAAAGCCACCAGGCAGCTGAGGCTTTCAGTGGCACTCAGATACTGCCAATTTTTCTTTTTTTTTTTTTTTTGTCACTTCAAATGTTAAATTGAGGTGATTTTAAAGCTCTTGTTTGTTTTGTTTTGCTTTCAGTGAAAAAGTGAAAATTAAAAGACAGTGGGAATAAAGTGTGGGGAGAGCTTTTGACAGCTGAAGGATGGAAAACCCATTACCTATAATCATAATAATACAAACCTGACTGGGCAATTCTGAGGGAGGGAACCTCTCACAGGAGAGGCGCTGGAACTGACCCAGTCCTAGCAGGCCCTGGGGCCATCACAGGAATGAGATTGCAAAGCCCCAGGGAGAAGCATTGAAGGCTGCCAACATGGCGGGCTCTGAAAGCTGCGCACTGCCATGACAATGGCAAGCGGGAGAATTGACAGTGCACTGATTGGCAGTGGGTGGGAAAATGCAGGAATAGGCTGCCTGCCCGAGGGCCAGAGACCTGGCTGGAGAGGGATGGGAGGGGCCAGCAGAGCTACAGAGGAAACCTGCGTGGCCAGGAAAACAATAATCAGAAATCAGTTAAAGGAATAGTTGGGGGCTTTAAATCCAGAACATGAAATACAAAGATGGAAAAACAGAAAATAGAGAAAGATTTTTAACATGAGCGTTTCTCCATGTGATAGAAATAAACTTAATTTTGTATAAATGTGGGAGTATTTTTATTTTTACAGATTTTATTGACATACGGAAAAGTACACAAATTGTCTTTAATAGCTCAAGGAATTTTCAGATTTTCACTTTTTAATCAGCACCCACATTTAAATTAAAGACTATGACCTGCCCTCAGAAAGTCCGTCATACCCTCTTTTATTTACTACCCACACCCCATCCCAAGAATAATCACCATACTATCATCCAGCAGCATAGATTAATGTTTCTGTTTGAACTTCATATAAATGAAATCTTCCCTGGTGGTACAGTGGTTAAGAATCTGCCTTCCAGGGGCTTCCCTGGTGGCGCAGTGGTTGAGAGTTCGCCTGCCGATGCAGGGGACACGGGTTCGTGCCCCAGTCCGGGAGGATTCCACATTCCGCGGAGCGGCTGGGCCCGTGAGCCATGGCCGCTGAGCCTGCGCGTCCGGAGCCTGTGCTCCGCAACGGGAGAGGCTACAACAGAGAGAGGCCTGCGTACCGCAAAAAAAAAAAAAAAAAAAAAAAAAAATGAATCTGCCTTCCAATGCAGGGGACTGGGATTTGATCCCTAGTCGGGGAACTAAGATCCCACATGCCGCGTGCTGCAACTACTGAGCGCATGTGCTCTGGAGCCACCTGCCACAACTGGAGAGAAGCCTGTGTGCAGCAATGAAGATACCGCATGTAACACGTGATGCAGCCAAATAAATATTTTTAAAAATTTGAATGGAACCTTATAGTATGCTCTTTTGTCTGCTCTCTTTTGCTCAACATCGTTTCTGAAACTCATCCATGTCCTGTGCCAAGGGTTTCTCATTTTCATTGCTATATAGAATTCCAGTGTGTGACTGTATCACAAACTAGTTATCTGTTCTTCTTCTGAAGGGTATGTGAGTAGTTTCTAGTTTGGGGCTGTTTTTAGTAGTCTTGTTTTGAACATTCTAGTATTGGTCTTTCATGGCCATATCTTTGGGCTTTATACCTACAGGTGTAATTCTGAGTCATCGAGGATGCAAAGATTCAGCTTTGGTAGATATTACCAAGTGCTTTTCTAAAGTGATCCTGCCAGTTTATGCCCCTGCCAATGGTGTATGAATTTCCATTATTGCACATACTTGCCAGCATGTGCTATTGTTTGTCTTTAGCACTATAGCAATTATAGTAGGTATGCATGGATGATACTTTAACATTAACTAATGTGTGTTTCCTCCTTTCCTACCTCTTGAAGCCCAAACCCCGTACCTCCACCCAGGCAGCTAGCCATGACCCAGGACAACCAAATAGTAAACAGAATGGTGGAGGCGAGTCCTAAGGAAGGATCACATGGGACAAGTTGAACTGGGACAATGGCAAGACTGCCCTGACCCACAAAAATGTCAGCTCCAATGGTAGCACTTCTTATTCCCCTCCACCCCCCAGATCCATACAGAAGTTGCCTCTAATTTAAATACTAGCAATCAATAGATAGCTGTGTAGTTACAGGGTAGAGACAAATTAAAACACCTTAGGCATGGAGTAGGGAACAGGAGTGAACCCCAGTTCTGGTCTAAAAAGTAGAATGACATTTGGCAAGTCACTGGACTTACGTGAACCCCAAATGTCTAATCTGTAAATGCCAGAGACGCTTCTTTACGATGCACAATGTATTAAACTATCTCCTTAAAAAATTCATTCAGTACTGTTAATTTTTCATTTTGTGAAATATATCAAACACTGTTTTCTATTTGGATGACATAATTCAGCTCATTCTTTATTCTCTAGGTTTTACTGTCAGTTGACCATTGGAATTGCAATTAGGTTATAAATGGCATCACAAATCAGGAAGAGATTATTTCAGATTTACATTTTTCTAATTAAAATCAGATGCTAAAATTTTTGCATTGTACAAAGAACATTTCAAGTTTTACATGCAAAATGTAAAGAGTGATTCTAAAGAGAAAAATCCTGTTTCCTAATTATTTAAAAAATATTTCTCAAAATAGCAATTGAGGTGAAATATTAGCCAAATGTGTATTAATTAATCTTTGGTGTAGATGGAAATATTTGGTTAGGATTCTCTTTCAGCATCTTCCTGTTTGCTTTCCAGATTCATTCCAGATACACATATAGCTGTGTTTAGAGTATAACTATAGAGTGCAGATATTGTATATTCATATTTGCTTAATTGTGAAAAACAAAGAAATAGATTCCTCCTCAAAGAAAACCAGTTTCCAAGCCATGGGTCTTATTTGGCTTCATCAGAAAAAGCAGAGGTAACCAAGAATAATCTCCGAAGGGAGAAGAAAAAAAAAAAACTAAACGATCTTTAATCCAAAGTCAGAGAAGGTATGGAAAAAGCAAAGCTTGGAAATGTTAGTAGCAGAAAGACAATTTTTCCAGAGACAGTCTCTGCATATGGTCCTTGCATTATTTCCTCTTTAGTAAGTCAGAAAACCATGAGATTAAAAAAAAAATCTTTATGGCTTGAAAGTAAACATGAATTTGAATGGAAGGCTGATAAAACTCATAAGTAAAAATCAAGTTTTAATATTTCAGTGAAGTAATTAATAATTCTGTTCCAGGGTCCTGAATAACTCATAAACTAATTGAAGGAATGGGTGTGATTCTTGAAAGAGATACAACTACAAAGATGTATCTCTCTCTATCAGACACCTAAAGCAGGAATAAACCCAAAGTGACAAGAGGTGTTCATAGAGGGACCCTGACCATGGTTCATTACAAGTGTTCTTTGAACTTTGTGGCCTGAAAAGGACTAGAATATTAACTGTTTTTTTCAACGTAGTGCTTCACATTTGTTTCCTTTTAAAACTTTCAAAACGTATATATATATGTATACACACATATATGTATATATGTATATATATGTGTAAGTCTATATATATGAACTTATCAGTGTATCATGAATATCTAAATGTATATTTCTATCTATATGTGTATGTGTGTGTTTATATATATATATAGAGAGAGAGAGAGAGAGAGAGAATCTATCCTAAGTCAAACTGCTAAAATTGATTCTGATGTATAGAAACTGTTTATCTTTTCTAAAGTGCTAACTGGACATATATGCCTTATTAAATAAAAGATAGTTAAGCAGTGAGTAGCTCAAGTTATATGATGTCAATAAATACTTAATTTCATTAAAAACTTACTTTCTTGAAATAGCTTAAATCCACTCAACATGAGTCAGTCCACTAGTTTATGCTTTAAGTGCTCAAACATGATCATCTAATGTGGAACTCAGTAACCTGTGGGAAGGCTATTAGATTTCACAGGTATATTAATAAAAATACAACAATAAGCAATATGTAACAGCAACACATTTTCTTTCATGTTAGGTGAGAGAACTAAAACCAAAAGGTTAATAATCTTACCCAAGGTCTTACAATAAGTGATGAAACCCAAAACAGTCTGATGCAAATATGCCCTTTAAAATGATGCTGTGCTTCCTTAGAAAAAAACAGAGATTCTGCTTCTGTAACCTAAATAACAAGGCAATGAGGACCACAGATGGCATCCCAGCTGTGTCTAATATACACTTGGGAAAGCAGTGTCACCTGAAACCATTTCACATCACACAAACAGAAACAAAGTTTTGCCAATTATCTGGTTAATTCTGTTAATTTCAGTGAAGCAGTGAGGTTTCAAAATAAATTTTATTTGTCCTGAAACTTTGATTTGGCTGTCTGCATCTATCGAAGGAACTGGATAATCGGGGAATCTTCACCAAGCCCTGCTTGGCCACATCCAGCTATGTATCATTAAATAATCTTATTCAATCTGGTGTGAAATTTGGATATTCTGTCTTAAATATTGTATATGTTTGTCGTGTATTATTCTGGATCGTACATAGACTGCTACTTAATCATTTTCAAAGATTGTGTGACATATATTTGATCACATGGTAGAATTAGAACTTCAAGTATCAGAGTGGCAGGGTAGATGATGAGGAAGGTGGAAGGAGGAAGGTCCAAGGGCTGGAAAGAGAATTACTTCTGTTGTAATTTATCACCTCTTTTCTCTCAATATAGAGAGACCTTTAATGATGTGTGTGTATTTATTTTAAAGACCACTTGGGGAGAGGCTGTTAACTGTCATCAAATAAATTTCGTATGATCATTCTTACATTCATTTATTTCCAGTGCATTCTGAAATAGAAAAGAAAGTTTCATGTTGTCATTCTCTATACTAGATATTAATTCCTAGATGAGTTTGATTTTTTTTTTTTTTTTGCACTTGAACGGTGATAAAATGAAGCTATTTTGAAGCACATTAAATCTGCAAATTTGAACACTTTGATGTCAGTGTTCATTTTCTTGCAAGGTATCCTATTTTCACCTTCATAAAATTGAATGCTTGCATGTACCATATAATTAAATTTAGCCATACCAAAAGCTCAAGTCTATGCATTTATTAACTCTTGACTGCATCACTGCCTAGGAAATTTGATAAAGTTTTCTACAGTTTTCTTAATCTCTGATGTAACTTATCTAGTAAGTAGTTCAAATCTGCAGTTTAGGGAAAGCAAATATTACTTTCTTATTTCCATGGCCTCTATCACAATGATACAGTACTGTTCTGGCAAAGACATCTATGATTGGCAAGGAATTATCTTCTCCTGGGATATGGGACTCCCTTCAATGTTGGCTCTAATATCTGCCCTAAGGAACCGAATTGCTCTTCTGAGGGAAGTGGAAATTAGCTGTTGCTCTTCAAGACTGAGGTTTATAAAATACATTCTGGCTGGTCACCAGAAAATGAAAATTTTGCAAATCTTGGAAAGTTTGAAGCTGCTAAAGGTGTCATATGCAATCTGTTCCTTGAGCAGGATTTTATTCAGATCACTTCTACAGGAAACCTAGAGGATATAATAAGAAAAAGGACAGAGAGGAGCAGATTCACTGGAATAGAAACTCACAAAGCAGCCAACATGAAATTGTTAAATGATAGATGTGCTTTTCAAGGCAAAGGGCCACAGCCCCATCTCATCTATTAACCTAATTGCTGATATATTTTTGCTTCCTCTGGCATTGCCAAATATAAACTAATAGTCTTTCCTGCCTCATCTCCACTCACCCCCACCACATGTCTACTCTCTGATCAAAACAAATGACGAATATTTTCCCAAAGACCCCTCTGATTTACCCTTCTGTTTCCTTACTTACTCCAGTTTCTCTGTTTAAATTACTTCTTATATGCTCACTGGTTAAGTACAACCCAGAAGTTAAAGCTTAGATATCATTTCTTTTGTGGATGTCCTCTACTATCTGTCAGTCTTTTCAAAAGTACTGCCTGTACATGCTGTCTCTATTTGCTTGCATCCTCGTCACTCTTCAACCCACTCGGATCTGGTTTTGCCATACTATTCCACT
Source organism: Delphinus delphis (assembly GCF_949987515.2). Lineage (NCBI taxonomy): Eukaryota > Metazoa > Chordata > Mammalia > Artiodactyla > Delphinidae > Delphinus > Delphinus delphis. The sequence continues at coordinate 36,456,815 of NC_082702.1, read as the reverse complement.
GAGCATATCCTTACAGAGTCACTAAAGCCATCCATACTCCCCAGTGAATGGCTTTCTCTGTCCTCATCATACTAGATTTTTCTGTAGCTTTCAAAAGAGTAAACCATGGCTTTCTTTTTCAAACTCTCTTCTATCTTGACTTTTGAAACTCACCTCTCTGCTGACTTTCCTGTTAATTCCTTGGCTTCTTTCTCATTTTTCTTTGCTAGCTCCACTCTATCCCACATCTAATCCAAGTTTTGTCTTCTCTGTAAATAACAACAAGTCTTTATTTCACTGTCTAAGCACAGAAGTTTGTGAGACAGTCTCCCCACAAATGTATAGAGACTGGTTAGCCAGCATTCTTTTTGTACTGGTCATCTATATTAATCAGGGTTCTCCAGGAGAAGAAAAAAAACCCCAAAAAACTCTAGATAGACAGATAGATGATAGATGAATGGATGAATGGATGGATAAATAGACAGACAGATAGATAGATATGGAGAGATGAGTTTTTTTTAAATAAATAATTGGCTCACATGATTATGGAGGCCTAGAAGTCCCAATCAGCCATTTGCAAGCTGGAGACCCAGGAAAGCCAGGGGTGGTATAGTTAAAAGGCCTGGGAGGGACTTCCCTGGTGGTGCAGTGGTTAAGAATCTGCCTGCCAATGCAGGGGACACGGTTCGAGCCCTGGTCTGGGAAGATCCCACATGCCTTGGAGCAGCTCAGCCTGTGCTCCACAACTACGGAGTCTGCGCTCTAGAGCCCACGCGCCACAACTACTGAAGGCCGCGCATCTAGAGCCCATGCTCTGCAACAAGAGAAGCCACCACACCCATGCACTGCAACAAAGACCCAATGCAGCCATAAATAAATAAATTAAAAAAAAAAAAAAAGGCCTGGGAGCCAGAGAATGATGGTATAGATTCCAGTCTGAGTCTGAAGGCCTGAGAACCAGGAATGGTGGGGACAGGAGAAGACTGATGTGCCAACTCAAGCAGTATAGCAGATAGCACAAATCCCTTCTTCCTCCACTGTTTTGTTCTATTCTGGCCACCAGTATTGGGGAGGGGAATCTGCTTTACTCAGTCTTCTAATTCAAATGCTAATCTCATCTAGAAGCACCTTCACAACACATCCAGACATAATATTTAACCAGATATTTGGACATCTCATGATCCAGTCAAATTGTCACATAAAATTAGCTAGCACATCATCCAAAGGAGTAAGAATCTAGCCAACATTTATCTAATCTTACCCACAGGATATCAGGGAACATGATGGTATCATGTGTTAATATCTTGGTAGATGAATCAGTAGGATTACACAGCCATCACACAACAAGAAACATTTATGCCCTGAGATTGAAATAGGAAATAAAAATAATTGACCAGATAAAAGCTCTTTGAGGCTACCTCAGGCAGCAGTCTTTAACCAGAGTATAGAGAAGCAAATAGCCAGATGGTTTCCACTCACCAGGCTAGGAAAAGGAAATGCAGTGTTTCAAAGTTATCATCATTCTGAAGTCTGACTGTCTCCGCCTTATGGGATTTTGTCATCTCAATCTCCAAAGGGTGAGGAGTCATCTTTATGCTTGAGACAAAAAGCTGCTTCAGGACTCTGGAGTTGCACAGGGCACACAGTCTTCTACGTTGTCAGACAAACAGCTGTTATCCACGTCTGTGGAAAAGCAACAGCTGATGTTTTCTGACATGGTGTTATGTTTACATATCATGGAGTAATGAGTCTGTTCCATGCTGAAAATGAAGCCACATCAAGGGGCAGTACAGTGACACTGTAGGTCTTATCATGGAATCACATAATCTCATAAATGGAAAAGTTCTTTGGCTTTTAAGCACAATCATTCATCAGATCATGCAATCAAACTGAAATGTGCAGTGGCAATTTTATTGCGTTCAGAGCATCTCACTTTAAGGGGAGAACTAAGATATCACAGTATGTCAAAAACAGAAGAATTAACATCATGAGAGATTTAGGGGAAAAAAGGGGACAGTGGAATGGCTGAAGTCAGTGGGAATGTTTAAGCAGGAGAAGAATGAAATGGTGAGAAAATAAAGTACATGAAAAGTAGATTCAACTATTGTAATTTTAAAAACCTATTTTTAAAAATATTTATTTACTTATTTGGCTGTGCTGGGTCTTAGTTGTGGCATGCAGGATCTTTTTTTTTTTTTTTTTTTTTTTTAGTTGTGGCCGTGGACTCCTAGTTGCGGCATGTGGGTTCTAGTTCCCTGACCAGGGATTGAACCCGGGCCCCCTGCATTGGCAGTGCGAACCACCGGACAACCAGGGAAGTCCCGAAACTTATTTTTATTGGATGTATATAATTTTAATATATTATAAGTAATATATATTAATATTTATATACTATTCAAGAAAAATAATTTTTCCAATGTTTTGCAAGAATATAAACTTAGATCCAATAGAAATAAGAATGTTCAGAGTCAAAACGGTCCAGAGAAGGGGCACATTTCTTGGGGATGCAGTAACTTGCATATCTCTGCTCAAACATACAACAACGTGTTTAAAAGGGGCTTAACCATCAGATTGGATGTCTATGAACATCTATCAAGTGTCCTGCCATTTATAACTTGAGAATTAAGAAGAGTTGCCTTGTATAAGCACCTTCGAAAAGGTCATTGTGTGTTTTTTTTTTAACAACTTTATTGGAGTATAATTGCTTTACAGTGGTGTGTTGGTTTCTGCTTTATAACAAAGTGAATCAGCTATACATATACATATATCCCCATATCCCCTCCCTCTTGCGTCTCCCTCCCACCCTCCTTATCCCACCCCTCTAGGTGGTCGCAAACCACCTAGCTGATCTCCCTGTGCTATGCGGCTGCTTCCCACTAGCTATCTGTTTTACATTTGGTAGTGTACATATGTCCATGCTGCTCTCTCACTTCGTCCCAGCTTACCCTTCCCACTCCCCGTGTCCTCAAGTCCATTCTGTACGTCTGTGTCTTTAATCCTGTCCTGCCTCTAGGTTCTTCAGAACCATTTTTGTTTTAGATTCCACATATATGTGTTAGCATATGGTATTTGTTTTTCTCTTTCTGACTTACTTCACTCTGTATGACAGACTCTAGTTCCATCCACTTCACTACAAATAACTCAATTTCATTTCTTTTTATGGCTGAGTAATATTCTATTGTATATATGTGCCACATCTTCTTTATCCATTCATCTGTTGATGGACACTTAGGTTGCTTCCATGTCCTAGCTATTGTAAATAGAGCTGCAATGAACATTGTGGTACATGACTCTTTTTTGAATTATGGTTTTCTCAGGGTATATGCCCAGTACTGGGATTGCTGGTTTGTATGGTAGTTCTATTTTTAGTTTCTTAAGGAACCTCCATACTGTTCTCCATAGTGGCTGTATCAATTTACATTCCCACCAACAGTGCAGGAGGGTTCCCTGTTCTCCACACCCTCTCCAGCATTTATTGTTTGTAGATTTTTTGATGATGGCCATTCTGACTGCTGTGAGGTGATACCTCATTGTAGTTTTGATTTGCATTTCTCTAATGATTGGTGATGTTGAGCATTCTTTCATGTGTTTGTTGGCAATCTGTATATCTTCTTTGGAGAAATGTCTGTTTAGGTCTCCTGCCCATTTTTGGATTGGGTTGTTTGTTTTTTTGATATTGAGCTGCATTAGCTGCTTGTAAATTTTGGAGATTAATTCTTTGTCAGTTGCTTCATTTGCAAATACTTTCTCCCATTCTGAGGGTTGTCTTTTTGTCTTATTTATGGTTTCCTTTGCTGTGCAAAAGCTTTGAAGTTTCATTAGGTCCCATTTGTTTATTTTTGTTTTTATTTCCATTTCTCTAGGAGGTGGGTCTAAAAGGATCTTGCTGTAATTTATGTCATAGAGTGTTCTGCCTATGTTTTCTTCTAAGAGTTTTATAGTGTCTGGCCTTACGTTTAGGTCTTTAATCCATTTTGAGTTTATTTTTGTGTATGGTGTTAGGAAGTGTTCTAATTTCATTCTTTTACATGTAGCTGTCCAGTTTTCCCAGCACCGCTTATTGAAGAGGCTGTCTTTTCTCCATTGTATATTCTTGCCTCCTTTATCAAAAACAAGGTGACCATATGTGCATGGGTTTATCTCTGGGCTTTCTATCCTATTCCATTGATCTATTTTTCTTTTTTTTTGTGCCAGTACCATACTGTCTTGATTACTGTAGCTTTGTGGTAATAGGTTGAAGTCAGGGAGCCTGATTGCTCCAGCTCTGTTTTTCTCTCTCAAGACTGCTTTGGTTCTTTGGGGTCTTTTGTGTTTTCATACAAATTGTGCAATTTTTTGTTCTAGTTCTGTGAAAAATGCCATTGGTAGTTTGGTAGGGATTGCAGTGAATCTGTAGATTGCTTTGGCTAGTATAGCCATTTTCACAATGTTGATTCTTCCAATCCAAGAACATGGTGTATCTCTCTATCTGTTTGTAGCGTCTTTAATTTCTTTCATCAGTGTCTTATAGTTTTCTGCATACAGGTCTTTTGTCTCCTTAAGTAGATTTATCCCTAGGTATTTTGTTCTTTTTTTGCCATGGTAAATGGGAGTGTTTCCTTCAAATTTCTATTTCAGATTCTTCATCATTAGTGTATACGCATGCAAGAGATTTCTGTGCATTCATTTTGTATCCTGTTAGCTTACCAGATTCATTGATTAGCTCTAGTAGTTTTCTGGTAGCATCTTTAGGATTCTCTATGTATAGTATCATGTCATCTGCAAACAGTGACAGCTTTACTTCTTTTCTAATTTGGATTCCTTTTATTTCTTTTTCTTCTCTGATTGCTGTGGCTAAAACGTCCAAATCTTTGTTGAATAATAGTGGTGACAGTGGACAACCTTGTCCTGTTCCTGATCTTAGAGGAAATGGTTTCAGTTTTTCACCATTGAGAACAATGTTGGCTGTGGGTATATCATATATGGCCTTTATTATGTTGAGGTAAGTTCTCTCTATGCCTACTTTTTGGAGGGTTTTTATCATAAATGTGTGTTGAATTTTGTCAAAAGTTTTTTTGCATCTATTGAGATGATCATATGTTTTTTCTCCTTCAGTTTGACAGTATGGTTTATCACACTGATTGATTTGTGTATACTGAAGAATCCTTGCATTCCTGGGATAAACCCCACTTGATCATGGTGTATGATCCTTTTAGTGTGCTGTTGGATTCTGTTTGCTAGTATTTTGTTGAGAATTTTTGCATCTATGTTCATCAGTGAGATTGGCCTGTAGTTTTCTTTCTTTGTGATATCTTTATCTGGTTTTGGTGTCAGGGTGATGGTGGCCTCATAGAATGAATTTGGGAGTGTTCCTTCCTCTGCTATATTTTGGAAGAGTTTGAGAAGGACAGGTGTTAGCTCTTCTCTAAATGTTTGATAGAATTCGCCTGTGAAGCCATCGGGTCCTGGGCTTTTGTTTGTTGGAAGATTTTTAATCACAGTTTCAATTTTAGTGCTTGTGATTGGTCTGTTTATATTTTCTATTTCGTTCTGGTTCAGTCGCCAAAGGTTGTGCTCTTCTAAGTATCTGTCCATTTCTTCCATGCTGTCCATTTTATTGGCATATAGTTGCTTGTAGTAATCTCTCATGATCCTTTGTATTTCTGCAGTGTCAGTTGTTACCTCTCCTTTTTCTTTTCTAATTCTATTGATTTGAGTCTTCTCCCTTTTTTTTCTTGATGAGTCTGGCTAATGGTCTATCAATTTTGTTTATCTTCTCAAAGAACCAGCTTTTACTTTCACTGATCTTTGCTATTATTTCCTTCATTTCTTTTTCATTTATTTCTGATCTGATCTTTATGATTTCTTTTGTTTTGCTAACTTTGGGCTTTTTTTTGTTCTTTCTCTAATTGCTTTAGGTATAAGGTTAGGTTGTTTATTTGAGTTGTTTCTTGTTTCTTGAGGTAGGATTGTATTGCTATAAACTTCCCTCTTACACCTGCTTTCGCTGCATCCCACAGGTTTTGGGTTGTTGTGTTTTCATTGTCACTTGTTTCTAGGTATTTTTTGATTTCCTCTTTGGTTTCTTCAGTGATCTCTTGGTTATTAAGTAGTGTATTGTTTAGCCTCCATGTGTTTGTATTTTTTACAGATTTTTTCTTGTAATTGATATCTAGTCTCAGAGCATTGTGGTCGGAAAAGATACTTGATGTGATTTCAATTTTCTTAAGTTTACCAAGGCTTGATTTGTGACCCCAGATATGATCTATCCTGGAGAATGTTCCACGAGCACTTGAGAAGAAACTGTTTTCTGTTGTTTTGGGATGGAATGTCCTATAAATACCAATTAAGTTCATCTTGTTTAATGTATCATTTAAAGCTTGTTTTTCCTTATTTATTTTTATTTTGGATGATCTGTCCATGGGTGAAAGTGGGGTGTTGAAGTCCCCTACTATTATTGTGCTACTGTCGATTTCCCCTTTTATGGCTGTTAGCATTTGCCTATGTATTGAGGTGCTCCTATGTTGGGTGCATAAATATTTACAATTGTTATATCTTCTTCTTGGATTGATCCCTTGATCATTATGTACTCTTCTTCTTTGTCTCTTGTAATAGTCTTTATTTTAAAGTCTATTTTGTCTGATATGAGAATTGCTATTGCAGCTTTCTTTTGATTTCCATTTGCATGGAATATCTTTTTTCCATCCCCTCACTTTCAGTGTGTATGTTTCCCTAGGTCTGAAGTGGGTCTCTTGTAGACGGCATATATATGGGTCTTGTTTTTGTATCCATTCAGCCAGTTTATATCTTTTGGTTGAAGCATTTAATCCATTTACATTTAAGATAATTATCGACATATATGTTCCTATTACCATTTTATTAATTGTTTGGGGTTTGTTATTGTAGACCTTTTCCTTCTCTTGTGTTTCCTGCCTAGAGAAGTTCCTTTGGCATTCGTTTTAAAGCTGGATAGGTGGTGCTGAATTCTCTTAGTTTTTGCTTTTCTGTAAAGTTTTTAATTTCTCCATCAAATCTGAATGAAATCCTTGCTGGGAAGAGTAATCCTTGTTGTAGGTTTTTCCCTTTCATCACTTTAAATATGTCCTGCCACTTCCTTCTGTCTTGCAGAGTTTCTGCTGAAAGATCAGCTGTTAACCTTATGGGGATTCCTTTGTATGTTATTTGTTGTTTTTCCCTTGCTGCTTTTAATATTTTTTCTTTGCATTTAATTTTTGATTGTTTATTTAATATGTGTCTTGGCATGTTTCTCCTTGGATTTATCCTGTATGGGTGTCTCTGCACTTCCTGGACTTGATTGACTATTTCCTTTCCCATATTAGTGAAGTTTTCAACTATAATCTCATCAAATATTTTCTCAGTCCCTGTCTTTTTTCTTCTGCTGCTGGAACCCCTATAATTCAAATGTTGGTGCATTTAATGTTGTCCCAGAGGTCTCTGAGACTGTCCTCAGTTCTTTTCATTCTTTTTCCTTTATTCTGCTCTGTGGTAGTTATTTCCAGTATTTTATCTTCAAGGTCACTTATCTCTTCTTCTGCCTCAGTTTTTCTGCTATTGATTCTTTCTGGAGAATTTTTAATTTCATTTATTGTGTTGTTCATCATTCTTTTTTGATCTTTAGTTCTTCTAGGTCCTTGTTAAACATTTCTTGTATTTTTTCCATTCTATTTCGAAGATTTTGGATCATCTTTACTGTCATTACCGTGAATTCTTTTTCAGGTAGACTGCCTATTTCCTCTTCATTTGTTTGGTCTAGTGGGTTTTTGCCTTGCTCCTTCATCTGCTGTGTGTTTCTCTGTCTTCTCTATTAGCTTAACTTACTGTGTTTGGGGTCTCCTTTTCGCAGGCTGCAGGTTTGTAGTTTCTGTTGTTTTTTGTGTCTGCCCCACGTGGCTAAGTTTGGTTCAGTGGGTTGTGTAGGCTTCATGGTGGAGGGGACTGGTGCCTGTATTCTGGTGGATGAGGCTGGATCTTGTCTTTCTGGTGGGCAGGACTGTGTCCAGTGGTGTGTTTGGGGTGTCTGTGACCTTATTATGATTTTAGGCAGGCTAATGGGTGGGATTGAGTTCCTGTCTTGCTAGTTGTTTGGCATAGGGTGTCCTCACTGTAGCTTGCTGGTCGTTGAGTGAAGCTGGGTCTTAGCATTGAGATGGAGATCCCTGGGAGAGCTTTCACCATTTGGTGTCACGTAGAGCCAGGAGGTGTCTGGTGGACCAATGTCCTGAACTTGGCTCTCCCACTTCAGAGGCACAGGCCTGACACCTGGTCGGAGCACCAAGACCCTGTCAGCCACACGGGTCAGAAGAAAAGGGAGGGAGAAAGAAAGAGAGAGACAGAGAGAGAGAGAAAGAGAGAGAGAGAAAGAGAGAGGGAGAGGGAGGGAGGGGAGTAGGAAGAAGGAAAGAAAGAAAGAGAAGGAAGGAAGGAAGGAAGGGAAAAATAAAATAAAGTTATTAAAATAAAAATATTATTAAAAATAAAATTTAACAGTAATAAAAGAAAAAAGGAAACCAAAAAGGAAGAAAGGAGAGAGCAACCAAACCAAAAAACAAATCCACCAATGATAACAAGCGGTAAAAACTATACTAAAACAAAACAAAAAAACGGACAGACAGAACCTAAGACAAATGGTAAACGCAAAGCTTCACAGACAAAATCACACAAAGAAGCATATACATACACACACAAAAAGAGAAAAAGGAAAAAAATACATATATGTATATATAAAAAAAAGGTAGAGAACAACAAAATCAATAAACAAATCTACCAATGATAATAAACTGTAAATACTAAACTACAATAAGTATAATATAAGAAACAAATTAAATGCAGAAAGCAAACTCCAATTCTACAGTTGCTCCCAAAGTCCACCACCTCAATTTTGGGATGATTCATCGTCTGTTCAGGTATTCCACAGATGCAGGGTACATCAAGTTGATTGTGGAGGTTTAATTTGCTACTCCTGAGGCTGTTGGGAGAAATTTCCCTTTCTCTTCTTTGTTCGCACAGCTCCTGGGGTTCAGCTTTGGATTTGGCCCTGCCTCTGTGTGTAGGTTGCCTGAGGGCGTCTGTTCTTCACCCTGACAGGCCGGGGGTTAAAGGCGTGGCTGATTAGGGATCTTTGGCTCACTCAGGCTGTGGGGAGGGACCCATTATGTTTTAAAATGTTGTGAAATTGAAGCTTTATAAAGGCATATTAAATGTAAATGTAGCTTTCTAAGAGCTGTATATTTTTTTATTTCAGTTATGCAATCGACTTTTGCATTACCTATACTCTTATGACAAGGAAATTGGCCAGTTCAAATTCAAGGAGAAATAACTGAGATTTATAGACAGAAATGTGAATACTCAATCCAAGGATTCAAATGTTGGCCAAATTATTCACATTCTTTTATCTCAATGTTTAGATTAAGAGGCTCAATATCAGTATTTTACGTTTCAACTTGTGGATATTCAAAACCTGAATGAGCCAGGTCAGAGTGTTATTATTAGACACTTCAGGCCAAATGGGTGCCAGTCATTAACATCAGGCTAAACTTGGAGGTTGAAAGATGTCCTGTTGAATATAACCTTTGCTTCCCACTCTTGTGTTTGACATGTTCCCGGTTTCTTAGTTTCTAGCTTCTCTATTCCATTTTCTAAGTTCATGGCACACTGCTTGGAATGTCTCAAGTATTCTCTTTTACCTACAGTGGCAGGAGGGTGGCTAAAACCAACATCTTTAATAATTTTATTTCTGCTCCCTTTCCAACCACATTTACTGTCACCTTCTCACCTATGCTTCTAAATATCTTCTGAAAGATTTTGCCCTCACAGCATGTAGCAGACAGGTAGGAGATCATGTTTCCCTGTCTGAGCTCCTATAGTCTCTTGAACTAAGAACGAGCCCTTGCCCCAAACAGCACACATTTGATTTTCAAAGAATTTGGAATTGATACTCAGGAATGTTAATTTTTTTTTCCTTATATGTTTGTCTTGAGAGAATCTCTAAGACTTATGGGATGTTTCTCAGCAAAGAGAAGCAAGGAGAAGCGATCAGGGAAGGGAAAAGAATAAAACAGATAAAGACCAGAAAATATGAGACAGCATGTGGTGAGAGACAGTCTTGTGTGAGAGAGAGAGGGAGAAGACAAAGGAGAGATAGAGAAAGAGAGACGCTTAATTCCTGCTGTAGTCCCTGCTTCCAGACTGTAGGGTACCTGCCTTTGGCTCCATATGGGTCTTTCCTTCCAATAAATTGTCACTTTTTGCTGTAGCTTGTTTAAATGAGTTTGAGTTGCTTAAAGCTGAAAAATCCCTGAATAAGACAAATAAGACAACCCTCTCCAAGCCATTCCCTCTCCTAGAATGCCCTTTCACTATGGTCCACTTGACATTGTCCTTCATCCATCAAAACCCCCTTTTCATGCATCCCTCCTGACCCTTTTTGGTCATAGATGTCTCCCTTCCATGCTTTTATAACACATCCTTTTGTTGTGTTACCCTGCTCTTTAAAATTTATTTCTTATTAATGGAATATACATGATCAATTTTTCAAGTAAAGTTTGATGTGTACTTGAAAATCTTGTGTATTTTCAGTTTGGAAAAAAATGACATTTTTTCATATAGTTCACTCGTATTTACATGTATAAATATACACATGTATACACATGTATACACATGTATACACATGTATATACACACGTGTATGTATATGTGTGTATGTATAAATATTAGTAAATCTTGTTGAGTCATTTAAATATTCCATATCTTATTTTCTTATTTATTTTTCTACCCAAACAACTGAATTTTCAGAGACACATGTTAAGAATCAATATACATTTTAAAAATTGTTTCTGGTTTGTTGAAGTCATTAAATTTAAATGATGTCAGTGTTAATATGTCTTCTGTGTAGATTGAATTTTATCATTTAAAATGTGCTGTGCCTCCCACTGAATGCCTTTTACATTACTTTTTTGTGTCTGATACTAATCTTGTTTATAATAATCTGCTTTTTTAGATATTTCTGGTATTCCTTTTGGAATCCCTCAACTTTTACAAGGATATTCACTGAAAATACCCTTCTATTGGGTATATTTTCTGTATTCTGTAGGGTATTCTCTGTGTTCTGATAAATGATGTCTGTCTTGCGATTATAGATTCAATGTGGTGAAGATCTTCCAGTGGCTTTTTCTTCTGTGTGAAAAGATTTGCCATGCCTTGGAATCATTAGTTTTTTGGGGACGCTGTCCTGCCTGACTGGTCCTGGGGCCCACACTCACTACATTAGTCATAGGAAAAAGCAATGGTGCCTGCATCTTCACTGCTCCTAGCATAGCTCCTCTTTTAATTATGTAGGGGATGTCCTGTTGCCTCTGTTAAAGAAGAAAATTCAAGTGAGCAAATTTTAAGGATCTTAATGGCTTTATTTAGCAGTTCACAAATCAGGCAACATCCAGTCTGACGAATAGAAAGGATCTCTGAAGAGCTGTGTAAGGCAAGAGATTTTATAAGCAGAAAGGAACAGAAAAAAGGAAGTTGTACTCGGCAAAAAAGTGGATTGGTTATTACAAGGTTACTTTCCTTATAGGGAATGGTAGGAGTTTCTCAGGCAGTTTACCTAGCTAATGCTGATCAGGGAATTCCTGATATACTAGTTTAAGATTCCATTTCTAAGAGAGCTGAAACTGTAAGTTAAATCTCAGTTTGGTGACATGTGGGGCTTAGCTTAAGTGACTCTATTTGGGGCTTATTTTCTTGTCTTTAACTCGCCCCACTTTTCAGTCTCTTAACTGTAGGCTTTGAGTTCTCCACACACAACTCCTCATTCTGCACCAGGTTTCTCTGGTAAATACCTGAGACTGATTTCTTCACTTTCATGTGTTCCCATCTAATTTTTTTATCATTCAGGGATCCTCTCAGAATTTCTGGTCCACTGATCATCTTTCTGACTTGCCTCTACTACTATCTCCACCTGCATACCTCTATTTCAGTACCTACCATACCATGTTGTAATGATGTTTGTATGTATCTGTTTCCCAACATTCCTTAAAAGGAGGAATGGCTTCATATTCTCTAATTTTAATGCCTATTACTGTGCCTGCCACTGGAATGCTTAATAAATATACTTGGAATGAACAAATGAATGTTTCGTTCAAAAAACTACAAGACATTTTCTATCATTCTCATTTGAAAATCAACATTTTCCCTAAAGTTATCCCTCAACGCTCTTAAAGAAAGATAGGTTCATCATGAGACAATCCCCATTAGAATTTAACCTTAGCAGATTTCACTTGATGAAGAACATAAAACCTAAACATGTAGTTTTCTTAATGGAACACCTTTCATGACCTTAGCAATAGCTTTGTGATTGTGGCATTATAATGAGCGTAGACAGGGAGCAAAACAGGATTGTGCCAATAATAAAAATAACTCTTACTTTCCCAAAGGCCTCAGCAGCTCACTCAACATCCCAGAGCTCATGGTAGCTATTTCCTCCAAGAGTATAAAGACCACAGAAGACTAAAGAGAAGATTAAATAGATTTTGCAGAATCAAAATGTGATGAAACTACATTTCAATTAGAGGGGGAATGAGGAGAGGAAGTGACAAGGGAGAAAAATGTGTGCAGAACATCAGCCTCTCTAATCTCGGAAAACAGAGCCTCTCCTTGGAGCTGAGCTCATATTGACTAATCGCAGAAATCACAGAGAGAGGATGAGAAAAACTCCTGAGGAAGCAAGGATCTGACAGACTTCCTTGATAACCTTGACTGCCTAGACACAAGAATTGGGCTGGGCTTTGAAAGTGAAAGGGAACCTGCCTGGCAAACAAGCTGAAACAAGCTGAAAGTTTAATTAAAGCCAGTAGGGGGAATAGTTAAAGTGGGGAATAATTAGGGCAGCAAGAAAAAAAGGAAAAAAAAAGAGAAGAAGCCAGAAGATGATTAAAGGAAGGCTCTGGGGGCATGAAGCTACCTAGATAGCATTCTGTTGACAACTACTAAAAATGAGTTTGATGTTTTGCCTACTTCTAGTTTAAATTTTTGGTTTGCAGGGTGTCTGTGTGTGTGTGTGTCTGTCTTTATGTGTGTGGTATCTCCTATTATCTGTATTTTTCCTTGGCTACCAGCTGGGTGGGAATGAAAAAATGCCATGATCCAAACTGGATTTTAATGAGGACAGTTCACAGCCTGCCAAGTCCTTGGGAATGAAGTTGGCGGGCTGGACCCACTGGTCCAGGAGGGTCCCTGCTCTGGATCTGAAAGCCCCTCTGTTAGAAACTTGGCAGCCCTTCCACAGCTTCTCTTCGTCTCTGCCAAACAGATGAAGACAGCGTCTGGCTCTGAACATGTAATGCTGAAAGTTGCCATGACTGTCAAAGACCCAAGGAAGGAGCACTTCTTTTCCCTGACATTAGTATGCTTCAGATGCAACTCAGGGACCCTCTGCTGTTGTCACCTTTCCTGAGAGATAGCAACTTTTTTTATTCTTCATAAACACCAAAAATACCACTTTCTACATTTAGTTTGGTAAGGACCCAAGAAGAAAAATTCTCTTCAAGAAGTCGTCCTTATGAAGGGCACTGTTGCTTGCTGATATGTCTAGAGACAAGACCTAGTGTGGAAGAGTTTCAGGCAATGAAGCTTAAGTTTTAAAAAAGCGTCAGATTCTAAACTTCCTGGATATGAACTTAAGAAAGGGTTTGAATTTTTGATGGAAATGTTATGGGGAAGCAACAAAGCTCTCTAAGCAGGAGAGTAACATTAATTATTATGGTTAGTATTTCTGTTAGAAAAATGATTCTTGCAGACTGTGAGAGAGTCAGATTTGAGATATGTATTAATTGTTACAAATGAATATATATGTGTGTGTATTTATGTATTTGTCTATTTATGTATGTAAAACTGTCTCTAATACCACCAGTAGTATGCATACCAAACATGATTTCCGTGGAGGCATTAGGACAAAATGAAATCCCATGACAAGTCCTTTGACGTATCTGCAGTCGAAATCTCCCACATTGTGGAGGATTCCCCAACTAGGGAAGAGAACCCTATCTACAGAAAACTAAAACACGTGGTTCCAGTAGGGAAGTAGTTCTCAACTTAGAGTGCTTTAAACATCCATATGCCCAGTCTACACCCGAGACCAATGAAATCAAAATAGTGGGTATAGGACACAAGCAACAGCAGTATTCTCCACTCACCTCAGAAACATGCAAAAGTACAGCTTCATTTTAGAATTACTACAGAAGGTTACACCTCAGACAAATTGGAAAGGGACAGTAGGAGACAAAATATCAAGGCCCATCCAGAAGAGAGTAGAATCACACTCAACATAAAGAGTGAAAAATCACTTGCATTTCAAGAACAGTGTTGCATGGGGAAAAATGTGAAAAAGGCCCAAGAAAATTGATGTGCCCCACATTGAAGTAACCAGGTCTCACTTATTGGGTGATGGATACTTGGCAGTTGGCATCTCAGACAACTTAAGAAGCAGAGAATGAGAAGGCACTAGAGGTCAGGCATCTTTTGGGAAACCTTCATGTTTCATTGGCCTAATTGATTAACCTTACTTATTCTTAAACTAATTCCTATTGTCATGGAAATGTCAAGAGCTGAAGGGGTGGTAGTGGATGGGCACCTGTGTACTCTATTTTGATTATATAAATCTGCATCTACTCATGGAACATAGAGTGGTGTCAACACTTCTGCCCAAATAATAAATTAAGTCACTTAGGTATTTCACATATAGATGATTACCACTGTTCAATATTATTTTGATACAGTGGCATAAAAAAATAGTTTATTTTCATCCTCACACTTATCATTCCATGGTGTCTTCTTCATCCTACAGGTTGAAGTCACTTAGGATGGCCAAATGGCAATAGCAGTTCTAAGCCTCAACATGAACTTCATTGGTCTACAAAGAGAGAAATTGGTTTCTAGTAGTTCTCCCAAAAAGTGAGTTATATTCTTTGCCACAAATCTCCACAAAATTCTCAAAATCTAGTACTTTATATTATAGTAACATTGAAGGAAAATAGAATTTAAAAAATACGCATAACCCCAACCATCATACATTATTCAAGCATTTTCAATTTTGTATACTGCTTTCCAGTTTTATTCTCTGGTTATATTCCAACATTTATTACCTAGTAACTAGTACCACTTCATTTTCATTTAGGTTGTTTTTACACACATACACATACACATACACACACTATATGTATATTGGTCACAATTATAATTTTTTGTTTCTGTTAAGCTTTTCTGTTGTATATTATATTCCCCAAAGAAGGATGACCATTATAGAATATTGGCACATTTAATTTTTATAGATAAGTAGACATAAAGGTAAATAAATAGATCAATCTCTCTCTCTATATATATATAGATAGATAGGGGATAATAAGTGCTTGATTCAAAAGAGTTTTATTAATTTCTAGCTCCTTTTGATATTAGTTTCTATAATCACTTCAAGAAGAGAGAAAAATTGTATGTGTGTGTGTTCCCTGTATTGTGTGCTAAGAGATTATCAATTATCTGTTGGTTAACTTCGCTAACCAAGAGATAACTTAAAGAAGTTTTAAATTGCATCTTCATCAATAGTAAAGGTTGACATTATAGAGTCTCAATACATGTTTTTTATGAGAAAAGATTTTTTTAGGTTTGTTCGTATACTATTTATTTTTATTATTATTATTATTATTTTTCCACGGTACGCGGGCCTGTCACTGCTGTGGCCTCTCCCGCCGCGGAGCGCAGGCTCAGCAGCCATGGCTCACAGGCCTAGCCGCTCCGCGGCATGTGGGATCCTCCCGGAACAGGGCACAAACCCGCGTCCCCTGCATCGGCAGGCAGACTCTCAACCACTGCACCACCAGGGAAGCCCTATATTTTATCTTAAGTAATTTTCCTTGCATCAAAGTCTTTTAACTCAAAAGTTCATGCTTTATGAGATATCTGGCTAATGTTGAAAGGTCAATTGTAGAACCAGTAATCTAGGATGATAGAAATAATCTTATCCTCTCAGTTTTCTTCCTCTTCGTTAACTTGGATCCATTAACTTGGTTCTCTAGTCATAGGAATTAATAGCCAATGGATAGATTTTTCTGTGTTGATATTTTAAAAGATTGAGAAAGACTAAATGACAGCTTGACATACATGCTTTTTTCTATAGTAGATATCTAAGAAATTCATCATTAAAGTTTTTCTTGATGTCTGAATATCTAATGGCAATTTAATTTTTTTAACTCCAATTCACACTTCCTGAAATGGGGATTTCTGATGCCTTACTGCCCTTAGAAAACATCAACACATATCTTAATCACTACTAAACCAAAGTCATTGTTTTCTTTGAAAAGAGTTTTCAAACACTGACATAACAAGTTGTTCATTCAAATGAAGTTACTTCATATTTTCCCATTGTTATAGTCTTGTTTTGGTTATTCATATGAAATCACTTTGGAATTGAATCATTTATAAAGTGATTGGAAAATACTTCTTACCATGAAAATATTCTAATAAGTAGCTCAGATGAGAGGCTAGTTGGCTTAATTGAAGGACCATTGAACACAGTTAAAATGTGGATTTTAATGTTAGTGCTACGTGACCAGAGTCAAGTCTCTTTGCTTCTCTGCAACTTACCTTACTCATACATAAAATGAGTGGGTAGGTCTAAAACAGCGATGGGAACATGGGTTATGATTCATACAAAAAATAATGTATAGAGGTTTATTATTTTTTCATTCAAAATTAAAATATATTTATGTAGGATAATGGGGGAAATGTGTATTTTTGCTTTGTGTAGTACAAGAATGCTACTATAAAAATGTGGCATTGTCTTAGCCAATGTGTTCAATATATTTTCCAAAGACAAATGTAACAGTATCTTCCATCGCACCTACTCTTCTATAATGTTAGCTTGACACTCTTTCCATTGAGAGATTGGGTATACATCATTTTTTCTTTAACCTGGTTGGATTTGTGTCTGCTTTGGCCAATAGAGTATGGTGAAAATGACACTAGGTAATTTCAATGGTTGGTTTATAAAAGTCAACATGGCTTTTGGAATACTTGCTTTTAGAGCCCACTAAGAAGTCCAACTTTCCTGAGGTCTCCATGTCACGTACAAAGTTCATTTGCAGACACTCTGGTTTACAAGCCCAGCTGAGATCCTAGTCAACAGCCAAACATGTGAGTCAAGATACCTCAGATATTTTTACCCCTAATCATTGAGTCTTACCAGCTGAGGTTCCAGACATCATGAAGCAGAAATAAGCCAGATCATTGTGCTAAGTCCAAATTCCTGTCCCACAGAATCCATGATCATTGTAGAGTTGTTGTCTTCTGTCATTAAGTCCTAGGGTAGGTAGTTAGGCAATACTAAGCAAATAGAAATTTTGAACTTGGAAGTAAAGTCCTATAAAATATTGCATATTGTATATAATACTATACTATAGCCAACTATTCTATACTATACATAATAAAAATCTAAACCCTGTAACATTGGCTTTGGGACCAAGCAGAAGCAGTCAAAGCCTTGAGGAAACCCTTAATGAAAGCTGGAAGGACCTTGATGGTCAAGGCTTGGAAGACTGGGAAGAAAATAATACAAAAAGCTGTAGGAAAGGAGACAGTTTATGAAGTTGCAGAAAATTTAGTAAAACTGTCACCTTGAGTAATGTGGAAATTATGAAATGTACTTAATTAACTTGATGAGATAGTGATGGGTATTTCCAGATGGAATAGAGAAGGTGCCATCTGCCTTCTGTAATAAAATAAGACAGAGATGGACTAAAGAATAAACTATTCAGTTCCCAAGTATAATTTGAAGGATATATGAAGTATCCAGAACAGTCTTTCAGACAGCAGTGGGTTCTCAAATAAAGAAAGGTTCTCTGGACCAAGATCAATTCCAGGATGGAAATGTAAGACCCACTGTTAAAACCTCAGAAAGATCTAAGGTGATGTCTCATAGAATGTTTCAGAGAGCCAAAACCCATGCAAGGATCTTAAGAGCATACATTTCATTAAAGAAGCAGGGTTTTTATATTTTGAGAGCATGGTAATACTCACCCTAAGTTTATACTTTACATTTATAGCCCCCAGAAGACTAGCACTTTCCCCATTTCCTAATTGTAAACTGCAAGAAATAATGGTTGTAGGCTAATGGTTAACTGAATATGAATTAAATAGCTGTTTATGTCATAATTAGTTCAAATAGTATAGTATACTCATTTAGTACACTCCAGAGCACTATGCCCAGGTGTTGGGCACACCAGTACAAAACTTCTCGTCAGGAAAGTACTCCTATCAAAGAAACTGAAGTGATTAGTACCTAGAGAAAAAAGTGAACTTGGCTTTTGGACTGGTCAAACACCACAAGAAGTGTGTCTATAAAGCCATGTACAAGAAAACAAAAACAAAACAAAACAAAAAAAACAAGGGCAATTGAGAGAATGTTGCATTTTGGAACAAGTTCTGTTTGCATCATCAAAAATTTTTTTTTCTGTAGCATATAGTATTTTTTCCCATTGTCACGCAAAATCCTTACCTAGGGTAACTGTGCTTAACATATACAGCAGCTTATCTTATCAGGCAGTGTTCCATCTAAATCACAGTAACGTTAACAATCCTTAGAAATATATGCTCCTGTGTTGTAGGGCCACACACTGGGAGAATTTAGCAGGTCTCAGCTGTTAGGACATCACTGTAAAATAAATGAGTTTGTTTCCATAAACACAGTAGTGCTTCTTATTAAATATCAGGGAGAGATTATTATAAAGTATAGTAAAGTAATGACAAACTGGTAGAAATTAACAAAGTGCAATTCAGAGAAGATGCTGCTTAAATATAGAAGATATACAACCTAACTTTGGTTGTCCCAAAGGATGGAGCACAGAACCTTGTTGTATTTGAGCCAAGTGTTTAGACCCTGTCTATTTATAGAAAAATAACATTTACTGCTTACTTGGGAGAGTTCCCACTGAAATAATGCTTTTCAAAGAGGGAGTGAGCCTTTCACTTTCAAATTTGAATGTGAAATTAGAAGCTTCTATACATTTTATACAACTGCCAGAAAATCACAATTGTCTCTATTGCGATTTTCCAGGGAAATCTAGTTTTTGTCCCCTGGACATAGAAGCATTGTAAAACTGTCAGACAGGAAGCCCTCCCTTGAGGAGAGAGACATTTACAGTACAACCGAGCAGCTGTTGCAGGAATCTCCCAGCAGTAATATTTACAGTACTCCATTTCAGGTACTGTCAGTGCCACTCATACTGCAAATTCAGTGCCACCACCGTTATTGAATCTAATGGTCAACTGAATCTGAATTAAATTGCTGTTTTTGTCATAATAGGACCAAATAGCATAACATACTCATCTACTCAGGGCAAGGGCAGCCTACTCAGAGCAACAGTGCTGAAAACACGTTGTCTCTTAGGAAGATGTGTTATTTGTGTTTCTGACCACACTCAGAATGTTGCTTTCCCCTGAGATGTGGGACGTGGCATCACATTGCCCTGGGAGATGAGGAATGTCACTCTGGGCATGAGAAGTTCAAATGCCCCAGCTGCTAAGCCTTTGAAATGCAGGCACTTTCTACCTGCATTATATGTTGTTAAAGTACATGACGATGCAAAAGTCACATGTGCAAAAGTTAAACAGATAAATAAGTGCAAGCTCTTGACTCACTGAGATGTGATGCCAATCTAGATAGAATGTATGTATCTGGAGATTGATTAGCAGACTGCCAGCTAATTGAAATCCACTGTGACACTTCACAATCACAAAGCTAGTTCTTACAAGATTTATGTTGGAATCCTGACCTCTTGAACCTTGATACTATGTTATGCTAAGTCCAGACTTCAACCTATTCCCTCTCCTTCCTATACCTCTCCGTGGTTTCATGGTCACATTACTTTCAACATCCATTTTTGTCTCTCATGCCTATTTCTCTCTCTCTCTCTCCCTCCCTCCCTCCCTCCCTCCCTTTCTCTCTCCCCCTCCCCACCACCCCTTCCTCTCCCTCCATCTCTCATACTGAACCAAACATAAAAGAATAAATATCACCGGTTTATTTTTTTAGGCTGTGCAGTCATTGCCCCCTCAAAATTCTAATAATCACCGGTTTTTTCCAATGTCATTGCTCAGAACTGATTTTGCCATTACTTCCATCTTTCTAAGGGAACCATGTCCTCCTCTCATGCACTGTGTAAAGGAAAAAAGGTATAATATGTGTTACAAGGAGAAAGAATTTGAGATTCCAAACAATAAGCTGTAACATTAGTAAAAAAAAAAAAAAAAAAAAGGACGAGGGAGTGTGGAAACTAGCAGAGGTTGGCCAAATATAGTGGATACTAAGGAGAAAGAAACAATCTACCATCTGGTATCTTCCACCACCATCTTTTCCTTGAAGAAAGCACATTTGATATCACAAAATACTAGATAAATAATCTTAGATAAAAGGTTGGCCTTTAAAAAGACAATATATATATTTGAAGAGTCAGCCTCTTTATCATACTGTCAGCAATGTTATGACCATTCAAGCCATGACTAAAGTTCATTTCTTTTAGGTCTGTGAAGCTTTGCCCAAATTTCTCTAGACAGGATAAATAGAGGAAGTATGGTGAAGTATGAAAAGCATAGATTTTATTGCTAAACAAATTTTGGCTCTCATCTTAGCTCTGTGACCTCTGGTAAATTAATATTTTAGAGTTTCAGTTTGCTGACTTTCCAAATTTTTAAAAGGAATGCAAGTGAAATAAGAATTGTGAAGTACAGTCCATGCCCAGCACGTGTGAAGCGTTCTGTAAATGTATGTTCTTTCCCTGTTCTTCTATTCTGCACTCTCAGCAGAGCATATGTAACTTGCACACTGCCCATCCTATTGAGATTCAGTAGAGATCTTTGTGTCCTCTTGGAATCCAGGCTCTCTGCTCCCTTCCCTAGAATGTGACCTTAATAGCAACAATAACTAACATTTACCAGATGAATTGTCTATGTGCATGAGTGTGTGTATGTGTGTCAGACATGGTACTAAACCTTTTTTGTGTATTTTATTTAAACTTTTCAATATCCCTCAAAGTAGATACTATTAAAATTCCTAGATGGGGAAATTGTGGGTCCAGAGGTTACATAATGTTGCTCAGGTCACAAATTAATGAGGGGAGTAGCCAAAACGTGGATCTTGCAGTATAATCCCAGTACCCATATCTTAATCACATCACTTCACTGCTTTTTACACTGCACAGGTGTAATTCATCTTTGACAATCAAAGTTACTAAGAGGCATAATAAAAACAGAGGGCGTGCATGATCCCAGGAAACAGAAATAATGCTAGATGAGTATTCCTGCTAACTTACTTGCAGAGTAATTCTGCTATAGTTGGCACGCAAAGAGTTATTTTTTTGCATCTTGCTGAACTCTGAATGCAGCTAACCTAAGATTACCTGATTGATGGTGGAGACACAGTTTTATGTGCAGCAAGAAAGAATATGGAAGCTTGTGGCATCTCATCAACTCTAATTTCCTACATTACGCAACACAAAGTGGTTAGACTGAAAAGGCACTTTACCATTCAGTGGAGAGAAAGCTGCTTGATTTTATTTCCAGGGAAATTAGCCCCTTCTTACTCCCTTTTTGTCTTTAGAAAATAGAAGGGGAGGAAAGCATTACGTTGATAGGCTTTGTAAGAAGTCTCTGGCCCAAGAGAAAACAAGAACTAAATTTAAATCCTATATAATATGACAGGTCTTGTACCAGTTTTAACAGAAACAGCAACTATCATTCAACAAGTATGTGTGCTGTGACAGGCTTGGAATCAACACTTACCTGCACCATCTCACTCATCTGTCACTACCCACTACTGAGATGTTTGTGATTACCTTTATTTTCATAGGAGGAAATGGAGGCACAATAATTAAATAAGTGCCCAAAGTCAAGGATTAGTGTTGAAAATGAGATTTGTAGCCAGACAATTTAACACTATTGTCTGTGCTATTAACCCCTTTATCCCACCAACAGAAAAGTGTGACCAGAATGGGGGGCGGAAGCAGAGAGGGGCATCACCATTCTCAGAGAGTGGAAACTTTGGAGGTCAGAGTTGGAGCAAGACAGTATCAACCAGTGGTTTACAGTCTCCCCAGATGGATTAGGGGTCTTCGACTGATTTTTGTTTTATATAAGGAAGCCTTTCATAACGTATAGTACTTATTAAATTGAAGTACATTAATACAATAATATTAGAACAATTCAAAATGGCTTAGTTGTGAGGTAGTAAACACCTATTCTCAGACATTTTCTCAATAGTGGATGACCCTGGTCTGTTCCAAATATCAATGTTGTGATTACTCCCTAGCACCTTTCAATAATCTTAGTCCATTCAGGAAGCTACAATGTGATGCCATAGACTCAGTGAGTTACAAACTATAGAAATTTATTGCTTATAGTTCTAGAGACTGGGAAGTCCATGGTCAAGGTACTTGCAGACTTGGTGTTATGGTGAGGCATGCTTCCTGCTTCATAGACACAGTCTTCTTGCCATGTCCTAATATTATAGAAGGGACAAGGGAGCTCTCTGGAGTCTCCTTTATAAGGGCACTAATCTCATTCTTGAGGTCTCCACACTCTTGACCTAATCATCTCCCAAAGGCCCCACTTCCAAATACATCACTTGGGGGATTATGTTTCAATACAGGAATTTGGGATGGGGAGGACACATTCAGTCTGCAGTATTCTGCATAAACAAATACTCCTAACTACTTCTCTTATTCCTAGAGAAGACAATTTCCTAGTGAAACTTAGTGTTACTTGGCTAGAAAATCTGAGTTCCTGGAATCAGAAAGCTTCTCCCTCATCAGCTGTGATATTGTGATTTACAATGAGAAATATATATATTTGTCTTTGCCCCTTTTTCTGGCACAAAGCTCCTAGAACCCTTGGAATTTCCGGTGACGAGAGCTGAGAGCAATAAACGTGTCTTTTGTAGTGTCAGTGAGTTGACTTCTGGAAAGTACCAAAGGATGAGGGCTGTTAGCCAGTGAAGCCAACACAGTGATTAGAAGGTTGGAAGTTGCAGTCCCAGCCAGGTTTAGGGGAGCGGAGAGGGGCTAGATAATAAGCTCAATTGCCAATGGCCAATGATTTAATCAATCGTGCTGCTTCCATGCCCTCTCTGAGCACGCCACTCCTTTGTCAAACAAAGGAAGGGGTTAGTGAGCTTCCAGGTTGGTGAACACGTGAAGATTCAGGAAGAGTGGCGTGCTCAGAGAGGGCATGGAAGCTCAGAGCGCCTCTTCCCACATACCTTGCCCTGTGCATCTCTTCCTCTGGCTATTCCTGAGTTATATATGCCCTTTTATAATAAACTGATAATCTAGTGAGTAAATAAACATTCTGAGTTCTATGAGCTGCTCTAGCAAATTAATTAACCCAAGGAGGGAGTGGTGGAAACCTTCAATCTACAACTAATTGGTCAGAAGCCCAGTGACAACCTGGACTTGCAAAGGGCATCTGAAGCGGGTGGGGGTGGTGTTGTAGAACTGAGCCCTTAGCCTATGGGACCTGATGCTCCCTCCAGGTAGATTGTGTCAGGATTGAGCCGAATTGTAGGACGCTGAGCTGGTGCTGGAAAATAGCTTGGTGTGGAGAAAAACCCACACATTGCAAGTGTTTTCGCAATTGTATCAGCTAATCCTTTCCCTCTTTCTATTTCTAACCCATGTTTTAGGACTTGGGGCAAGTCTCACCTTCTTCAGTCTTTCCTCACCAAGCTTCCTCACCAACATCTTCGAGCTTCACAAGGATCTCATTTCACCCTTATGGAAACATTTATTGCCGTTTTTAGTGTTCTGGGTGGTTTGGTTCTGCCATACTGATGAAACTATAAACCATAGAGAACAAGAGGTGTGGACAGATTAGTGCAGTGGTTTCCAAACTTCTTTTCAAACACAAAAGTGTACAGAATTCTGATATAGATAATAGATGGTAGCAGGGATGCTCTGGTGGATGTGAAAGTGCCAACTTCCGAAACTGTTTCTCCAGTTTCCCTGCCCTTTCCCATTCTCTCTCCAAGAAACTAATGAGCAGGCAACTCATAATCAGGACTGAATTCAAACTCAAACCTACTGGGTAACTACAGACAACTCCTCATTTATCTGGGCCTCTGTCCTTTATCTTTGTAGTAGGAATTACATGCTAAACTCAAGGGTTAAATTAAGGCTTCAAGGAGAAATGTTTCACTTTCTTCTTTTAGTTTTTCACTCGCCCTTCTCCAGCCTGTTTTTTTCTTCCTTTCTCCCATTCTTCCTACCCACCTTCTTCTATAATATCTTTCATAATGCAGTGTCCATGGTAAGCCCCCCCATACATTTCTTCATTTATCGTTTCATTTCCTGAATAGCGAAGATTCATTTTGAATATATTATAATTACAGGTATATGTAGGATGAGGTGTGCTAAGAAAATAGTATAACAGCCACCATGTTGGTGATGCTGGACATATATTTATAGAGCAATTTTTTATGTACGGAAATAGAGTTTGCATATTCATGGAGTATGTTTTCCATTCCACGATACCACATTAGGCAATATATTACATCTCCTGGCCTGCTTGATATTCATTACTAATAAAGTCTCATAGAAATAAAGCTATGTGGTAATAGAATGGCAGGTTTTTATTACAGAGATGTTTCTATTATGCTAATTTATCATTTAGATGATTTACGCTAATAAGTGTAATTTCTTAATATAAACAAAACTATAGTCAAATTATAAAATGATTCTACCTCTGGCTGGCACATTTACATACCTCACAGTTTTATTAAATATATTCTGTGGAGATAAAACACATTTTTTACATAACAATCACCTCCGGCTTCTCCGTAGAGAATTTGATGGCATAAAACAGCTGCACATCTGTAATTGTTTTGCCACCTGTTCTGTGGAAGTGAAGATTCTGTTCTCTACAGTGGTTATTAGATGGTGTTTTGCTTACATTTCAAGGTCATGAATTCCTCTACCTTCATCTTTTTATTCCCTTCGAAGTAGGAAGTGGGGTGGGTGATGTTTGATGGAGTTGATTTTCCAACGTTTGATTAGAAATTTTCCAGGAGAAAGGAATTAAATAGGGGTTTGTTCGAAATCAGCCAGATGACCAGACAAGAGGAGACACCCACCATCTGTGATGAGCTTTAATTTCTCATTTCCAAAGGGCAGTTATTTTAGTTTTATTTCTATTCAGAAAAGTAAACAAAGTGATTGAGTTCAAAAGAAACAGAGGCCTTTCATTCAGAGAAAAAAATATGAGGATGACAATATTGTTTAATGGTTGGTCTCTCTCAAACATGCATACACACATGTTCACACAGAAATTACCTCTCTTATTCTGTAAATTTTAATTGTATAATATTAAAGCAAATTAATCATTCTATCTCAATTAAGTAAAATCTTATGGGTGATTTCTTTTGACCTCATTCTGAGCAAATGCCACTAAATTTGTCAAATCACCAAAGTACTAGAATCTGCCTGTTGTAAGATTAGTATAGCTGACCCATGTGTTTGTACCAACAACACTACTTTGGGGTGTCTTAAAGTGACACTAGTGTAATCACTCACTATTCTGAGACATGGTATTGAGTGGTAGCATCTCTCTGGTGGCAGAGAGATGACAGATGAGATGAGGAGAGGAATTTCTAATGTTTAAAAATTCTTAAAATTTTCCTATACAACATTCCATACAGTACAGTCCTTGGAAATTTCATTTTTAGTTCTTAGTTTATCTCATGGCTTAGGTCATGATCTTGTTTATTCAAGGTGTAGTTATGCATAGGACAGACTACATATAATATACATTCAATGTAACTGTCCTTCTGTAAATATTTATTTAAAAATGAAGGAGCTGGGGTAGAAAAGAGGGGATTGACTTGAGACTCTTTTTTTTTTAATTTTATTTTTAGTCTACAGAAACAACATAAAACTGGCAAAAATGTAGGCAAGGATGTGTCTCATGTTTCTCCCTAGATTGATCCATGGATAACTGTGCAACTAGTAGTTAGCAGAAATGAAGGGATAGGAACAGTTTTAGGGAGAAGGGAAGAAGGTGAATCCAATTTCAGCTGCACTAAGTTTGGAGTTTCTTGCAGAGAATTTTTTTTTTTAACATCTTTATTGGAGTATAATTGCTTTACAGTGTTGTGTTAGTTTCTCCTGTATAACAAAGTGAATCAGCTATATGCATACGTATATCCCTATATCCCCTCCCTCTCACGTCTCCCTCCAACCTCCTTATCCCACCCCTCTAGGTGGTTGCAAGGCACTGAGCTGATCTCCCTGTGTCATGCAGCTGCTTCCCACTAGCTATCTATTTTACATTTGGTAGTATATATATGTCAATACTACTCTCTTACTTTGTCCCAGCTTACCCTTCCCCTCCCCATGTCCTCAAGTCCATTCTCTACATCTGTGTCTTTATTCCTGTCCTGCCCCTAGGTTCATCAGAACCATTTTTTCTTTAGATTCCATATATATGTGTTAGCATACGGTATTTGCTTTTCTCTTTCTGACTTCCTTCACTCTGTATGACAGACTCTAGGTCCATCCACCTCACTATAAATAACTCAATTTTGTTTCTTTTTATGGCTGAGTAATATTCCATTGTATATATGTGCCACATCTTGTTTATCCATTCATCCGATGATGGACACTTAGGTTGCTTCCATGTCCTGGCTATTGTAAATAGTGCTGCAATGAACATTGTGATACATGACTCTTTTTGAATTATGGTTTTCTCAGGGTATATGCCCAGTACTGGGATTGCTGGGTCATATGGTAATTCTATTTTTACTTTTTTAAGGAACCACCATACTGTTCTCCATAGTGGCTGTACCAATTGACATTCCCACCAACAGTGCAAGAGGGTTCCCATTTCTTCACACTGTCTCCAGCATTTACTGTTTGTAGATGTTTTGATGATGGCCATCCTGACTGGTGTGAGGTGATATCTCATTGTAGTTTTGATTTGCATTTCTCTAATGATTGGTGATGTTGAGCGTCTTTTCATGTGTTTGTTGGCAATCTGTATATCTTCTTTGGAGAAATGTCTGTTTAGGTCTTCTGCCCATTTTTGGATTGGGTTGTTTGTTTTTTTGATATTGAGCTGCATGAGCGGCTTTTGTATATTTTGGAGATTAATCCTTTGTTAGCTGCTTTGTTGGCAAATATTTCCTCCCAATCTGAGGGTTGTCTTTTTGTCTTATTTATGGTTTCCTTTGCTGTGCAGAAGCTTTGAAGTTTCATTAGGTCCCATTTGTTTATTTTTGTTTTTATTTCTGTTTCTCTAGGAGGTTGGTCAAAAAGGACCTTGCTATGATTTATGTCATAGAGTGTTCTGCCTATGTTTTCCTCTAAGAGTTTTATAGTGTCTGGCCTTACATTTAGGTCTTTCATCCATTTTGAGTTTATTTTTGTGTATGGTGTTAGGAAGTGTTCTAACTTCATTCTTTTACATGTAGCTGTCCAGTTTTCCCAGCACCACTTATTGAAGAGGCTGTCTTTTCTCCACTGTATACTCTTGCCTCCTTTAGCAAAAACAAGGTGACCATGTGTGCATGGGTTTATCTCTGGGCTTTCTATCCTGTTCCATTGATCTGTATTTCTGGCTTTTTTGCCAGTACCATACTGTCTTGATTACTGTAGCTTTGTAGTATAGTGTGAAGTCAGGGAGCCTGATTCCTCCAGCTCCATTTTTCTTTCTCAAGATTGCTTTGGCTCTTCAGGGTCTTTTGTGTTTTCATAAAAATTGTGCAATTTTTTGTTCTAGCTCTGTGAAAAATGCCATTGGTAGTTTGGTAGGGATTACACTGAATCTGTAGATTGCTTTGGGTAGTAGAGTCATTTTCACAAAGTTGATTCTTCCAATCTAAGAACATTGTATATCTCTCCATCTGTTTGTATCATCTTTAATTTCTTTCATCAGTGTCTTATAGTTTTTTGTATACAGGTTTTTTGTCTCTTTAGGTAGGTTTATTCCTAAGTATTTTATTCTTTTTGTTGTAATAGTAAATGGGAGTGTTTCCTTAATTTCTCTCAGATTCTTCATCATTAGTGTATAGGAATGCAAGAGATTTCTGTGCATTCATTTTGTATCGTGCTACTCTACCAGATTCATTGATTAGCTCTAATAGTTTTCTGGTAGCATCTTTAGGATTCTCTGTGTATAGTATCATGTCATCTGCATATATTGATAGTTTTACTTCATCTTTTCCAATTTAGATTCCTTTTATTTCTTTTTCTTCTCTGATTGCCGTGGCTAAAACTTCCAAAACTATGTTGAATAATAGTGGTGAGAGTGGCAGCATTGTCTTGTTCCTTGCAGAGACTTCCTGATCTAGGGCTGGTGTGCTTTGCATTATATGCAGCACTGTGCTAGATCCCTGGTTCTCTGCTTGGAGCGATTTTGCCCCCCAGGGAACATTCTGCAAAGTTTGAAGACATTTTTGGTTGTTAAACTGGAGAGTGAGGGGAGGGACTGTTACTAGCATCCAGTAGATTTCAGGAATGCTGCTAAGGACAGAACACCCAATGCACAGGACACAACAGTTATTCAGCCCAAAATGTCAGTAGTGTCAAGGTTGAGAAACTGTTTACTAGATAGTGGAGGAAGCTTGCATGGAGGAGCTTATGTGTTTATACACACAGAACTACAATCCAATAAGGGGGAAACAAACATGCCCATAATGAAAAAAATGAGGAGAATAAACATTATAGGAGCTCAGAGATCGCATGAGGAAGATAGAAACAGCAAAACACATCAATGCATTTGCAGGAACATGGTGATGTAGAAATATAATCCTCAGTTACATCATCCTTTGTTACATGTAAAGTAACAAAGACTTAAGAAGTAACTTTTCCAAGTTTACTCAGCTAGTTAGTAAGCAGCAGAGGAAAATTACAAACTTACTTCTCTTTGACTCCACAGTCAGTTCACTGTCCTGTCTGCCATACTAAGAACTAAAAGCTATTACAGTGAGTGATAAATGATCTTTGCAGCAATGACTGAGGGCTTCCTGCCATCCTTGAATGCTTAATGTTGAACATTTTGCTGGGCTGATCTGCAGCCCATATTTACGGATCAGCAGAGTACGGCTGTAAATATTATATTTGTAACAATGCTTCTAGCCTTCCACTTATTTGCTAGTAAATACCAGGAGCAAATTCCTGAGATGGGTGAGATCAAACACAGTCAAAAGCATGCAGCATCCTTTAAAAAAAATCGAAATTTCTTAAAGAAACATGAATCGGAGTATCCATTCTTTGCTTTGATTATTGTTTTGCATAGCTTTTACAAACCCCTGGAAATGATTTTGAGAATTACCCTTATTGTGCTGAAGTTATGTATTGGAGCTATATTTTGGATCAGAAAATGAGTACATAGCTATATGGCAATATGTGACCATATAATACAATAAGACCTCCAAACATCAAGAGGCAAGAACTGGATTCAGCCCCCTGCTTAACAAATATATTAGCTGTGTGACCTTTGTCTAGTCATCTATTCTTTTTATTTTTTTAAATTAATTTATTTGTTTTATCTTTGGCTGCATTGGGTCTTCGTTGCCGTGCACTGGCTTTCTCTAGTTGCGGAGAGTGGGGGCTACTCTTCGTTGTGGTGCATGGGCTTCTCATTGCGGTGGCTTCTCTTGTTGCAGAGCACAGGCTCTAGACACACAGGCTTCAGTAGTTGTGGCTCACGGGCTCTAGAGCGCAGGCTCAGTAGTTTTGGCACATGGGCTTATTTGCTGCATGGCATGTGGGATCTTCCTGGTCCAGGGCTCGAACCCACGTCCCCTGCGCTGGCAGGCAGATTCTTAACCACTGTGCCACCAGGGAAGCCCCATCTATTCTTTTCAATTAAACTTTTTAAACAGTCATTGGTAGCTCTAATTAGAACTGATTCTGTGATACTTAGAACTTAAAAGCACATCGTCCCTGACTGGCACTTTATAAAAACCTAACAGTACTCATCCCTGCATTCAACATATGTTCTTGCAAACCTACTCTTTGTATTGCAGAGGGGGGTAAATACAAAGCATAAAGACTTGATTCCTGCTCAGAAAAGAAAAACACTCAAAATCTATTATGAAAAATAGTAGACTTATTGCTAGTAGATAGGTTCAGACACAGTACTTCGATTTGGGGGATCAAGACAAGAGTGATTAATTAATGGGCTGGCATTTGAATGAGAATGTGGAACGCTGGGCACCGCCATGAAAGATATAAAGCTGTTTAGGCTTTTTAAAAAATTTTTTTATTGCAAGTAACAGAGGTCCACTTCTCTGGAATAGGTTAGACCTTCTGTATGTTTATTCCCAAAAGATTAGCATTGTGCCCTTGTGAAAAAAAAAATAATGCTAGCTTATTTATCTGTTATCATTCTAACTGAATGCTTGGCACAGAGTGAGACTTTGTGTACTGTTTCACAAATAATTATGAAGCATTCCATCTAGTACTTCATTGGAACTAGGTTCTGGATAGTCTTCAAATGGATGAAAAAAAATAAATCTTGATTATTAACCAACATAGTTTTATAATAAATGTATCTGGTTAAGAGAAGGTTTGAGAGTGAGTTTAGATTAACCATGTTTATATATATATACACAGGTGTTAAAACAATCAAAAGCAAAAAAAAATCCACAATTTAGGTTCTGTTTGTATCAGTCATATTGAGATTCCTTTAGGGTTACATGATTTACTGGGCTAACTTCTGTGCAGCACAAGTGGTAATTCTAAGGCTCAAATTACCTTATAATATGAATTGATGCAAACTAGAAAACTCCCATGACAGTGTGTCTTCCCCACTTTACCTCCGAATTTGTTGTGTTCAATCCAACGGTCATATGGACTGATCTGCATCTCTGAAAAGGTTCAGAGCATTGCTGGAAAGACAGCTGACAATGAAAATACCTCTTAAAAGGGGGTCCATAGCTCCTTGGAGAAATAGCTGACTCTTGGGCTGGGGTAGGAAACATACAACATGAGCCTAGAGCATCTTCTAGTGCCAGAAATAAGGAAGTGCTAAAAAAAAAAAAGTGGAGATGCACCAGAAAAAGACACAGGAGCCAACAGAAAGGGTTTCTAATGGTCAAAGCCAGAAGAATTCGAGAAGGAAATAAAGAATTATGGGGTTATTAACCAAGGTATGAAATAAATATGTATGAGTTTATGCTGATATAAATAAATGCTTAAATAAATAAACTGACAAAGATAGACAAATCTCTCATGAAGATAATTCAGATAAGTTACATAGACATTCTACTCTAATGAATTGAAACATTACTCCCCACTCCTTAAGCGTGGGCTGTGCATAGTAACTTCCTTCCAAATAGTACACAAAAGAAAGGGGGAAAAAGAGTAACTCTACACTGGAGAAATCTGGCAAATTCTACCTCAGCTACGTGATTAAGTTTCACATGAGGGGTCTTCCCTGGCAATCCAGTGGTTAGGACTCCACACTTTCACTGTAGGGGGCAAGGGTTCAATCCCTGGTTAGGGAACTAGGATCTGATGTGCCATGCGGCACGGCCAAAAAAACAAAAAACAGATTTACGTTAACAGTGATAAGTCATGTTGGTGGTATAATAGTATATACCCTTGATAGGTTCTGATAAAAATGACATTTTTCCTCTGTGGTCTTCCCACCAAAAACACAGGGCCCCTACACCTCCACTCAGTCTAATCATGATACAAACATCAGACTAATTCCAGTGGAGGGACAGTCTGCAAAATACCTACAATACTTCTTAAAACTGTCAAGATCATCAAAAACAAGGAAAGTATGAGAAATTGTCACAGCAAGAGAAGCCCAAGGAGACGATTATCACAGTAAGAGATTTCATCCTAGATGGGATCCTGGAACAGAGAAAGGGCATTAGGTAAAAATTAGGGGAATCAGAAAAAAAAGTATTAATAATGTGTCAATATTGATTCATTACTTATAATAAACATATCATACATAAACAGCGTAAGGTAAAATAATAATAGGGAAATTGGCACAGAGTATATGGGAACTCTCTGCAACTTTTCTGTAAGTGTCATACTGCTCTTAAATTTAAAAGTTTATTTTTGAAAGAGGAAGCCCATAAACAACTAAAAAGTATTTATTGGAGTCCCCCATCTTCTCCTGACTCAAAGGTCCATTTCTATTTCTAATTAATGCATTTGGTTCTGCAAGTTCTTTACCCGGACTCACATCTGTTTGTTTATCTCCTGTAGTTTTCTTCCTTCACTCTGGGTCTCCTGCCACTGAACACACTTTACTTTGCACGGTGGGTCTGATGTTTGACTGTGGGCTGTTTTCCTGATATCTCCCTTGCACTTACTGGGTTCAGCCTACACACTCTCCCTTTAACCCTGACATGTTCTTGAACCTCATACTACTTATGCCACCTTACGAATTTATTGATAAGTAACTGAAGTTTCATTACATTTTTGATTGGGGGCACAGAAAAAAATATTAAACTATCTCTTCTGCTGCTTCTTTTATGTCATTTTAAAAACTGGTAAAGAAAATAATGTTCAAGGCACTAACTTCCATAAGTCTCATGCCGAACACTTTTTCCTAAAAGCTACTTCCTCAAAGATAAAGCCCTTAGCTTAGTTATTTTACCATATTGAAATAAACAGAGAACCAAAATCTTAGAATGCTATACTTAAAACATTATCAATTTTGTAATAGTTAAAACAGGGCCTCTTTGAAAATGTTTAAAGCTATATACTTATCTGTGCTTCCTGGAGAATCTTCCTGCTCAGCTTTTTCTCATGCATTAGAAAGAGGAAATATGGGAGTCCCCTGGCACTCCAGTGGTTAGGACTCTACGCTTTCACTGCTGAGGGCCCAGGTTCAATCCCTGGTCTGGGAACTAAGATCCCGCAAGCCACATGGCATGGCCAATAAATAAATAAATAAATAAATAAATAAATAAATAAATGTTCAGAAACATGATTTTATATTTTAAAAAAATAAAAGAGGAGATACACTTACTGGACAAAATAGTATGCATGTGAGTACAGTTACGATCAGGAGAAACAGAAACCCAACTCAAAGAGTATAAGAAAGGAAGGAAGTTTATTGTAGAATGAGCTGAACATAAAAATTGGCTGTAGGTCTACCATCACTCAGAAATTCACATGATACCAGCTGAACACTTTCTATCAGACTACTATCTTGTCTTCTTTTCTGTTGGTTTCCATTCGAGGTTGGGTCCTACTTGGTATCTGCAGTGATAGTGATCAACTACTCTAAACATAGCGTGGCCTTATTAATATCTAACAATTCAAAAAGAAAGCATACATTTTTGATGAAACTAATAAAAGAAACTAACAATAAAAGAACTAATAATAAGAGAGGACTCTTACTGGCTCAGTCTGGATTGTTTGCTCATTTCGGTATTAATTATGGTATAAGAGAATAGATAAGTGTGACCAGTCACTCCAGGTTTCTGTGACTGTCCCAATTTTAGGATTGAAAGTCCGATGCCCTGGGCCTTGGTCACATATCCACCTCACAATGGAGACTGGATGATAGAACAGCACCACTTGAAACACAAGAAGCAGAGGGGTTCCCCCAAAAGAATTCTCTCAAAAATAGTTAATATATGTAAAGTACTTTGAACAATGCCTAGGGTGACATAGTAAACGCTCAATAAATACTAGTATACACACTTATTCCCCCAAATTCATCAAATATAAGATGAATATCTACTGTAAAATCAATGAGTTTTTACTTACCTCTAAGAAAGAATAATATGCTACAATTTTAACTTTGACATACCATCAATTGTAACACATTTGGATTTCAGTAATATTAACATATGAATAATTTGTGCTATTAGATTTGTAAAAGTTAAGTATGTATCCTTATACATATCCCTACCACAAAGGACTGACTTATATATATAGTTCTTCCTCTGTAATATACATATTTTAATTCTTAATCATTCATATTTTCATTATATTTTAAATATGTTTCCAGAAATTATAAGACATATATCTAAAACTGAGTAAAATCTTTTAAAAACATAAATGATTTATGTCCTTCAACTTCTTAAAGCGCTTCCAGGCTTTACTACCACACTTTGAATTAGACTGATAGCTTAAAATAGCTCACCAGGGTCTTCACGGTTTGGGCCACACTTATTTGATTTCCTCTTTCCAACACAAGACATTGATTCCTTCCTAGGGCTTTTGCACTTGTGTTTTCTCTGCCGAGGACACTTATGTCTATTTCCTTCTGCCTTTTAGGTGACAGTCACCTTCTTAATAAGGTATTTCTTAATCACCCAAACTAAGACCCTTCAGACCATCCTGAAGTGACACTCCCACCCCATCCTGATCATCCTCTGTGGACCAACACGTATCTACTGTTATTAACCTCACAATGCTCATCAACACATTAAACTACGTTATTCATTTTCCTCTTTCCCTATTTTCTCTTGCACTCTAGAAAATACTCTTTATGAGACTAGGAGTAACACCCATGCCTAGCACTAGTGCCTAGCACTAGTTTAATGTTACTCAATAAACTAGCGTTGACTAAATGAGCTAATCGACTTTTTAAAAAAAATAATGTGTGGTAATGACTTGTGAACCAAAGGACCAGATGCCCAGAATGAGGAGATTAGAAAGCAGCAAGTCCTTTTAGAATGATGACTTCACTAGGCTTGTTTCTCCCAACTGTGCTGCATCTTATACTCATTCCTGCTGAGAGTAAAAACAATATGTGTATTAGAAAGAATGAAATTTTGTAAAAAGGTTAAGAAGAAGAAAGAAGATGTAATATTATTTGCAACTTCCCCAGTTGATGAAAGAAAGGCCCTGGAAGGCCTTCTAACGTTATTTGGTTTATATTGTTTTACTGTTGTTTTTGGCCGGAGCGTTGAAAACAAAATAGATAACAATACACATCACAAGTGCGCTTGGCTATGAGAATGTGATGAATTCACTTACATCTGGAAAGTCTATCAGACTTCCAGAGTTCCCTCAGCAAAATGTGGGAAGCTTTCCAAATTTGCAATCATGTGGAATTCCAAATTTGCAATTGCTTTTGCCGTCAACATTTAGATACATTTCCATGGGGATTTAGAGTTACTCCTGAAAAATTAGTTCCTCTGCTGGTAAGCACCAGGATAAGCAAATAAATATAAAACAAGTGGACAAATAAAAGGCACACATACGTGAGAAAAGAGGGTAGTGATTTCAATATCTATCTAAAAGAAAGGCAGGAAGGAAAGGAGGGAGGGAGGGAGAAAGAGAATAAAGAAAAAGAAAAATGGAAGAAACGATAAAAAAAGAAAAAGAAGGAAAAAGAAAATTAGAAAGTGACCAGCATGATTAAATTGGTAGAAACTGGAGAGGAAGCCTCTTCCTGTCAGAGAGGGCAGTCCCTGCTCCGTTCTCAGAAAGGGATTCATAGAGAAGATACTTCTTATCTAAAATTGAAGTCCTCTTCTCTCCACAGGGCATGGAGCCCCTTTAATCTCTAAAATTCTAAAATCTTACTACCTCTCCTAAATCTTAGTAGCCCTCTCTCAAATTCAAGAACATT
Organism: Delphinus delphis; assembly: GCF_949987515.2. Taxonomy (NCBI): domain Eukaryota; kingdom Metazoa; phylum Chordata; class Mammalia; order Artiodactyla; family Delphinidae; genus Delphinus; species Delphinus delphis. Next base: position 36,421,253 of record NC_082702.1, on the reverse strand, counting down.
CTGCCTGGGACTTCCTTGGTGGTCCAATGGTAAAGAATCTGCCTTCCAATGCAGGGGACGTGGGTTCGGTCCCTGGTCAGGGAACTAAGATCCCCCATGCTGCGGGGCAATGAGGCCCGCATGCCACAACTACTGAGCTCGCCTTGCACGCCTCAACTAGGCCCAGGTGGCGCAAACTACAGAGCCCATGTGCTCTGGACCCCGCGAGCTACAACTGGAAAGAAGCCCACACACCACAACGAAGAGCCAGCATGCTGCAAAGACACCTGACATAGCCTAAGATAAATAAATAATTAATAAATAAATCTCTAAAAAAAAAAGAACATTCTGCCTGATAGTGAAGTAAGGAAAGCTTTTTTTTTTTTTTAACAGTAACAGAATCCAAAAAGGAGTTTTTATATTAATTTTTTTTTTTTTTTTTTTTTTTTTTTTTTTTTGTGGTACGCGGGCCTCTCACTGTTGTGGCCTCTCCCGTTGCGGAGCACAGGCTCCGGACACGCAGGCTCAGCGGCCATGGCTCACGGGCCCAGCCACTCCACGGCATGTGGGATCTTCCCGGACGGGGGCACGAACCCCTGTCCCCTGCATCAGCAGGCGGACTCTCAACCACTGCGCCACCAGGGAAGCTGTCTATATTAACTTTTGACTTGTTCTCATTATTGCTGTTCAGGTGGAGTTAGAGATCATCATATTCTCCCCTCTTCCTAACTTTAGGCATGTCCAATGTCCTATCCCCTTTCTGTATCTCACTGTAGCTTCAGGCTCTTGGCTCTGCCAAATCAATCTTGTTCCTTATCTTGCTATCCTGAATTTGGTATTTATATCAGGCATCAACACCAGCAGGCTCTTATTTTGTCCCCCGCCACAACCACCAAGGCCTTGGGTTGATTGATACATTGCAGTTGATTCATTGCAGGTCTTATATTTTCATAAGAATGCAAGTTCTTTGCCTTTTAGTTCTTTCCACACACTTAGTTCTTTCCACACACTTAGTTCTTTCCATCCTCCCATGAATTCATCCCTTAACAGGAATGGAGTGTTTTATTATCTGTAAAATCAGGTTGGATAGAATCAGGCTTTACTTAGGTGCATTCCAGAAAATACTGGTCCTGTGATACATTTCATGAAAGTAAAAAAAATGGATGGAAGAAGGGAGAGAGAGAAAAAAAGATAAATTTATATACCACTGAATACTGTGTGCTTACTGAAATCTTCACAGGGCCCTTGATCATTGTGTAAGTGCTGAGAGAGTCTACAGTGAAGAAACATTTAACTTTGCTTAAATATCCCTAACTTGGCCACATAGCGTCCTCTGCTTCTTTATGGGAACATCTACCAATAGGCTAAGAAAGTAGCATCTGTGGCAAACACTTAGGAATAATCTGGCCTGGATGTGTTTATGGTCCCTTCCAACTTTGACAGCATTCCAGAGTTATAGAATTTTAATCAGTTGAGTTCTATTTACAATTTGACCCATACTGATAAATTCAGCATTTATCAATGCCATTCCAGTAAAGCCCACCTATAAATAAAGACCCTGCTACATAAGATGTAGCAGATCATAACAACTCAATCACCAAGGGAGATTAAGTCTCACCAGGTCACAAAAGGTGGATTTCCTTAAACAAACTAACAAAAGAACAACTTAGTTGTTCTAATATCTCATATATGATGTATATAGATTGTCATCACTGACATTAATCTTTGTAATAGAAACCATGTAATTTTTTATTTTAACTCAATCAGTTTGTAATAACTTGTCAGCAAAGAGTACTTAAGTTTATATTTACATAGATTCAGTTTTGCTACACATTCATTTTAGGGTATTTCTGTAATAAAACTATTCATAAAACAAAATAATATGTATAGTTTAAGGAATAAAGTCATGCTTTTCCAAGCGATACTTTGTCAAATTATAAATCTGGTTAAAGATGTAGAACAGAAGCAATCAATTATTTCAGTATAGAAAAAAGGATAATTTATGAATAAAAAAATACTTTCCTCTTAGCAAATACTATGAAAATCATTTATAAATAAAGAGGTCAACACATGACAAGGCCACAGAACATCTCAAATTTGAAACCATGGCATTAGCAGGAAAAAGTAACACACGTACAGAAATACCTAATTCAGTGATGTAATTGTAACATATCTAAAGTGTGTTAACAACAAAATGATTAGTACCTCGTGATTGTATCACATCAGCTATTTAGACACTGACCACCATGTCTAAAACTTACCTCATTAAATGATTGCTAATATATAACCTCTCTCCAAACAAGCTTAAATTCAAGCCATTACTTAAAACACTGTAGCAAGGAGAGTTTCCCTAGAGCCATTTGATTCATGCTTCCTCATTTCCCCCCAGTGGTCCTTAACTCACTCAAGCTACTCAAACTTATGACAGTCTTCAATGGAGAATTCCCATCTCCCAGGTTCATAACTCATTCATATCTCTCAATTTATGAAAGTCACATTATGTTTTAACACTTCCTTTGTGAACTGAGAGATCTGACCATGCAACACTTTTCATTTATAAATCCTACTTTGACCCTCTTCTGTCTAGCATGTGCTATTAAAAAATTAGCATTTAATAGGTAAGGAAAATCTCAGGTTTATGCACAGCTGTTGATTTTCCTTAGAGCATTACTTCACAGAGCCTTTTTTCCAGGAAGATATCCTGTTAGGAAAGGCTGCCTACCAGGAGAACGACTGTAATGAAAGTAGTCAAATACTTTTAATTAAAAAAAAAATCCCAAACACCTTAAAATGTTTTCCCTCATAACCTCAATTCCTGGGAGGCTTTCATCTACTATTTCTGTATTGCTTTGACATAATTAGAGGAAAGTATCACAGATGTTTGGAAGAATTTTTTTTTTAATCTGGGATGAGGTTTACCAGATGTCTAAACCCCCCTTGTGAATTATTAGCAAATTTTTTTTAATTGTTCTGGGAACATAAATCTACCTCAAGAGTCCCAGCAACTAATCGAATCCCTACTCTTTGAGTGTATATGAACTCAAATATCATTTAGTTTTGATTTATAAATAAATACCATGGGTAGATCCCATATTACTTCATTGAATCTTAAAAATATATACACCATAAACATTACACTGTTGGCCTAAGATCAAAGGTGTGTGGCTTATTGGGAATAATAAATGTCAAAGTAATTTCAACCTGCGAGAGTGTAAACTTTCATAAAACTTATTCATCTCTTATGATACCTTGTTGGCTAATTAGTTATGTTTGAGAAATTAATAGTTTTTATGAAAAAAGGCAAAAATACATTACTTTTTAATATCCAGATTGAAAAAAAAGATTAAACAGACTGTTTTGCATAAAACAATGTACATTAAAAACTCAATTAATTTAATCAGTTATCTGAGTGTCAGATAATTTGCCAATAAAATTTTATGTAGGCATAAACTTGCCCTGAATATGCCATTTTCCAATAGGAGATAAAAAGCTGTGCGTACCATCTGGAATTCTGGACAAGGATGGGATTTCAGTGATTGCATCAGCAATGTGCTGCCAGTTTCAGAGATAAATGTTTGGGGGGGGATATAGGAAGAAGCAAATCTATAAGATTTATGCATATCACCTCATGCTCACAGTAGTAAGAGCTAAAAATTTGTTTAACACCATGAAATGACATGGGTGAGCACAAGGCCAAGATAAATTAGCATCAGCGTCCTCTTACACATTCCTGGCAAGGATCTATAGAGAAGATGGTTTGAGGATGAGAGTGGTAGAAGGAGGAGAGATGAAAATCACGAGAAGTGAATTAAGCCTGACTGAGAAACACATTACTCTGAGAGACTCCCAAGATTTCAAATTGAGTTCATCAAAAATCAGATTTGTGATACTCATCAGACAAATTCTCTACTCACGCCCTCTTCTTTCGTGGTCTTGTCTCTTTCAACAGCCTTTCACCTACTCTCTGCATCTGTATTTTCTCTCTCGTTGAGTTTTTCTTCAAAATGCTTTAAAAATTGTTGCTTAAAAATGTAAATCAGCCTATGTCACCCTACCCTTCTGATTTCCATGGACATAGAGAGTAGAGTCTGAACTCTTCAGATCCTCCAGAACTTCCCATGCATACTCCGAGCACGTGGCACTTGTCCTACTGAAGCCTCATTCCCCAAATGAGTACACGCTTCCTCTGCTTCTTACCCTATTCTCAGTCTAACCCCAGTTCACCCTGAAAGACTCAACACAAATGTTTCTGATATCCTAAAATATTACCAGACTCAAGCAGGCAAAGGTTGTCATTATTGTTTTCTCTATTTTTCAAGGGGACTTTTGAGTTTTCTTTAAAAATGCTTATTAGTGTTGCACTTAAACATGGTCAGTTGAATGCCACATTTATATTGACATCCTCTACCAAGCGGGGAAAGGGGTGGGGTGGGAGGAATTGGAGACCGGGATTGACACATATATTGATACTATATATAAAACAGACAACTAATGGGGCCATACTGTATAGCACAGGGAACTCTACCTAATGCACTGTGATAACCTAAATGGGAGGGAAGTCCAAAAGGGAGGGGATATCTGTATGTGTATGGCTGATTCATTTTGTTGTGCAGTGGAGGCTAACACAACATTGTAAAGCAACCATACTCCAATAAAAATTAATAAAAACAAAATTGTCATCCTTATACCCTAAACAGATATGTACTCTAAGAGACAAAGAATCAGAAAAGAAAAACAGCAGACAAAAGATGATGCCTTTTGGGAAAATGAAAATCAGATGGGAGACTAGTAACTTAGCCAAGCACATAAAGCTGAGTCCGAATTGCAGGAAGAAAGTGACAGATGCTAAGAAGAAACTTCAACTTTGCTTATATACCTATCTCTCTAGAAGTTGATTTTCAGATCTTTACATTTCCCATACCTAGAACAAAGCCTGACCCAATATATGCTTAAACAATGAGTTTTGGATGAATGAACACTTTAATAGTTGCTATCATTATGATTACTGTTCATCAAGTTTATAAGATCTATAAATTATTCTGTAAAGCACTTTTTAAAAAATGTTTCACTTAATCCTTACAACAACTTCCTAAAATAGGAAGAAAACTGGTGCTCAGAGAGGTTAAATAGCTTGGATAAACTCATAGCCTGGCTGTGAGCAAAGGAACAATATGAGCTCACATTAGTCTGAACTCAGAGTCAGTGCTTTTCGCCCATATATTATACTGCCTTCATGTTAAACTATGTTAATCAATATGTTTTCTTTGGTTAGGTTCCTAGGAAATACTTATTTGAAAAAAAGTGTTTTGTAAACGTGGGGTAAGGATGGGTTTCAAAAATATTTTGGGGGGAACAATTCAAGTGTCAAAAGTAAGTGAAAATATAGTGTGAGAGCTGGGTTAGAGCCTGCACTAGTGGAAGATCACAAGTTCTCTTTCCATGATCCAGTGTCTGACAACAGAAATGAGAATTCATACAGTTCCTCTTCCGCAGTAATATTCTGACTTTAGCATCATCTAACCTGTAAATCTTACCAAGCTTGTTTATTTGATTTTCCCACCCAATAGAATCCCAACAAACTAATTGGAAGGAAAATAAAGCATTTCATAGAAATGAGAAGTGTCAGTTAACAGTGGGAGGAAAATGCAGTGAAAGACTAATAAGTGACTTTCTATTTATCTTAACACAGAATAAGACTTATGTTTATGTTCCAGCAGTAGTTGTGTCTATTTTCAAAATTACATTATTCTAAATGAAATTTTATGTGATACAATTAAATCCCTTTACTCTAGATAGCAAAGACTCTGAAGACTTTTGGTGGGGGGCAGGGGATATTTTTTACATTTTCAACTTTTTATCCTCTACTTGCAAACTGTCCAGCACACACAAGACAAGATAAGGCCAAGACTTGACTAATGTAACCAATAAGGTTATGATGAGCTGCTTTGAGATTTAGCATTGTTTAACTGAACAGTAGAAGGAAGAAAAGCCAAATGATCCAGCTCCCCATGGCCCATGTGCCATTTACCCAGAGGACATCAAAACAAAAGGGACTGAGTGACTGCAACACCATCTGCAGGATAACCAGTTGTTGATGAGCAAATTCTAGTCAGCATCTAAGCAGTTTTATATTCTGCAGACTACTTGGAGGTGGGCAAGACAGAAAGCCCCATACCTTGCCAGTGCCCAGCAGACAATGAGAAACTATATTATGAGAGCTTTGCAAGGGAGATACAAAAGCAATGGGTGATGGCCTCACAGTAGCTTCTCTCTCATCCTCTAGTGTTCCAGAAGCATCACGGAGTGTGCTGCCAGGACTTATGTTAGTTGCAGTCCAAACCTTTGTCTGCATGGCCAAGTGGATATATACAAGGTCACCAGGGCACCATAACAGAGACATTTCCTTATGTGAACAATTGAGAAATGAGATAGAATGTTGAGTAGAAACATTCTGATAGCATTTTACAGCTAATTCTGTTGAGAATAGATGAGCAAAAAAATAAATGATTCAATGACCATATTCTCCGTTTGTCCAAAATATTTAATATACAAGCATATATTAAAAATGAGCTTGTTTGGTCAAGTAAAAGAAATTGATCTTTAATATAGTCTGTTTAAGAATAAAGAGAGGGCTTCCCTGGTGGCGCGGTGGTTGGGAGTCCGCCTGCCGATGTAGGGGACAGGGGTTCGTGCCCCGGTCCGGGAGGATCCCACATGCCGCGGAGCGGCTGGTCCCGTGAGCCATGGCCGCTGAGCCTGCGTGTCCGGAGCCTGTGCTCCGCAACGGGAGAGGCCACAACAGTGAGAGGCCCGCGTACCACAAAAAAAAAAAAAAAAAAAGAATAAAGAGAATTAGCCTGTATTGAGAATCTACTGTTTACTTGGCTCTCTTGTTAGGCAATTTGAATAGGCTCTTTAATGTACTTTTTTTTTTTTTTTTGCGGTACGCGGGTCTCTCACTGTTGTGGCCTCTCCCGTTGCGGAGCACAGGCTCCGGACACGCAGGCTCAGCGGCCATGGCTCACGGGACCAGCCGCTCCGCGGCATGTGGGATCCTCCCGGACCGGGGCACGAACCCCTGTCCCCTACATCGGCAGGCGGACTCCCAACCACCGCGCCACCAGGGAAGCCCCTGTAATGTACTTTTTACCACAACTCCATGAAGCAATTCTATTCATTACGTACAGATGTTAGATCTTAGGTTCAGAGTAATTAAGATTTTGAACGGAGGTTTCATAAATAGCAAGCATTAGGAGAGAACATGATGTAAACCCACGTGTTTCTTTCATCTCTGGTTTACCTTAGAAATGTTTCATTGTATAATGATTTAAAAAGCAACATTATTGTGTTCAGAGGAAGTTAATCTCAATTATTGGGGCAAAACGAAGGGTCTAGTGTATGTCTAGATGTCCAAGAGAACCAGGCTATTAGAGCAAAGGTAGTGGAAGCTGAAATCATTAGATTCCATGTTGATCTGACAGGTCTCTACATACCAGTTATCTGGAAATTCCCTGATACAGCCTAGAGGAGCCAATATTTTTCCTTAATATTTTCCAAATTAATTTTGGAATTGTAGAATTGTATAATTCTACAACAATAAGAGAGAATGTTCTAAACTATAGAATACCCAGGAAAGAATAACCATGATGGTGGATGTCCCTAACATTATGTTAGTTGTTGGTAGATGGAATTGGGAGCACTTAGTCTAAGTGGAAAGACACAAAAGGAAACTGAGGAATATTTTCAACAATCTGAAGAACAAGTTTGAGAAAGCTGAATAATATGTATATTCAGATGCTCTAGTTATTCAGACTAAAGCCAGTGGCTAGAAGTTAAAGGGGAACGTATTTCAGTTTACACTAAGGAAGAAGTTAATAGTTATATGAACCGTTGGACAATAGAATCAGCTGCCTTTTGAGATACTAAGTGCCCTTTCACTAAAATTGTTTAAACAAATCTTTCATTGATGTTGCAGATGTAATTTAAACATAGGGTAAAATATGTAGTTAAATTAAATTAAAATAGGTCTACCTATTCTCAATTGATGTCGCAGTTCATTTATTCTTACTCTTTTTAGAGCAGCCTTCCAAACTAACTCCATCTGATAAAGCCCTAGTAATTCTTCAGTATCCCTCTAAAAGCCCCCTGATTGATCAAGGACTTCCTGATAATCCAAAACAGAAATGCCCTTTCCTCTTCCCTGCTATTATTTCCTTGGTAGGAATTATTGATGTTACACCTACCTTGCATTAGAAGTGTTGTATGATCACAGATCTGCTATCAAACTCTATATTCCAAATGCTAGTATTGTTTTAAGACCAGTGAGGTCTTTAAACCTAACGGATGCTCAGCAAACATTTACTAAATCAACAGATAAAATAACTCTGTGAACCAGTTTGTACCCGTACAACAGAACACTTAAAAGGAGTAAGAGTCTTATTTTGCCTAATTTTTAGAAGTTTCAAGAGAGTTTCAGCCAAAGAGTGATATAATCTTATAAATCTCTAGTTTGTCTGTTAAGTACTGTATGCATTTTCTTTTCTTTTTTTTTGGTTTGTTGTTTGGTTTTTTGGGGGTGGGGGTGGGGTTTGTCTTTTTTCTTTTGGCCTTGCCACACGGCTTGCAGGAACTCAGTTCTCCGACTAGGGATTGAACCTGGGCCATGACAGTGAAAGCCCAGAATCCTAACCACTAGGCCACCAAGGAACTCCCCTGTATTTTCTATTGTATGTCTGTTACCACAAACATAGTGATTCCAATAACATAAATACATTATTTCAAGTTTCTGTAAGCCAGAAGTCTGTTATGGGTCTCACTGAACTAAAATCAAGGTATCAGAAGCATGCATTCTTTCCTGGAGCCTCTAGGTGAGAATCTGTTTTCTGCTCACTGAGTTTGTTAGCAGAACTCAGATCCTTATGGTTGTAGGGCTGAGGTTTCATTTTCTTGCTGGCTGTAAATTGAAGGCTGTTTCCAGCTTTGGGAAGCTGCCACATTTCTTGACTAGTGGCACTCTTCCTTTATCTTCAAAGCAAGCAATGGTAGATCTAATAAGTTGCATCTTTTTCAAGTCACATCTTTCTGATTCCATCTTCTACCTCTCCCTTCCTCTTTTGAGTTTATGTGATTAGATTGGGCCCACCCAGATATTCCAGGATACCCTTCCTCTCTTAAAGTCAACTGATTAGCAACCTTAATTCCATCTGCAGCCCTAACTCCCTTTTGCTGTACAAAATAGAATAGTCACAGATTTCAGAGATTAGGACATGGACATCTTTGAGAGATCATTATTCTGCCTACCAAAAAAATTAGTGTTTTCTTTCCTCATTTTCACAAATTTTAGAAGATTGTTATTTAATGAGTGATATAATTTTAAAAACCTCTAGTGTTTTCCCCTTGAGTATCAAACCGATATACTACTTAGTAAAATAGAAAATTATTTCATACCTTTATTATCTCCTGAAAAAAATATATTTTGGAATTGTAACATCCTAAATAATCCAAAATGATTTGGAATTATTGTAATTGTCTAAATAATATAAGCCAATTTATATTGAAGTTTAATGGAAAACATTAACATAAATTAGCTATCCTTTCTAACAGTTTTACTTTTAAAAAATGGATAATCTTTGCAAAATCAACAACGTTTATTTTCATTTAGTATGAAGTCAGTAGGCTTTAAACTGTGTTCATTAGAGCGATTCTAATACTTTGGTTAAGAAAAAAGTATAATTCACCCTTGAACAATGAGAGGATTACAGGCACTGACCCTTCTCACAGTTGAAAATTTGCATATAACTTTACAGTCGGCCCTCTGTATCCAGGGTTCCACAACAGCAGATTCAACCAACTGCAGATCATGTAGTATGTATTCAGGGAAAAGAATTTGGGCATAAATGGACCTGCGTGGTTCAAATCTGTGTTGCTCAATGGTCAACTGTACATGGACTTTGTGTCAACTGTTTTGCTTGATGTCTAGATGTTGTATGTGTTTATTTGGACTCTATTTTTTTTTTTTTTTTTTTTTGCGGTACGCGGGCCTCTCACTGTTGTGGCCTCTCCCATTGTGGAGCACAGGTTCCGGACGCGCAGGCTCAGCAGCCATGGCTCACGGGCCCAGCTGCTCCGCGGCATGTGGGATCTTCCCGGTCCGGGGAACGAACCCATGTCCCCTACATCGGCAGGCGGACCCTCAACCACTGTGCCACCAGGGAAGCCCTTGGACTCTATATTATTACCTAGATGATTGTGTTTGCTGTTTTACTTGTCAAAATATATTGTGTTTTCCTGACTGTCATGTTATATACATGATAGATAAAATAGATTTTGTAGGACCATCAGAAAATAATCAATGTAAACAAGGGAGGCTTCAATGGAGAAGCAGAGACAAATAGCTCAACGGGGTATTTTGGATAGTTTCTTAGTAAGATAAAGTTTTAAAGATCTTCAGGTGTATATATCTGTATTTAGTTATATATGTATTATACACACCTTACTGCAAAATATTTTCCTAATTTCTGTGGTCGCAAAGTTGAGAATGACAAACCTGGTGTTGTCAGGGATGAAAATTAATAAACTTCTATCAGCCAGCCTTTTTTTTTGGCCACACCACATGGCTTTTGGGACCTTAGTTCACTGACCAGAGATTGAACCCAGGCCCTCAGCAGTGAAAGTGCAGAGTCCCAACCACTTTGCCAGTCATTTTATGAGGCATTACTATCGCACTATAATCTTGACATTTCCTAATATCTTATGTTCTAGACATATTTTAAGCCATGTTATATGTATTCATTGCTGAATCCTTACCACAACTGTAGGAGTTGGATTTTATTCAACAGTCTTGGTATCCATGGGAGACTGGTTCCAGGAGCCCTTGCAGATACCGAAATCTATTGATGCTCAAGTCCCAAAGTCAGCCCTCTGTATCCCCCAGTTTCACATCTGGGGATTCAAATCACCACAGATGGAAATTTCAATCTGTGGTTTGTTGAATTCACAGATGGAAACCCACAGATACAGAGAGCTGGCTGTATATTTATTGAAGAACTGCATGTAAGTGGAGCCACACAGTTCAAACCTATATTGTTCAAGGATCGACTGTAACTCCAATTTACACATGGGAGACAAGCCAGAGAGAGTTTCAGAAATTCACCAAAAGTCACACAGCCTTTCAATGGCAGATTAAAGGTTTTAACAGTGGAATATGGATCCGGAATTCTTTTAACCTCTATGCATTTAAGTCTTATAACCACTTAATATCTAGCTTTCAACTGTTTTCTAGATTTTACAAATGATTAACAATGGTCCAGTGAAGTTAAAAAAAAAAAAAAAAGACCAATATCTCATAACTGGTAGGTGGCAGAGCCTGGAATCAAACTTAAGCCTGTTTACCTCCAAAGAAAATATTACTTCCATTAAGTCCCCATATGTCTAGTAGGTAGAGATAGACAAATATTTAAGCAACAATGAACAAAGAAAGAGAAATTTGTCATGAAAGAGGCCCAAACCTCCTCTAAACTAACAGTGAATTGCAACAGAATTATTGCAGAATGTCTTCAACCAAAAGTATGGGTCATATTAAGCATCGGGGCATCTAGACGTTTCCCTTTGTCATATTGGATTGCATTCATATACCATGCAGACAGATGGTATAGATATGTTTGAGTGAGTTTGAGCTGAAAGATTCTGGAATGTTTGCTGAATGTTTTCCCATACTCACACCCCATCACTTGAGGTTTATTTTCTCAAGATATTGCTCCTCCTCTGATTTCATATTTAGAAGTAGAGAAGATAATATTTCCAATATAAATTTGAACTATGTGTCTTTTTTCTGCTTCAATGATCAAATTTGATTGATTTAACAAAGAAGAATTGGATCTCAAAAGCAATTTTTTATCATAGGAAGAAGGAAATAGGAGTATAGTTTACCTTTCCCTAAAAAGCAGAATTAGAATAATATAAAATGATCAGTGGTTTCATATACTTTGAAAGAATGACAAGGAAATGAACAAGAATGTCCATAATCTAAAAATCTACATCATAAAAGAGTCATTCAAAATGAGATCTGGGAGAGTAAGGACAATATTAAAACATAGTCCCAAAAAAAAAAAAAAAAAAAAAAAAACATAGTCCCACAAGTGACATTCCATATCCACTAATGTTATTATCTCAGTATGAAACCTCCTTATGTTCAAAATACTAAGACACAATTTAGACGCTTGGACGTTAAAGAGATTAAATTATAATTGTTTCCTTTGTATACTTAGGTTAACAACATGGGTTTTATTTTAATTAATTAAAATACTATGAAAACCAAACATTTAAAATCCATCTAACTCACTTCCCTAATCTGCATCATAAAGGAATTAGTATGAATAAGAATTCTGAAGTCATTTATAACCTTTATGTATTTCCTATTCTCCTGATTAAATTACATGTCTGAGTGATTCTTAATTATATTTTGCCAAATGATTTGAAAGCTTTCTATCTTAAGGTCTGTTAGTAAACAAATGAATGTGAAAAAATAGAATATGTCCAATATCATATAATGTAAAAGCTTTATCATTGTCACGGGCATCCCAGCGCTAATGGTTACTACTAATAGAGTCAACTCCAGCAAGAGCTATCTTGGCAAATGGAAGGCTCACAAAAGATATATTGTAGACACCTCCTTGAAATTTATGCTCCATACAGATTATCTTCTATTAACTGGTGACCTTGAACCTTGAAAGAAGTTTCAAGTTTCAGATAAGTAACACACGTCACTGAACATTACGTCTGCCACCTGGTAATGGATAATATAAATACAGCACATTTATTCAGCCGGGAAGGGAAACTGCTTCTATAGCCAATTCTCAATTATTTGGGGTAATGGGGGAAAACCTCCGAGTGGTTATCCATAAATACAGATAATTGGCAGAATATGTAAATTAGGTCCCATCTCACAATGTTTATGAACATTTTGGCTGACAAGTGATAAAAGCGGAAATGAAGAATTATTAAAGTGCCATAATTATTATGAAGTATTTGACAGATTCAGTGTTGCCTGGTTCTCCTCCCATCTCTCTTGACTTTTCCTCCTCCACCTCCTCCTGCGACTACCCTCAAAAGGCGTATCTTCCCTGAGTTCCTCATTCAGCTTCCTTCTGTCTTCATATACAAATTATTTCTGGTTCATCTCACCCACTATCATGGCTACAGATAGCAAGAGAGCAGATGCTTAATACATGCTGGTTGAATGAACAAATTACTAAGATACCCTTCTTCATGTTGTTTCAATTTAATTCAGTGCTTAATGTATAGTGGGTGAGGTTGACAACCTACATGTGTGTCACAGTTATATGGGGAGTTTTATTTTAATGCTGATACCTAAACCATTCCCAGATCTCTGAAATAAGAATTTTGAGGGCGACTGAGACAGAGAAGCAGAAAATCCTCACTAAAAAGAAACAACCAACTAACCAAACAAACACAAAAAAACAGGTAAACCATTCAAGAAACAGTGTAGAATACTATGATTTCTATACAAGTAGATAATTCTCTGATTTCTTTTCAAGTGGCTTATGGGGGGTACATTCATTCCATGTAATTGAAAATTCGTACTCAAAATGGCAGCTCTGAGTGTGAAAGAACCAAGCTCCAGCCTGGTGCTCACCTGTGACCTGCTGTAGTCAGTCACAGAGCGGTGGCATGGATCTCAGGATGGGTGAAGTCACTGAACCGTGAGGAGTTGGCAGCACCAATTTGGGCATCATCAGATCTGCATCAGTCAGTGTAAACGTCACAAACATTTTTTCTGTGGAACTTGCTCTGTGTCAGGCACTATGATATCAGATGGATTGTTGAATGCTCCTAACTGCTTGGCTGATAGCATTTTCCAAAAGACTTCTGACATATGAAAATAACTGTGGAATTAGTTGTTGCTTTTTATTATAGTTTTTTTTCACCCAGTGATTTTTCAAAAATCTTTCTTAAAATCTTTTAATAGTGCTTAGAACACAGGCCTGTGTCTTTTTTTTTTTTTTTTTTTTTTTTTGTCGGCTTGTCTTGTGGAATCTTAGTTCCCTAAGCAGGGATTGAACCCTGGCTCCACAGCAGTGAAAGCTCTGAGTCTTAATCACTGGACTACCAGGGGGTTCCCCAGGCCTGTGTCCTTAAAATATTTTCATAAGGCCCTCCAGAATCTGGCCAAGACCTCATCTTCCACCACACTCTCATTTGTGCTCAGTTCTCCAGCGATAATGGATTATCTTTGCATTTCTCAAAATGATCACACTCTCCTATTAAGCCTGGTTACTTCTGCCTAGACTGCTTCCACTGCTCTTCAGCCGATTTCCCCACTCTTTTTTAAGCCTATGCCACGTCCATCCACCTTCATGTGGATGATTGCCTCAGCTTGGTAGCAGGTCTTCTCTTCTGCCCATGCTGAAATAGTATCTGAACTGCAACCAGTGTGTTCTGTTTCCAAAAGCAGATCCCATCATGCAACCTGGGCCTCAAAACCTCTCGGCATCTCCCATTGCTCTCAGGATAAAACCACAAGCTGAAGCTGGCCTTCAAGGCCCTTAGTGGTCTGCTCTCTGCCAACCTTCTTAATGTGCCATGTTTACCTGCTGTCCATGGTCCAGCTCCATCGGCCTTCTTTGAAGATTTAGCACCTGTCTTGCTTCTTTATGCTGCAAAGTGTTTGCACACACTCTCTCCCCCTGCTTGAACTCTTCTCTCTGACTTTACCTGTAAAGTCCTTTTCCCTCCTTCAGCATCCAGCTTCATCATGATTTCTGCACTGATACTTTTTCCTAATCTTTTTCTAGACTAACCTTCTCATAGTGTAATTTGTTACAGCTGAAATTTAATCATTTTTTTTTCTCAGTAATGTATTTTACTGCCAAGCACAGTGTCTGGCACATATTAGATGCTGAATAAATATTTATGGGAAGAATTACTAATCAGGATACCTGCCTATACCCCTACGTTTGTCTTTGTTCTGTGCCTTTCAACATTTCGTCTTACCATTTTCATTCTTGTATTTTCATTCACTGGTTCATTATCTGTCTCGAACTACTGGAATGTAAGTCTTTTAAGAGCATAGGATCTGTCTGCTGTAACCCCAGAGCCCTGTATATAAAATACATGCTGCACGGGAGACAATTAAAAAATAAGTGAAGTTGAAGTAACTACATATAAAATCATGATTAATAGGAGTTTCCTCATCTAAATTTTTTGAATCAATTCAGCTTTAAACAATCCATTTAATGCCTCTGGTTATTAAGTCAATCATGCTGGCTTTCCAAAATTTTCCCCACTCTACCCTCATCCTATCTGTCTCAGATATTGGCAGGGGTCTGTAGAATATACTGGTTCTTTCTTACAGATTATTTTTGCAAACCATCTCGTGTGCCAGTGGATGTTCGGACAACCTCAAAGATTAAACAGTGTTCCTAATTAGTCATGTCTGTTTTGTGTCTAAGTTTCAATTTTCCAGGACATGCTTAACACTAATAATGGCTAACATTACTATGAGTACCTATCCAGGCCCAGTATTGTGTTAATCATTTTCTATAATTTACTTCATTTCA
Source organism: Delphinus delphis (assembly GCF_949987515.2). Taxonomy (NCBI): domain Eukaryota; kingdom Metazoa; phylum Chordata; class Mammalia; order Artiodactyla; family Delphinidae; genus Delphinus; species Delphinus delphis. The sequence goes on along the minus strand of NC_082702.1, from coordinate 36,405,696 downwards.
TCCTCTCCATAATCTACACATGTGGTAACTTCCCCAAGGTTACAGAAAGTAAGCCTTAGAACTGGGATTCAAACCCAGGCAAGTCAATGCCTGAGTGCTTAAGCACTTTCCAAATTTCCTGCCAATAGTGAGGTTGGTATTTGCTGCTCTGTTATAGCCATTCTCCATGCATACATTTAATTGATTCCATGTGTACTTGAACCTCACCATCTCCTTCCAGGGCTCTCAAGAGAAGGCCCCATCCATACTTCTCTTCATTGTTTCCTTTACACCCCTCTTATTTGCATGGGCCTGTTTCTGGCTACCACCAAACTCTTGGAAAAACCCAATTTTGTAATTTTCAATTGCCCCATTGTAAAAGAAGCTGTTGGTACACTGGATGTTTTTGCCTGGCACATGTAGCTGGGATTTGGAGGATTAACAGCCCAGTTTCCTTAATGAACTCTGAATTGTGTTTTAGACTGCCCCCTAGAGCTCTTCAGTGGAAATGAACCTCAATGCCGCACAGGAGTAACCAGCTCAGTACTACACCCTTTACCCACCTCCTTCTTCTCCCTGCCTCACGTCCCCACTCCCATCCTGGTACTTCCTAGGATCACCTCCCAAATTCACTATTTGCATTCAAATCCGTGTTTCAGTGTCTACTTTGGGGGCAGCTCTCCCTAAGATCTGCTTGCACCCATGGAGCTCTACTCTTCTGTTTTCCTTCAGCTCCAGAAGTCTAACATGGACATGGCTTAGATGAAATTTACAATTTCTGTTCAGTAAATTTCCATAAAGGGCTCCAGCTTTGTCTGCATTTTTAAAATAAATTATCTCTTAACTGCTTCTAACTGCCTCTCCCCTAGTTTCTATTTTTCTTTTGCACCCACTATGCCACACTGTCAGGATGGTTGAAAGGTCTGTGCCAGCCCCTCCTGTGGAAGTGGCTTTGGTGCCACTCTGACATTTAAGTTGAATATCCTATTATCCAGCATCACTGGCCAGGTAACTACTGTTAGTCATGCTTTGAGTCCTTTGTGATTTCCAGAAAATTTCCCCAAGGGAAATAGTCTCAGTAAGTAAAGATTATATCCCTGTGTTCCCAGCAGCTCATCACAGGATGAGATTTAATGCTATTTCAGACTCCCATTTCAAATTCGTGTTTCCAGCCTGTCATAAAAGGCATTAAACAACAACAACAAAAATCTGTGACTCTTGGGAACTGATCTCAACTTAAAAAATGTTTTCAATGTAGATCCCAAATCTGTTTCCATTTTAAATATATATATATTAACAATGCCTCAAACTGAGTCCAATTCATTTAGTTTAATTTGGCATCTAGATAAGATGCCTGAAAATTATATTTTTTTATGGTTTAGTATTGGCTCTTCAATCTTTCATGCTGAATCTTTGTCTGTTTACAAATTATATTTCTCACTTTCTTTTCATGGGATTCCTGTTGGGCAAAATGTAATCTTTCCAATAAGAGATAAACATTTCGTAATTCTTTGTAATAATACAATTCTCATTTCCACATTCTCCAAGCCACTTAAACAGCACCAGTTTATTAACCAAGCAATTTATCAATATTTATTCATGATGCCAATGGCAGACTTCTTGTCATAAATAATTATTGAGGTAATAAATAGTTTTATTATTAAAAACTGATGACAAGAGCAGAGTGATTACCCTGATAAAGACAGATGACAGGTCTTAGTATCCAGTGTGACACTCAGAACACTGTGCAGATTGAATCTATGGCCTCCTGCATGGATAATAAATTGTTATTTCAGAGAATAAAATGATTGATACATTTGCTTGCTGTGGAAAAAGCACTGGGGAGAAGATTCTACTCCCTAACTTATTTAAACAGGCTATGGTGAAATTTTCTTTCCTTATGACAAATTTAACTTTCCAAGAAAGTGACAGCTCTTTGGCAGAGAGATGAGCAGAGAAGCATTCCTTTTTAGAAGCTCCTAAAAGTCAAATTCGTTTTGGAAATTCTCTGGGTGTCCTCTGGCCTCAGTGGTGCCCTCAACAGGTAACACCTGGAGCAGAGGTGGGAGGAGCAAAGCGGGAGCATGGTGGGAAGTCATGACATGTGATACCGTCATTAGCTCAACAAGGAGACAAATGAAGTCTGTCACATTACTTTGGAGAAACTGCCGCTGACTTGCACTGCCTGGCTCAGTGCACAAGCTCATTGTATTTTTTTTCTACTGGTTTGATCTTACCTTTTATGACAGACTAACCCTGGAGACCATCTTTTCACAACCTGGAAAATGACTATATTGGGAGGAGGGTGGGAGGAGGAATAGAGAAAGAGAGATTGAGTTAGAATTGAAAATGTATGTTCTATGCATTTGTAAGTGTTTTATTCATAACTGCTATTACTACAAATTAAAATGCAATGACAACTATTATAAAAATCCTCTCAAAGGGAATACCTAAGATTTAAAATGTATTTTCTTTACTTTGCTCAATCTATTTGTGCTACAAAAAGCAAGGAAAAGAATGACAAATATATAATTTGAAATGTCACCCAATAACAGCAGACCTGAAGTAAAGTCAGAGAATCATTATATTTTCCAATTTGTATTTTAAGGGAACAATTGAAACATCAAATATGATGTATATTCAGTGATTTAGGATCAATTCTAAACGAACTGCTTGTTTGTGAAACACAGTATCTGCCTTTGAGGTCTGAATGTATTAGATGTCTTCATCCTCCCTGTATGTGCTTAACAATGTGAGACTAAAGTGATTTTTGAAAATTATTTTTGTGAAAATGATTTCTTTTTAGCTTTCCTATGTTGAAACTTTCTTAGGATATATGAACACATAAGTTATCTCCATATTATTGGAAAAGTGATTTATTTAACTGATAACTTTATTTTCTGGAATGTAGGTCCTGATAAGAAAAATAACAAAACTTCACAACTCAATTACTTTAAATGTCTGGTTAAAATTATGTTGAACATATTCGTAAAAAAACTATTGATATCTATTTCTCTTTTTTCCTCTCTTAGTGCAGTGTTTTCTTGCAGATGTTCATTTTAAAGGTACCTTTTAGCATCTCAGTAGTGATAAAGACATTTGCATTAGCTAAAAAAAAAAATTCCTGCAACAGTGTGATATCTTGTAATTGCCAAATCTTACATTTACAGCACAAAGCAGGAACTATGGGGTCACAATGGAGAGGTTTTAATTTCTTCTGTGGTTTTGTGGTATATGTTTAATTCCCTACGAAAGAATATACATGATGTTCAGATTCTGACAGTTATCAAATCAGATTCAATTAACATTTATAGCAACCCCACAGGATGTGTTATGCATTTCAAGGTGGAGCCATGGCTTAAAGTATATTCTCTGTCTTCAAGAAATATATGATTTTATGAAGACATGAGAGATAAACAAACATATTTTAGTCAACTAGATAAAGGAATAGTTTGCAAACATTTATGCAGGTCCATGCAGAAAGTGAGGATGACTACCCACTCAGCTAAGCAGAACTTTCTCCCATTTTCAGGGGACAGTCATTGAGATCATTAGGTGCCACACACCACATTGGGCACCCATGACACAGACATCGTCTGTGTAGGCTTTGTAGCCTTGCGTTGGTTCAGCAAGCATTTATTGATTCCCAATTTGCCAAAGATCTTGAGGATATAAAAACAGGTCAGAAAGAGTTTCTGCCCTCAAAGAGCTCAGAGAGGAAATAGGCATGTAAATAAACAGAGTGCAAAGAAGTGTTAATGTTATTGTAACAGAGGTTTGAATACGACCTAAAGCAAACAAACGGAAGATCTTGATAATTACATCTAAAAGAGAAGGGGTTTTGTGGAAAAGATGTGACTAAGCCATTTTCAAAGATGGTTTGGTTTTCGACAGTACATGAGAGGGAGGGTTACCACTGGCCTGGGAAGCTTGATTGCAAATACACAAAAACAGAAGCCAGTTTTGTTTAAGTAGAAAAGGAATTTATTGTAAGGACATTACATTAGCCACAGAAATGAAAATAAAACTAGAAAACCACAGTAACAGTATGCCTAGCTTATTCAATTAAATTAAGTTTCAGGTATGGTACGGTTACTTACTCTACATATACCGATTCATTAACAGTAAAGTCATTGTTAGTTATCACCAATGAAACTGATGAGCAAACTGTGATTCAGTGAGATGGAGAGACTTCCTCAAATTCATATGCTGTCTTAATCAGTATTCATGTTCTTCACCGTAAATCATGTGGCCTGCAAATGAAGTAGCCCTCACGTTTTGGAGCTCACTGTCTTTCCCAAAGAAATAGATCCAGGGAGCATCACTTTTGTGTAAGAAGCATAGAGGAGAGGCTTGGGCCAACTAGGAAGGCTTTTGGACAATGTGCTCTCTTAACCAAACTGGACATTTGTCCACTCCACCTTGCCCTTTTGGTCCATGATATTTGAACACTTGTATTTTTTTTTTTTTTTTTTATAGTGTTTATTTATTTTTACTTGTTGACAGTTTTGCTTCGTTTCTGTGCGAGGGCTTTCTCTAGTTGTGGCAAGCGGGGGCAACTCTTCATCGCGGTGCGCAGGCCTCTCACTATCGCGGCCTCTCTTGTTGCGGAGCACAGGCTCCGGACGCGCAGGCTCAGCGGCCATGGCTCACGGGCCCAGTCGCTCTGTGGCATGTGGGATCCTCCCAGGCCAGGGCTCGAACCCGTGTCCCCTGCACTGGCAGGCAGATTCTCAACCACTGCGCCACCAGGGAAGCCCGAACACTTGTTTTATCTCTCTTTTTTTCTTTCTCTCTCCCTCCCTCCTTCCCTCTTTCTCTTTCTTTCCTTCTTTCTTCCTTCCTTCTTGCTCTCTTTCTTTTCTTTTCTTTTCTTTTTTCCCTCCCTCCCTCCCTCCCCCTCTCTCCCTCCCTCCCTTCTTTCTTTCTTTCTTTCTTTCTTTTTCTTTCTTTCTTTCTTTTCCTCCCTCCTTCCCTCATCTCTTCCATTCTCCTTCTTTTCCTTCCTTCCTTCCTTCTTCCTTCCTTCCTTCCCTCCTTCCCTCCTTCCTTCCTTCCTTCCTTCCTTCCTCCCTCCCTCCCTCCCTCCCTCCCTCCTTTCCTTCCTCTCTGTCTGTTTCTTATTCTTTCTTTCAACACAACTACCTACTAGTATAGAAGCAAACATGTTCAAACACTTCCTTGATTCTTGACAACCAGAACATAAGCATGAGACTTACATTCAGCAGATTGAACACTTTTGCCAAGGACTTTGAATTTAAAGGGGTAATCCAAAGGAACAGGGGACCGTTTCTAAACAATTCTTCAAGAGGTAGAAGTAACTGTCTAGTGGCAGCAAGGTCAGTAATGGGATGCTAGTCCTGGAGGTGATGACAACTAGTTTTTTCTAAAACATTTTTCTGGCTGTTCCCTAATTATCAAGCCCTCCTTGGCTCCTGCCTATTTCCCGAGTCTGGCTCAGGCCTTCTGGATTGTGTGATCTAGCCTGTGTTCACCCAGTAAATTTCATTTCCTCTTGAGTTAATCAGAATCAACTATTTTCAACTAAAACACTGACTAGAGAAGTGGATTTCATAATACAGTTTTTCCTTAATTTTCCTGCTCCATGAACATCTTGTTTTTCTTCTGTGGTGAAAGTAGGTGCAAGAAACTTTTGTATGCAACAAATACCAACTGCATTGAGTCTTCAAAAACAATATATTATTACAACACAAGAGAGAAAAGTTTTGTTGTTCGTTTTCTGCCAGTTCATTGAATTTATATGAACTCAGTGCCCACCCTGGTGTTGGTACTGTGTGAAAGCAAAAGGAACATAGTGCGCAGACTCTATGTTTATGAAGATATTGACCAAGAACTCAAAATCCAGTATTCTAGCCAAGGTTTATTCTGAGGCCATCATCACGCATTTATTATCTTCTGTCTTTTTATTTATTTTTTTAAATATAAATTTATTTATTTATTTTTGACTGTGTTGGGTCTTCATTGCTGTGCACGGGCTTCTTATTGTGGTGGCTTCTCTTGTTGTGGAGCACAGGCTCTAGGCACGCGGGCTTCAGTAGTTGTGGCATGTGGGCTCGGTAGTTGTGGCACACGGGCTCAGTAGTTGTGGCTCACAGGCTCTAGAGTGCAGGCTCAGTAGTTTTGGCACACGGGCTTAGTTGCTCCGCGGCATGTGGGATCTTCCTGGTCCAGGGCTCGAACCCATGTCCCCTGCATTGGCAGGCGATTCTTAACCACTGTGCCACCAGGGAAGCCCTCTTCTGTCTTTTTAAAGCATAACCTCAAGATCATCTGTAGAGAGTTCTGTGATACAGAACATGGGGTCACATTCAAATACTGTAGGATCTTTGATAACTTGCTTTTTAGAGAGGATGACTGGTCCAGTTTTCATGGCCCTAATAACATGATGATCTGGGCAAGAATGGGAAAAGGTTGGCACTTAAATTTTCTTGACATTGTCAGTAAACCTAATGAACCTTCTTCCAAGACACCACCTGTGTATGGCACTTTCCTCTTACAAGCAGAGCCATCCCATGGTTTCTTTAAACATTCAAATTTGGGAAAAATGCCTCATTCTTGATGGATTTGTCACTTTTCCTTATTAATATATTTTTTAATACACTAGACTGTTGTTATACTGTTTCCCTCTTTGCCCTCGTTGCTAGGAAGATGGGAATAAACTGACTTTTATCCTCTTCTCTCTTACTTAGAGTTTACAATAAGGAAAACTATGAAGCCATCTAAACATCTAGAGCAATGGCAAAAACTTATTATTATCTACTTCCTCACACGGAGTCCTGTTACTAAAAGCATATTTATGTAGGGGAAATCTGTTTTCATTAAAATATACTGTCATCATCCCTTAAGCAGTTTAAATTGTGTTAACACATTCAGAATGTGTTTTATTATTATTTTAGGTGCTTCAAAAACAATAGCCACTTGTCAGGTGATTAATGGTGGGATGGTTCTGTGTTTTCTACTTAGGTCCATCAAAACTCTATAGTCAGAGAAAGTGTCTCACAAGGAGAGCCTACTGTATAGCACAGGGAACTATATTCAATATCCTGTAATACACCATAATGGAAAAGAAAAACAAAAAAAGGTGTCTCATTTCTCTAATTTCTACCACCGAAGTGCCAGGGTCTTGGGTTCAAAAAATATCTGTTGACTAAATGGAGAAAAATAGATGCAATGTACATAGTCATATTAGGAAATAATTATAATAGTTATGGTAGGAACATTCCACAGAACTCTATGTGACTATTTTAGAAGTATGATTAAGGCCTAAGCAATACAAAAATAAATTCACAATATATGCTTAAGTTTCCCCCCCACCCAGGTTATAGAAGGATGCGCATATTGCAATGTTGTTGTTATTAACATAGATATATAATAGCGATTCTTTCATTAATGTTTGGAAAATGTGAGATATAAATTATATGTCCTCAGCAGACCCAGAGTGCAGCGCTCAGGATCCATCTTCTAACTGTAATTGAAATCCAGTACAGCTCTATCCATGTCTCCAAACTCTTGTGATTTCACAAGAATTCCTGTGTAGTTACCCTTGTCTGTGTAGAGGGGAGAAATCCATTCTTGCTCACATTTATGTCAGTGTGCAGGCTGTGGATATATTCTGCATGCTAGAATATGTTCTAAAGAGTCAAAAATCATTTCTCTTTCCCTCAATCTCTTTCTCTTTTTGTTTTCCTATTTCTATGGAGCGCAGTGTCACTGTTACAGTCACAATAGGTTTTAAGATTTGAACTTTGTGGATGTTCAGCAAAGGGGAGATGGGCCCTAGACTTAAGAAAGTCTTTTATTTGTTGAAATCCGTAAGAAAAAGCAGAGGAGTATCTGGAAAATAACATGAGCTATCTACCGCTATTTATTGTGGAGTGACTGGGCCACAGTGTCCTAGGTTCCAGGACAAGGACATAGCCTCTGCTATCATCTTAGTTTTTCAGGGAAAGGCAATAACTCAGCATGTCACGCTCAGTCAAGGTGGTACCTGGTCTTTGTAGGTACTTCTTTTCTTCTCTGTCTCTCTCTCTCTCTCTCTCTCTCTCTCTCTCTCTCTCTCTCTCTCACACACACACACACACACACACACACACACACACACACACACACACAGACACACACACACACAGAGCTACCTCCAAGGAGGCAAGTTGTCAGCAAGAAAGAGTACCTTTTCTGTCTCCTCCCAACCCCTTTGTTTCTTGCTCTCATTGCTGGCACCAGTCTTCTGATCCCATCTTTCTCTACCAGGACCAGCTGAGTAATTTGCAATGCCCCATGTTAAAAAAGAAGGCAGAGCCTTTTGTTTAGAAATTAAAAATTCCAAGAGAACAACAGCAGAGCATTAACGTAAGGGTGGGTCCCTTATGATAGCAGGCCCAGTGTAACTGCACACAGCTCACACACTCAAGAAGCCAGCCCCGTTCACTACACTCAACAATGACCATTTTAGGAGCTACTGGACCTTGTTTTCGATTAAATTTGTCCTCCTTGGTCTATGTCCTACCTGGGAATGGAATGGAGATTTGCTTTCTACCTCCCTGCAAAACAAACAAACAAACAAAATCCCTTTGCATTTCTTATGCAAATTATTCTGTCTTCTCAGATTTCAGTGTGCCACTCGGGGAGGGTTGGACTTTGATAAACTAAACAAAGGTTTCCTTTATATATTTTCTCTAAGGCAGAGGTCTGCCTGGCATAAATCTACATAAGTAAGTAGAACCCTCAAGATACACTCCAGGGTGAATTTCTACGCCTACTTCTTCAGAGAGGGCTGGTGATCTCTTTTATTGAAAGGTCAAAGAAATAGTGTCAATAATTCTATCTTTTTATCTTTTGTGGGATAAGTTTAAATTTATTTTTATCTCTATATTTATTTATTTAGATAGGAAATATCTGAAAGGAAACTGAATACGGTTACCTCTGGATGGGATTTTGAAACTTATTACTACTACTACTATTATTAATCTCTTTTTAACGTAAATTTTATTTTATTTTTTAAATTAATTTTTATTGGAGTAAAGTTGATTTACAATTTTATATCAGTTTCTGCTGTACAGCAAATTGAGTCAGTTATACAAATACATATATCCACTCTTTTTAAGATTATTTTCCCATATAGATATTTAGAGTACTGAGTGGAGTTCCCTGTGCTATGCAGTAGCTTCTTATTAGTTATCTGTTTTGTATATAGTAGTGTGTATATGTCAATTCCAATCTCCCCATTTATCCCTCCCGCCCCCCCTCCCCGCTTTCCCCCTCGGTAACTGTAAGTTTGTTTTCTACATCTGTGACTCTATTTCTGTTTGTAAAATAGTTCATTTAGTTTTTCTGTATTTTATATTTTTCTGCAGTGTCCATGCTTCTCTTTTAATAAGAAAAAATAACCTCTAAAATTATATAAGAATGGTTTTATCCTTTCAAAAAATATTTATGAATGATGAGAAATTTCTTTGTAACCTTATGTAATGTGGAATATGTAAAAACCCTGATTTTATGCTACTGAAAATTTTGCCCAGTATTGGGATGAAAATCATTAAGTTGTAAGAAATATGGCTATTTTATGTATACCTGCCCAGGTATTCTAATATGCAACACAGTAGCTATTAGCCCAGTGGAAATTCTTCCAGATGTCTCAACCAATGGGGACTGTTACTATATTTTGTGGTTTATGAGCGGTCTAGGTTCTGTTTTGTCATCATCCCAAGATTATTTGAAGTTGTCTATCCAAGACTATATCTTTCCAAATCTCTCTTCTCTAGATTAAGCATTATTCTTGGTCATAAAATGGGTTGAACCCCTTGTATAATAACAAATCTAGACAAAAATGATGAACATTTGCCAATATCACAAAACAGAGACAAATATACATTTTGAGCTTTCTGATAAAAGAATATCCCATTACTTATAATGTGGTCTTATCTATCTATCTATATATCTATCTATATCTATCTAATCTATCTGTCTACCTTTCATCAAACCTCAGGTTCTAACCACCAGTATGTTAAACATCAACACAGAGAATGAGCAAACATTTCAAGGGTAAAACCAAATGTGTGGGTGTCTGTGTCTGTGTGTATATGTGTAGATATGCATGCATATGTTTGTGTATGTGTATCTATATCTGCATTTGTATCTACCTGTCTGTCTTCCATCATCTATCTATCGATGTATCTCTACCCAGTTAAATTAATTAAACAAGGAGGCCATTAGACTGAGAGGGCTCTAATGCCTTGGCGGTCTAGGTAAGCAAACCAAAACTTAAGCCAGAGCCAATCCATGTAAGTGACTCAAGGTTAAGAAACAAAACTTAAGAATAACTAATTACAAACAGCCAAGTAGGCATTCCCAAATAAGGCAACCACTTAACCTATATAGCCAATCAAATTATTCCCTTGCTTTGCTTCAGGTCTGCTCTATGAAGTCTTTCCATTTACCTCTTACCAGTGGAGTACCTCTAACCACATTTGATTTGGCTCTGCTAGATTCAAATCAGTATTTGCTCAAATAAACTCTTAAAATTTTTAACATGCCTCAGTTTATCTTCTAAAACTATTTTTCCATCATCTTTTTTTTTTTTTTTTTTTTTTTTTGCGGTACACGGGCCTCTCACCGTTGTGGCCTCTCCTGTTGCGGAGCACAGGCTCCGGACACGCAGGCTCAGCGGCCATGGCTCATGGGCCCAGCCGCTCTGTGGCATGTGGGATCCTCCCGGACCGGGTCACGAACCCGTGTCCCCCGCATCGGCAGGCAGACTCTCAACCACTGCGCCACCAGGGAAGCCCCCATCATCTTTGTGATTATAAATAATAACTTACTGAGCATTTCCTCTGTGTTAGGCCCAGTAGAAAGTGTTCTACTGGCATCACTTTATTTGATTCAGTCAACACTTCTACAAGGTTGATGTTAGTTTATACATACCTGTATTGTAGACAAGATTTACATAGGTAAAGTAACTTCTTCCGGTTGCATAGCTAGTAAAGGATAGACTCGCCTCTGCCTGGGAATTGATTAATAAAACATTTGACTTTTCATAATGTCTTCTGAAGAAAAAGCTTGAAGTAAGAGCTACTGTCTTTCTGTCCTAGGATTGAATAACAGCTCCCTCACATTTTTTTTTGTTGTTGTTACTACTTGGCTTTGGGCAACACTACAAACTCTGTGGATACTCCATTTTATTTTTATGGGCATAATAATAACTATCTCATACGTTTGTGGCCATGATATATTTAGAATAAAATGAAACAATGCTTGTAATTTGTTTGCTGCAGATTAAACTCCAGAAGAGGAGAGGAATATCCCTTTCCTTTTTTTTCATTTCTTTTTTAAATTAAGCAGTATGTCTGTGTGTGTTTCCTTTTTGCTTGTAACATGTTTGCTACAGATTAAACTCCAGGAGAGGAGAGGAATATCCCTTTCCTTTTTTTTCATTTCTTTTTTAAATTAAGCAGTATGTCTCTAAAAAACAAAAGGCCTTGTAAAAGATCAAGGCCTTTGAGAGACTACTTTCCTGAAGTTATTTTAAAGGCAAGAAATTGGACTACAATCCAGACAATGAGTAAAATCCTGTTGACAGACAGAAGTTCTGCTGACCCATTCTTGCCCTGGCACCCAGTGGGTGAGAGAGCACTTGAGAACAGCAATCAGCAGCCCATTTCCTCACTTCTCAGTGGACTCGAGATACTAATTACCTGCTAGTGCCTCCCACTCTGCCTAGATCCTCTCTCCAAAGGCTCCTTTCATTGTACCTTTTTGTTTATGACCCAGCCAAGGTGTCATATTTAGAAATCTAAAAAGAACAATCATCCCACCCCCAGCACTGCCCTGATATTTTGAAGTGTTTTTGAGTGGTTAAACAATGAACAAGAGAAATTGTTGCTGTTAAAAAAAAAAAAAAAAAATTAGTGGCATGGAATTTCAAGATAGCATTTCCATTTGAAGCCATGAATAATGTAGTTATGGTAATATAGCTGCTATTCATAATTATGAACACTTCATTCCTCCACATGTTCTCATGTCACACAGAGCAGGCTGGTGAGATCTGGTCTGCCTCTGATTGTTTTTGCTGTGTTTTGCATTATAAATTATATTCTACTCCACTCTGACTACCCCAACTATATGGCAGCCATTGGTGATATTATAGTCAACAGAAGCATGTCTTCTAACCTCCCCTGTAGGACTGAATGTGTCTCTTAAGTTGGAGCTTGGAATTTAGTCTTAAGAGATAGATCTAGTGCGCCATCAACCATTTTAAAGACAAAAAGAGATTTTACTGTGAAATTATGCAACGTGATTCTTTCCCTACATGGGATTTTCCAAAGCCCCCAGAGAAATCCTAGCTACTTACTAGTCACATACTTTGTAGAATTTTTCGAACATAATAGGAAAGATCATGGATCTTGACATCAGTCACATTTCGCTATAAATCTGCCACTTAGTAGAACTTGAAATTATACTATTGATAGTTTTTTGTGAGAATTAAGTGCCACAACTCTTTAACGCTCTTAGCACATGCGTAGCACATAAATAATAAGTAATAGTGTTTGTAAACAACTTAAAAATTTTATGATTGGAAATAATAGCTATCTCAAGTCGAACTTTGTGAGTTCGATTTTAACATTTTCCCAAATTTAAAACTGAGAAGACTTTACATTTTAATTTCTCTACAATTACTATTTGTTTTAAAAATAGTATGTACATTTGACATCATTGTTCACTTTTGCCTGTGAAAATTGGCTAAATTGAGAGAGTATATATTTTTTAAATGCTATATTTAAATTCCCAGACTCTCAAGAGAATACAGACAAAGACATTTGATTTGGAGTAGTTAAGTGGCACGCATAAAGTCACACCACCATTTGGTCATTGAGCTTGGACACTAGTTGGATAGGTTATTCAACTGTATTCTCAGGTCTGGCATTTGGTTCCAAGAACTTTTGATTTTCTTGGACAAATAGAAATTTGAAAAATAAGTAAAAGGGACACTGACATGGAATTTTCCAGAAAATAACTTTAATAAAGAAAGAAGGAAAAAAGGAAAAGAAGAGGAAAGAAGGAAGAAAGGAAGGAAGGAAAGAAGGAGAGAGGGAAAGAGAATAAGAAGTATTATCAAATGCCACCCTTTGACGCATGATAAATACAAGCTAATGCTAAAATTTAGAGAGTACGTTGTATTTGAAAATATATGTACAAGGGCATTTTGCGTTCTATGAACTCAGTAGTTTATTTATCGTCCTCTTTTGTCCTGTTATTGCCATAGTACAATAGTACTCAAATTAATACCCAACTTCATTACAAATCCTGCCTAGTTACTATCTGGGTATTTCAGTGAAATAGCCAATAGGGTCACTTAGAGTTTGACTTTAAATTATCCATTTATATGCCTAGGCTTTTTGCTGAGTCCAAGCTCACTCTGCTTGCCGCACAATAGGCCAATAAATCAGGAGACAAGGTGTTGAGGCAAGGAATAGCGACGTTATTCGGAAAGCCAGGCGTCTGACAATGTGGTGGACTAAAGTTCTAGAGTATAATCTGGATGCTAGTTTCTTTTATAGAACAGAGAGGGGAGGAGGTGAGGAAGTAAAATAAAAAGGCCATAAGTCTTGCAAAACATCTCCTGGTTTGGCCAGCCTCGGGGAGGGGATGTATTAATTTCTTCTTTCTTGCAACCATTCACAGTTGGGCAGGGTCCAAATATCTCCCTGTGAGCTGAACAAATGCACTTTAGATTAACATTCAGGCAGAGGGGCAGGGTTCACCGAGGCAGGCCATTATGTATGTTTACAGCTATAGACAGCATCCTTTTAATGACTATAATAACAAAAGCAATGAAAAGCAAGGGCTAAAGTAAAAGAAACAGATCCAACATGGAGTCAGATTTTGCTCTTCCCTGTTATAGGCTTAGCGAATATTAGGTTAAAATTTCCTGGTTTTCATTGATCTTCTCTCTCTTTCTCTGCCTCCTCCCTTCCAACTTCCCTTCCTTCTCCTGCCCTAAGCAAAGTAAGTCTTTTGTCCTCAGGCATGTAAACCATTAAAACAGAAGCAGTGGATCTCTCTATGGTAAAGGATGAATGATGAAAGAAGATTCTATTCAACCACATTCAGAAACATTACTATCACTCATGACTATTGATTGCCGACTGAGTAAAAGGCACAGTGCTTGGCTTTCCAGGTGAATTAATATTTAAAGAGTTTGAGATACAGTGTAGTAAACCAAGACTAGAGAATATATAAACTGTACCAGCCCTGTATGCAAAATTATACTTTTGCTAAATTTTCAGTGGAAAAAAGAACCTTGAATCTTAACTTGCTACATGGTTACAAGCTGTGTCACTTGGAGAAAGTTTCTTAACCTCTTTGAGTTTCAGTTTGCTTAAATGTAAAATGGCTGCTAATGATGCTTCTCTCTGTGCTTTACTGTGAGAATTAAATGAGAAAAAAAATTTCAAAGTGCTTAGTGCTAAACAAATGTTAATTCACTAACCCCTGCTAAATACCCTAGCCCTTAGCATTATCTTTCCTTTCTCAAGTTTCTTGCCTTGAGAATTCAGACTTTCTTTCACCTTTTCTAAACTCACTAGCAGATTCCTTGATGCACAACAAATTCTAAATGAGTGATGTAGACTTCAAGGATTACCCTGGGGATCAACATAACATTTCAAACACACTCTTAAATGTATTTAATGAATGAATAATTAACAGTGCACACTCTCCTAAGTCTACATTGACCACAAGAGGCTTATATGGTGAGAGATTGCTTTAAAAACCAACCACCACAAGGACACTTGTGATTATACCTGAGTATTACTGAATCCAGCTAACCTCCCAGAACAGGGATTATTCATACAAATTATTTTTGTACCCAGTTAAGCTGGAGACCCATCTTAACATCTACATCAGAAAAGCATCTTCTGGAGATTAGAGGTGAGAAGAGAAGAGTTACATGATAAAAATCCTCAGGGGTACCAACCCAATCCCTTTTCTCCTTGCAGAGGCACTGGTGCCCGATATCACCATTGAGGAGTTCACTGCTGCCAAATTAAGATGAGCTCTCAGTCTTCCAAGATGGTACTCATCATATCTTCCAATGGAAACAATGCTAGAAATCAGGGGATTTGTAGTTGAAAGGTAATCCTTGCTTCAGACCCTAGATGTGTTTGTGGAACAGCCTAGTTACAAAAGCTTGACTTCTCGGGGGACACAGGTTTGGAGCACCTCTCATCTAAACTCTGGAGACACATGTGGCTTCTATTCTTTTTATGTGTGTCCAGGTTCTCTGGTTCACTGTATCAAGATAGGGGAGAACCCAGATTTCTCACTCAGTGTGTCTTCTGCATGAAGGAAGGCTATCACAGGCCTGCCAGCCTGCATGGTTGAATTCCCTGTTTCACATGATATGGTAACTATGTGTTTCAGTAATTTACCTTTTGCTTCTTTAACGGAGGAAGTCAGTGAAAAGTAAGTTGTGGGTGAGGTTCAGAAAAAGAATAGGCATTTATGAATTGCTGGCCAGATTTTGACCTTGGAACTTTTTTTTTTTCTAATTTTATTTAATTTTCACAAGTTTACTGCAAGGTAGGCAATTTTAATCTTATTTCACAAATGTAGAATCTGATCATCAGAGGTGATATTTAGGGAAATTAAGTGACCTGTTTAAGTCAGACACCTGGAGAGTAATGAAGTCTTTGAAATCCAGATCATAATCCAGAAGAGAATAGGACTAGATCGTGATCTGGTTTGCATCTAGTTTCACGTTCGGCTAAGTGACTTTCTTTTTCAAGATCCCCACTGTAAAATCAAGATAAGAATCATACCTACCCCCAAGATGTTATGAGGTCACAGGGAGCTAAAGCATGTAGCATACTTCCTATTCCGTTCTCAATAAATAGTATCTACATTTATTATAATTATTATTATTGCCATGATTGTTTCCTACTTAAGTATAAGATCCATTGGGTTAGGGAACTTGTTTTTCCTATTTCCTGCTCTATTCCTAGAGTCTAGTATAGTGTCATATAATAGGTGCTAAATAAATATTTCTTAAATAACAGAGCCAAAGAATCACTTCTGCTCTTGTAGTGACTGCTGTGTAGTGACTTCTCACACAATATGCTAAAATGAGAAAGCCAATACAGCTAACAATGAAATCATGCTAAATACTCAGACTCTGCCTTCTGCCAGTTCAGCAACAAGAGCAGGATCAAGAAATTTCCTTGTGTGTTTGAGCAAACAAGAGCCTCACCTGGGTGTCAATAGTCAGTGTGACCCATGTAGAGCTGGAGCTCCTCCCCGCCAGCTGAGCTGCCCTTCTCCTACCTGGGAACTCTTCCAGACAGATTTTGTTCCATAGCAAAGCATTCCTCTTACATAAACTGTACTCTCTGGTACAGCCACCTTGGGAAGAAACTTAAATTTGAGGGATTAGGAGCATTAATTTTCTGGTCCAGAAAAAGAATCATACCTGCAAGAAGGAAAAGGTGTTGAGAATCTCTTACTACATAACACAAAGAGCCATACCCTCTCCATCCTTGTAAGCTCATACTGCTTCTTTTTGTTGACCATTATGTCATGCTGTAGTACGCATAATTGAGCCCTGAAATTATCCCATCCACTGTTAAAAGATAAACCGAGGCATATTAAACATTTTTAAGAGTTTATCTGAGCAAAAATCAATACCAAGGGGGAAGTACCAAACTGGGAATGGTTAGGAGCACTCCACAGCCAGGAGCTAGGGGAAAGACATGGAGAAAAAGTGGAAGCAAATCAAGGAAATTATTTGAGTAGTTATAGCTTAAGCATTTGCCTCATTTGGAAAAGCCTATTTGGCTGTTTGTGATTGGTTACGCTTAGGTTTTGATTTCTTAACCTTGAGGCATTTATAGGCTTAGGTTTAGTTTTCGTAGGTAGGCTAAGACATTAGAACCACCGCAGTGTAATGGCCCTCTTGTTAATTAATTTAACACCACCATAAAACACTTTCAGATCCATAAAATAATAATGATTTTGATGGGTAAAAAAATCCTGACACTGGGAACAATCTCAGATATAATCTATTCTGAAAGACTAACTTAGAGACTATTAGAATCACCTGGAGAGGCTGCAAAATGAGTGAATACCTACCTATCTACATTCATACACCCATACATATCCTAAAACGTTTCATTGTCTCCGCTATTCTGGAAAGTGGGACCAGGAAACTATTTATAACAAGCCTTGCTGGTGATTCTGATGCCCTTCCTGACACGTTACAGAACCATTGATCTAGTCAAAGATATTAGGTTTACAAATGGGAAGCCTGGAAGAAAATAACACCCTAATTATTGGTGGAGTCTGCCTTTTTTTTTTTCTTTTAATTAATTTTTGTTGGAGTATTGTGGATTTACAATGTTGTGTTTGTTTCAGATGCACAGCAAAGTGAATCAGTTATACATATACATATATCCACTCTTTTTAGATTCTGTTCCCATATAGATCGTTACAGAGTATTGAGTAGAGTTCCCTGTGCTATACAGTAGGTTCTTCTTAGTTATCTATTGATATTTTATATACAGTAGTGTGTATGTCAATCCCAATCTCCCAATGTATCCCTGCCCCCCCTTTCCCACTTGGCAACCATAAGTTTGTTTTCTACGTCTGTGACTCTATGAGCCTGCCTTCTGCGTACCATTCCAGTAATATTTCTATGACACTAGGTAATATCTGTATAATTGTGCCAGACTTTTTTCATTTTTGATGGCATGGTTACGTTTCAAGGACCCCAAATTTCCTGTCCTTTCAGCAAACTCTTGTTCCCAACAAGTTATGGTATTTAAATTTCTATACAATTCATATGATTATAATTTTAAATTATGCATGTTTATCTGAAATAACATATTTCAGACAAGAAAATATCAGGATTGTATAGAAATAGGATTTAGGGGAAATCTAGAAGATGGAATGAATATAAATGGTTCTCAGTAGTATGAACTGTGACAATATAATTTTTTCTTGAAATGATGCTGTCAATAAAAGATGAATTATTATATAGTATTTGTATGGTTTGTATAATATTAAAATTAACAGGAAAGTCCCATTGAATGCATACGTCATAATTACTTAAAGTATTATGAAGTATTATGTGGATTTAAGCAAAAACAAATAGTGAATGCATATAAAACTTTCACCAGGAGTTGTTTGTGGTACATTTTGGCAAGAAGCATATACCAGTAAGGGATAGCAATGGTTATTGAATGCTCTGGAATATGTTTTGTGCATCAGGACAAGACCTTGAGAAAGATGCCCAACAGGGTAGAACGGGCATAGAGGTCCAAGACAATTTTATGATATTTGGAGTTCAGATGTTCTTTCATTTGTAATCCTAGGTTCCTATTTACTAGCTCAGTGGCCTTAAGAAAGGTACTGAATGCCTATAACCCTCTTTTTATTCTGTTCTATCTATATTTCATGGTGGTGGTGTAAAAGTTAAATGAGGTACTACATGCAAAACGTTTTAGCATGGTGTTTACCATCTAGTAAATGCTTATTGATGTCATTACTATTGTTGTTATTGTTATTAGATTGAGTTGAATTGGAAGAGATAGGCTTAGTTGCAGAAACTTGAGCCTCTGTCCTTCAATCGTTGATGTATAAAGTTGGTATCCTCTCCTGCCATTCCTGCCATTGAATTTTAAGTTATTAGAGATTCTCAGCTTGAAGATTTGTCCATTTGATGGATAAGACTTTTTGATGTTCTGAAATAGAATTGTTGGGAAGGGGGAGTTCTTGGGGCTGAAGAAATAATGAAATTGACAAAAAACAGATTAACAGGAGAAAAAGAAACAAATTTTAATTCATATGCATTGAGGTCTCATAGAAATGGGACCTAAGAAGTGACCAAAGCAGGCAGCTTTTATACTTTTTAGACAAAGAAACAATAAATTTGTGAAGAATTGACAAAGAAACTTATTAGGCTTTGGGTGCTTAATTAGTGAAGAATCTAAACAGAGTTTGGGCTTGGGTAGTAAGTTAGTAAAGAAGTAACAAGATTTGTTTATGTAGGCTCTCAACCCAAATTCCCTATCTCTGGTAATAAGGGTATCCTTCTACCTCCAAATGCAAGAAGTGAGCATTTCAGATGGGAGATTTTTCCTGATTTCAGGGATGCAGGGAAGGGTCAACATATACCTCTTTTTTTTTTTTTTTTTTTTTAATTTTTACTGGAGTATAATTGCTTTACAATGTTGTGTTAGTTTCTTCTGTACAATGAAGTGAATCAGCTATATGTATACATATAGCCCCTCCCTTGATGGGCAGTTTATTAAGTAACTTTAATTCAAAATAATCAATATGCTATTGAGGCATATTTTGGTGTGGCCTGCCCTGGGATCCAAAAGAGTCAAATGTATGTATGTATATATTTTTCTATTCGGGACTGAGTTCTGCATATTATGCTGACAGGTTCATATTCAAATTACACACCATGTGCAGTATCAACCCCAAAATCAACATTTTGAAACCACAGTAAAATTAAGTTGCTACATAACTCAAAAATGGGTTATAGAACTAAGTGTAAAACACAAACTCAAGGTCCTAGAAGGTGGCATAGGAGAAAATCTAAATGATTTTGGGTTTGGCAATGACATTTTAAATACAATGTCAAAGACATAGTACATGAAAGAAAGAATTAATAAGACGGACTTCATCACAATTAAAACTTTCTGCTCCATGAAAGACACTGGCAATAGAATGAAAAACAAGCCACAAAATGGAAGAAAATATCTGCAGAAGATATATCTGAATAGGACTGTTACCCAAAATATACAAAGAACTCTTAAAAACTCAAGAATTAAAAAAAAAACCTGCCTGTGATATAATAAGTATATATTTTGTTCTTCATCCCCAGTTCTTAGCCCAAGCTCCTAAAACCTTTGTAATTTCCTAAGCAATAAAGGTGCTAGAGCATCTTTTATTCTCATATTTGGATTTTGCCCTTTGTTCCTGATGCAGAGGCTCCCTTGGAGGTTTCTGAATGATGGGAGCAGCATCTCTTGTCAGTTTCCAACAGAGCTAAATATACTCTTACAGTACAATCCAGCATGCATTCTCCTTGTTATCTACTCAAAGGGGTGGGAAATTTATGTGCACACAAAAATATGCACAGATATCTTTTTGCAGCTTTATTCATAATTATCAAACCTTGGCAGCAACCAAGATGTCTTTCAGTAGGTGAATGGATAACTAAAATGTGGTACATCCAGACAATGGGATACTATTCAATGCTAAAAAGGTATGCGCTATCAAGCTATCGACTGGAAAAAAATGCACAATGTAAGAGCTGTGAGTTGAGTTTTATTCAGTGTCTTACTGAGGGCTATAGCCCAGGAGATAGGCTCTCAGATAGCTCTGAGGAACTGCTCTGAAGAGGTAAAGGGAGTGGCCAGAATATATGAGATTTTGGCTAAGGAGTTTGTGCAATCCAGCATACATCTTGGTAGAAAGTTACTACTAGTCACAAGGATCAAGTATCTCAGTTAATGATTTTAGTGCTTTTCTAAGTAGGGGAAGATGCAAGAATCCAGGCTGATAAAATAATTCCTCCTAAAATATATCTCACTAGCTAAGGGCTTATTTTGCCTGTTTTCCCCAAACACAGAGTGCCTTACCCTGTTCTTTTTTCTTGAATTCCTTGCAGGGTATACTGTAGGTCAGTGATTGCAGCGGCTAATGGCTTAATCCTTGTAGAACCAGTTGGTGAGCAACACTGTTTGTTTTACCAAGCCATGAAAAGACATGAAGGGAATTTAAATGCATAGTACTAAGTATGCATTTAAAGAAACCAATCTGAAAAATCTACATACTGTATAATTCCAACTATATCATGTTCTGGAAAAGGCAAAACTCTGGAGACAGTAAAAAAGATCAGTGGTTGCCCAGAATTGTGGGAAGGAGGATGGAGGAATGAAGAGTGGAACACAGAGGAATTTTTAGGGCAGTGAAAAATACTCTGATATTGCATTGGTGGATACATGTCATTACACATTTGTCCAAATCCATAGAAAGTACACCACCAAGAGTGAATTCTAATGCAAACTATGGACTTTGGAGAGAGAATGATATGTCAGTGTAAGTTCATCAACTGTAACAAATCTCTCTGTCGGGGAATATTGATAGTGGGGGAGTCTGTGCACAAGTAGGAGTAGAGAGTATATAGGAAAGCCCTGTACCTTCTGCTTAATTTTTCTGTAAAAGTAAAACTATTCTGAAAAATAAAGTTTATAACACACACACACACACACACACACACACACACTGAATTTCGTCTGGCTGTCAGTCACTGTCTTTTATCTCCAGTTACACACAGCATCTTTTGTCTATTTGTTTTCTTGCTCATTTTTTCTTAGAAGGCAATAATTCCAGGCTTTGGAAGGACAACAAAACTCCAAACTTGAATACTCCAGAAAATTTCAAAAAAATGCTCTCTTAGTTCTCTTGGGAGGAAAGTAGACTCAGAAGGGATATAATATCTTCTTGAAATATCAGAAGAAATCAAAATTAGACATGCTACAATGGTGAAAGCTACAAAATGCCAAAGGTGAGCCTTTCAAGACATAATCAGAGCCCAAAATATAGAACGGGTTGTTTCAAAACTGAATTCCTTATTTCTATAATGTTTCAAGAAGGTCTACAGTTAAACGGTTATTTCTGGGTGATGGGAGATAAGAGTAACTATTTCCCTACTTCCTTCCCTTTTTTTTTTTTTTTGGCTGCGTTGGGTCTTCATTGCTGTGCGGGCTTTCTCTAGTTGTGGCGAGCAGGGCTACTCTTCATTGCAGTATGCAGGCTTCTCATTGCAGTAGCTTCTCTTGTTGTGGAGTGCAGGCTCTAGGCATGTGGGCTTCAGTAGTTGCAGCATGTGGGCTCAGTAGTTGTGGCACATGGGCTTAGTTGCTCTGTGGCATGTGGGATCTTCCCGGACCAGGAATCGAAGCCGTGTCCCCTGCATTGGCAGGCAGATTCTTAACCACTGCACCTCCAGGGAAGTCCCCCTTCCTTTTTTTTTTTTCTCTTTTTCCTTTCCCTCTCTTTCCCTCCCTCCCTCTCTTCTTTCTTTTCTTTTTCATTTGTTTCAACTTTTTAATATTTTTAATAACTTAACATAATTTTTAAAAGTCTAAAAAATAGATGATTTATTGGTAGGGATGATGCTGAGGACAACACCCACGTCATGAACTACTGGAGCAAATGACATCTATGTCCCTTCCAATCCTGGCATTTTAAAGACCTCCTGACTCCCAGCCCAGCCTCTCTCCTCTATATCTTACTGCTTCTTTGAGTGACATCTAGAAGTTAAAATCTGTTCTTAGCAGTATTTGGCCCCTCCAGTAAAACAAGGTTGACTAGAAAAAGAGAAGTCCGTGAAACTATCCAAAAAGTGTGATGTCAGACTCCTTAAATAGGAAGAAACAGGCATACTATTCAGGTAGGAATTATCAAATATAACCCCCAAAATCTTTTTACTTTCAAGTTTTGTGGCTGAAAGTCAAGCTGTGTCTCTAAAATGAAATGGCTTCAAATGTAGTATACAACACCATTAACCTGACTTATAAAAATGAAAACCAGGATCCTTTGATCAAGGGCATTATTCTTTTATTCAGGGGATCACCATGGGAACAATCAGTAAGCAAAATATAATGCTCACAGAAGTTTAGAACTCTGATTTGCGAAGTAATAAAGTCCTGTCAATGCTATGCTGATTAGGAGTTAAGACAGAAAAGTCTTCTAAGCTAACTTAAATTATGACAGATAAGTTATATACAAGTGTATATACAAGTATATACAAGTGATATATACAAGTGATAAATATACTGTATATACAAGTGATATATATACAAGTGATAAATATATCACTTGTATATACATCTTGTATATCTTGTATATACAAGTGATAAATATACTGGTCAATGGCATTTGAGGATATCAATTGATAATAATTTTGTTTCTGTAACAGTTAAACATAATTCATGTATGCTCAATTTATTCAAATCCTCTTGGCTAATGAATATGTGATATGTAATATGTTAGTGTGAAATATGACTTTTGTAGGTTATTTTATAATATTATAATATGGATTTAGGCCAGGAGTCCATGTTAGATGACCTTACTTTGGAGGTCAAATTGTTGCAGGAAGGGGGACCCTTTCCAAGGCCTGAGAGTGGGCTCTTGTCTAACACTCAGAAATGAATCGTCCAAGGAGACACACATGCTGACAAAGCAAGAGACTTTATTGGGAAGGGGCGCCCGGGCAGAGAGCAGGAGGGTATGGGAACGCAGGAGAACTGCTCTGCCACGTGGCTTACAGTCTTGGGTTTTATGGTGATGGGATTAGTTTCCAGGTTGTCTCTGGCCAATCATTCTGACTCAGGGTCCTTCCTGGTAGCACATGCATCACTTAGCCAAGATGGATTCCAGCGAGGAGGATTCTGGGAGGTTGGTAGGGCATATGGACTGGCGTCTCCTCTCTCCTTTTGACCTTTCCTGAATTTTTGCAATTGGTGGTGGCTTGTTAATCCCGTGTTCCTTACCAGGACCTTGTGTCAAAAGATAACTCCTGCAAATGGTTACTGTGGTGCCTTGCCAGTGTGGTTTCAGTCAGTGGTTCCCCTAACAAAATGACTGGCCTTTGATCTTGTAGCTAAAAATCTTCTCATTGCTGTAGAATTGGCTGGATCTGAGGAGGTTATTTCCCCTTCAAAAATGTCACTAGAGATTGACCTAAACAAACTGGAGTGCAAATAAATCCATTCAATTTTCGTTCAAGTACTAGTTATTGCAATTTTGTATGTGTAATCTAATTTTGTGTGTAATCTAAAAAAATATTGAATTACTATGTTGTACACCTGAAACTAATATAATATTGTAGGCCAACTATACTTAAACAAATCACTGAACTTAAGAAAAACATAAAGTAATAATTACTGAGCACCCTCCCTACCCATTATAATGAGACATTCTCTTAGTATGTGGTGTATTTGTTAATCATGTAATTCTTTCCTTATAGGAAAAATATGTGGGAAGCAAAATTATCAAAGTTGCTTAGTAAGCATAAAATTTGCATATGAAAAATGTATATGATTTTGATGTTTAAGGAGAACAGGTTATGATGACCTGAAGGTTTTATTCTCTAAAACAGTCATAGTTTTACTGGGCAAACCAGCAATTGTGATTGTGATTGCTTGTCTTCTATCTCATTCAGTCACCATCTCCCTGAGGCAATTCCTTGTGTATCTCTCAGAGTAATCATGGTGTCAGTCAAAGAAATGTGAATGATACCTTCAATTTGATAGTTTAGCCATAACATCCAATGATTAAGTTGTTCTATGTGTTTTTACTGAATTATTCCAGATGAAAGATGAACCAAAAAATGATGATAGTCTTAAGAAATTCATGTCGCTTCTATTCTGACAGCCTGTGTGTCTGGGCACTTTACTGGGTGTCTGCCTGTAACATGGAAAATAGAAGCATTTGTATAACAGGGTGGGCCTTTGAAATGCCTATTCCAGCTGCATTTCAGAGAAAGCTTGCCCCAGCTGTAGAATGAATGCCTCAATCAAAGCTACAGCTGGGGTCCTCTTAAGAAGAATGGAGTCTTTCTGGAAAAAGGAAGGCCAGAAGTAAGATGTTCTATGGGACAAACAAATACATCTTGTATTTTGTTAAAATCCAGGCCAAATGGCCAGGAATTTACCCTAAGGCATTGAGGAGAACATGCATTAAGGCACAGTTCATTTTCACATGAATTACAGAAGCATCCTGTTAACACCCAAGGAAATAAAAAACTTCCTGCTGGCAATTGGCTATGAAAAAAATTGGAGAATTATCATTTTTCATAAATTTATGTATTTATATACAAAAATCAGTGGCTTCATCATTTTGATTAAATTATGGGTTCTTAAGTAGATTTAATCCCACATGATGTGTATCTGTTTGTGTTTATGACATAATAAAAACTAGATTCAACACATAGCACAAAACAAGAATAAAACATAGCCACACAGGAAGAAAAAACAAGTAATTAATGAAGAAAAGATATGACAAGATATGGATTCAGAAATAATACAACTGGTATTTATTTTCATTAAATGAGAGAATGATGAGACTGAGACAACCTGAATTTAAATACCAGGTAACAAACAAAAATGAAATGTATTTTCCAATTGATATGAGTACTGAGAGTAAATTCCCATTAACTACAAACATTTAGGTATTAATTTCTGAATTGGTGTTCTGAGGGAAGGGTCAGATTCATTCTATCAAAGACAAAATAACAAAAACCCCGAGTTGAATTAATTGTCTTTCTATTTTAATCAACTAGAAAAGTGTTTCTCAAATTTTAATGTACATAGGATTACACAAGAATCTTGTTAAGACGGATTCTTATTCATCAGGCCTGGGGTAGGATGTGAGTCACTACATTTCTAACAAGCACCTAAGTGAGGTTAATAGTGCTGATTTACAAACCACACTTTGAATAGCAAAGGACTAGAAAACTATGCTCTTCTTTAAAATACAATATAAAGAGAAAATAATTCAACTTTTCAGAACTAAATCTATAAAACTTTAGTGAAAGAGATATGTAAAACTATCAGCTTCAAATCATATACTTAGCAGAAAAGTTATTTTTGAGGATGTAAATTTCAGATATATTGACATTGAAGAAAGTCAAACTTGAAGTTAGTTTTTAATTTCTGCTTACCTTAGAATTTATAGCTATTAAGGATATTTTTTCCCCTCCAAATTAAAAAATTTACCAACACATATGTCTGTATGTAACCAGTGTTCTTGAAATATCAAGTGAATTAAATTAGTATCACTGGGGATTTTTATTATTAATATATCTAAGCCTTTGTAAATGCTTCACTCCTATTCCTCCTCACTGTTGTCTGGAAAATACCTAAATTTATCAAAACTAAAATTGTAACTGAGCAGGACCCTATGGGGCCTTCCCGGGACAGGCCTTCCCCCATATCCTCTGCTTTAGCTCCTCTCTGAAGTACCTAGATAACAGTATTTAATGCACATTTCCAGAGTTGTTTACAGATGTGAAAAACCCCACCAAATGGAAGATGTTAACTACTGGATGACCATGAGCACATAGGAGCCTAAGGACTGATAATGTTAACCCCCGGACACTACCTTGTTCCCTCACCATCAGACAAGCAGAGAACTGTGCATGAGGTGGTCACATACCCTGTGACCGCCTCTCCCTCACCTGTCTTTTAAAAATGCTTTGCAGAAACCCTTTGAGGAGATTGGGACTTTTAGGGCATGAGCCACCCGTCTCCTTGCATGGCCTCGCAATAAACCTTTCTCTACTCCAAACTCCGATGTTTTGGTGTGTTTGGCCTCACTGTGAGTCAGGCACACGAACCTGTGCTAACAAAATCAAGTAAAACCTTCCCTGATATTCCCTGGCAGAGTCAGCATCATCTGTACTTTGCATCTCTAATTCCCTATGCGTGGCTTAACTACTTCTCTAATCATCTAGTTATCTCTAGTTAAGTATTCTATCTCCCTGAATTATACTTACACATTTCTTTTAACAAAGATTCTCTCATTGACTAAACTCTATTGAGGGATCCCTGAACTCTTTTTCAACTAGCCCTGACTTTTGAACTTCCCTGTTTGTGTCCGTGTTGTCCAATTTTAACAGAAATCCTGCTAAGTCAGTTTAACCGGAACTACCCCCACCCCACCCCCTGCAATTTCAGTCTGATCACTCTCAATATCTGATCAGGTTCCTCGCCCTTCACCATCCCCCAAGTGATATCTGATCACCCTGGCCTATCTTTAGCAAGAATCCTATTAGACCAGTTTAGTGTAGCATCCCTCCTTATCCTGATATATCCTCTTAATAAATTTCCATCTACTGGCTCCTACCCTACTCCTTCACAATAAATTCCTACTTGCCCATACTGTATTCAGAATTGTGCCCAACTTCTCTCTCCCTCTGTAAAACCACATTGCAGTGGATTCCACACCTGTTGCCATGACACTTTTTGAATAAAGTCTTTCTTACCATCTTCAACAAGTGTCACGAATATATGTATTTTTTCTTTAACACTCTTCCTGACTAGACAATAAACTACTTATGGCAAACTCTATGGAGGGGTTAAGAAGGGGTCTCTTGTCCTAGGTTTACATTCTGGCTCTGCACTGACATAATGTTTAGTCTTAGAAATGTATAATCTTGGATAATATTTTGCATTGTGGTTGTTAATACTGCAACTTTTGGTGAATTCTGCAATTTCTGGAAAGGGCATATAGGCTCAGACCTTCACCACACAAAGCCAAATGCTCACTAATCAATAAGCAGACAGAATAAAGGAAGATTGTATTAATCTTTATTTTCTTGTCCCCTCTGATGGTTTATAGTGCCAGTTTCACTTCCAGTGGAAGGCAGAAATCTCCTTCTCTCCCAGCATATTTAGACCGTTTACAATTAATTAAACTATTGATATTTTAGGGCTTAAATATGCCTTTTTTGTTGCAGTGGTTTCTGTTTTATTTTGTTTTTCTTTTGTTTTTCCTGCCTTACTGTCAATACCTGAACATCTTTTAGAAATGCATTTTTATTTTTCTATAGTGCTCATGAGTTTATATCTTTGTATAGCTTTTTCAGTGGTTGCTAAAGTTAATACATATCATCTCAAGTTTCCTGATGTCATCATTTTACCACTTCAAGTAAAACTTATAAACCTTACCTCTGTTGAGGTTTCTTAGAAAAAATTATCTTAAATATTTTTTAAAAATACATTTTGAAGCACAGCAGACAGTATTATCTCTTGTTTCAACCACCAAACATAGTTTAGAAAACTCAAGAGGAGGATAATTTTGCTAGAGATAGAATACTGAATTAACAGGCCTTTTTCAGCATTAGAAAAATGTTGTGCCACTTCCTCCTGGCTTCCATTGTTTCTAGTGATAAATCTGCTGTAATTCAAGTGGTTTTTCTCCTAAACTGTCATATCTTTCTGATTTCAAAGTTTTTTTCTTTGTCTTTATTTTTCAGAAGTTTGTTTACTGTATTCTTGGTGTGGAGTTTTTGAGGTGTATGCAGTTTGGAGTTTGCTCAGCTTCTTGTATTTGTAGGTTTATATTCTTCAAAATGTTTCAGAAGTTTTTAGACATTAATTCTTTGAATACTTTTTTAAGCTCTACCCTCTTTCTTCTCTCTTTCTGAAACTTTGGGAACACAAGTGTCAGATCTCTTGTTACATTTCCACTAAACCCTGAGCCTCTGTTCCTTTTCTTTTCATTTTTTTCTTTTTGTTCTTCAGATTTTGTAATTTTAGTTATTTTATCTTCCAATTTGCCAATTCTCTTTCTCTGCCCCCTTCCTTCAGCATTTGAGCTCATTTCTTGTGCTTTTAATTGTATTCATTGTTTTTCAGTTCTGTAATTTCCATTTAGTTCTTCTATGTATTTACTTATTTTTTCTGAGATATTCTGTTTATCTGCTGAGATTTTCTATTTTTTTTTCACTTTTCAAATGTGTTCTTAATTACTTACTGAAGTATTTTTATGATGACTGTTTCTAATATTTTGTTCATCTTAGTGTTGGCCTTCAGAGATTTTTTTTTTTTTAATTTAGTTTGAGATATTCCTGGTTCTTGAAACAATTCGTGATTTTCTGTTGAAACACTCACTTTTGGGGTATTATATTATGGGACTCGGATCTTATTTAAACCTTATCTTTTAGTTGGCTTCCTCTGATGCCCCTCTGGCATGGCATGGGAGTAGGTGCCTCCTAGTTCCTAGTTCCTACAGGGTGAAAATAGAACTCCAGGTTCCCTACTCAACCTCCTCCACCAGGAGGAGTTGATATCATGTACTTGTGTCAAGTCTCAGCCAAAACTTTTGACCTCACTTAAGTCACGTGCACAACACTATGACTGGATAACTGGCAACTCCAAATAGACAACATGGAATTTGGGAGAGGTGGTTTTCCCATGGAAGAGATCCTGCAAATACAAACACACTATTCTCTGGTGTCATCAAACTTTTAAAATTCCTAATATCCCCCAGAAAATAGGATTTTGCATGGTAAAGGATACAGGGTATGATTATTCCTCTTTTGTGGCCAGATGAGTCTTGTAATAGCCAGCAAAAATCTTCCCAGTTCATCTTTCTCTCAAAGCAATGGGTTGTTTGTTTTAACCAATGCTTCTCACTTACTGCATTTATCATCTTTTCTGTGCACTTAGAGGAAATGTCAAAAGAAGAGGAGTATATTTGTGAATGTGTGTGTGTGTATACACACACACATGCATTTATGTACATGTGTGTGGTAAGCATGGTTAAGAGAAGTGAAGTAAGCTAACATCTGGTGAGCATATATTATGTCAAATATATACCTGTCTAATTTTCTACATATCTTTTGCTGCACATAGTTTAGAACCAGATTGGCTACTTTTAAACAAATCTAGCTGCCATCCCCACAATGACCCATACAGTCACCTTCCCAATTCACAACTCCCTTCATACTTTAGATAAGATTGCAGTTATCCCAGGACAGTTTCATTAATAAACTAAATATATCTCTTCTCATTCCATCTACCTAAAAGTTTAAGTGTATGTGCCTTTTATTTTCATTATTTGATAATAACTTATTTCAATATATTTTTTATGTATTGATAATTTTCAGAAGTGCAGTCTTCTCCAAGACCAGCTAAAGCCAATTCATATTTAACTCACCTTCTAAAAGGGCCTTCCAAGTACAACACACCACTTTCACATAGAAACATCATTGTCACGTCCCAATATCTTTCAAGCTATGTATAGTGCCCTCCTATTTAGTTTCTTATTCACCCCTGTTCTCCAAACCATTAACAAAAACTGTTGAGTCTACTTGGAAAACTTATTTGTATCAGTCTTCCTTTTCCCCGCTATAGCTAACACCATAGTTCACTTAACAGAAGCACATACAAGATCTTTGAAATCTCATTCCTTGAGGAGAGTTAACTTTTCAGTTAGTTCATGGAAAGTCACAAAAGACCAACATTCCCTTGATTTCATCAAGGGGAAAATAAGATAAATGAAGAGCCATACATTTCTACAAAGCTATCTAAGGAGAGTGGATTCAAAGAACTCTTAATGGAATAAATTCCAGAGAGGGATGAACCCCTTCATAGACCTTTGCAACAAGAAATGCAAGTTCCTTACTTGAAAGGGAATTGATACCAGATATAATCTCAATTTCTCCAACAAGGAATGAAGTACAGTGGACATTTTAAATATGTGAATAAATATAAAAATTATTTCTTTTTCCTTATTTGTTTTTAAAGACAATTACTGATTTGATGCAAAAATAAATGCAATATCTTTTAAAGTTTATAACACATATGAAAGAAATACATATGAGTAATAATAGCCTAAAGGATGGGAGAAAGTAGACATAAGAATACCATCATAAGTTTCTTATTTAACACGTAATAATATAAATAGTTTAACTCACATTTTACTGTGGTAACTTATGGGTGAATTTTGTTAACCCTCAGAGCAAGTACTAAAAACTATAAATAAAGCAAACAAATTTAAGGAAAAGAAGAAATATAGCTAAAAAGTCAAAATAGGAGAAAAATGGAAAAATTAAAAATGCCAGGGGCTTCCCTGGTGGCACAGTGGCTGAGAGTCCGCCTGCCGATGCAGGGGACACGGGTTCGTGCCCTGGTCCGGGAAGATCCCACATGCTGCAGAGCGGCTGTGCCTGTGAGCCATGGCCCCTGAGCCTGCAAATCCGGAGCCTGTGCTCCGCAACGGGAGAGGCCACAACAGTGAGAGGCCCGCGTACCGCAAAAAAACAAAAAACAAAAAACAAATGTTGGTGATTTCATTGAGAATAGGGGCTCTTATACATTTCTGCTGGGAATATAAAGTGATACTATGACTTGGAAAACTGTTTGCCATTTTCTTATGAAGTTAAACACACTGCTGTACTGTGGCCTAGCATCCTGACTCCCAGAATTGAACATAGTTGCCCAAAAGACTTATATATGAAGATTCATAAAAGCCTTAGCTCAAAACTAGAACAATACCAAATGCTCATCAATAGATTAATGAGTTTAAAAAAAGTTGTGATATTTTCATTTACTGGAATACTGTTCAACAATAAAAATAAACACAATACGTGGATAAATCTTGAAACATCACTTTGAGCAAGAGAAACCAGACACAAAAGTCTACATATGATGTGATTTCTGTGTGTTTTAACCACAGGCAAAATTAATCTAGGCTAATTTATGTCCACTATAGAAACCAGAAGAGTAGTTGCCTTTTGGTGGGAGTAGCTGTAGGAGAATGAGTCTCTGTTGAAAGGAAATGGATCTAGTGGAATTTTCTGAGATGATGGAAATGTTCTATTCTTTACATCCTGATTTGGGGTTTGATTAATGGGTATATACATTTATCAAATACTTATCAAAATACATTCCAAATACTTATCTAACTGTAATCTTAAGAGGTGTGCATTTTTACTGTATATAAATTACAATTCCATAGATTTAAAAAACAAGTTTAAAAAAAAGAAAGTTTGCTTTGACTCATAGCCTTATCTCAATCCACTCCCCCCTTCAGTTACTATTCTCCATCTTCTAATGCATCAGGACATTTATGCACGCTGTTCTCTCTTTTTGATGCTCTTAGGGCAATTCTGCACATTCCTGGCTCTTCACATTCTCTGAACTTCAGATTAATTTTCACTACTTCAGAGCATTCTCCAATCATCCAGACAAAAGCTGAATTATAGAATTCTGTATGAATTATTCAGTGAATCCATCATATTTTGAAATTACACACACACACACACACATACACACACACACATGAGTCTTACTTTTCAATTGAGTTCTACAGTAACCATATCTGTTTTGTTCTTCATCATAAAACAACTCCTTGTGCAGTGCCTGTCACCTCAGAAAGATTCAAATGAGCCTTGAGAGCTAAGAGAACTGAAGCTCATGGCCATTGAGTAACTCACTCGAAGTCACGGGCAGACAAGTCATCCTGCACGATATTTTAGACTTCTTGGTGATTAGTTTGGATGTAGACCCTTACTATGTAAATTGGGAGAAATTAAACTGAGGTTCGGATAACCAAGTTTTCAGTCCTTGTCTCCTTTTACACTGAGATAGTTGTAAGAGAAATAATATCTTATGTCCACATAAAGAATTGCACAGAAAAGTTCATAGCGACTTTATTCATAATAGCCAAAAATTGGGTAAGAAAAAAAAGGTGACCATCAACAGATTAAGGAATAAACAAACTGTGAAATATCCATACAGTGAAATGCTACTCAGTAATAAAGAGGAAAGGAGCTTCTAATATAGTCAAGAGCATGAATGATTCTCAAAAATATTATGCCAAACAAAATAAGTCAAGTATAGAAGAAAATATACTGCAAGGTGCTGTTTACATGAAACTTCAGAAAAGACCAAACAATTCTAAAGTGATAAAAAAGATAAGCAGTCAGCTGGGCCAGGAGTGGGTGGGGTTGACTGGGAAGGGGCACAAAGAAAACTTTTGCAGTGATGAAAATGTCCTAAAGCACAATTTTGGTGGTTGCACTGTGAATACATGGTCAAAACGCATAGAACTCAAACTGTACTTAAATTGGATGCATTTTATTATATGCAAATTACCTCAATAGAATTGATTTTTTTTTTTAAATGAAAGGGTTGGGTCTATGATCTTTAAAAGCTTTCAACTCTATCATTTTGGTTGTATTACACACAGCAATAATGTGTGAGAAAGCCCTTAAAGAGTTTAAACAATACTGAATACATATTAAGGATGATTATTAGCAATCATGTTGATATTCATTCAACAGTTTTGAAATTAATATATTTATTAAAGGGAACAAAACACACTTCCCAAAGTTCAGACCGCTGCATAATTTTGGACAGATTAAGAGGAAAGGTAGTTTGTGTGTTTGTGTTAGTGTAAGAGTTTGTGCACGTTCATATTTGTTTGTTTTGGCAGGCCCTGGGAATCTGGGGCATTGATAGTATCTACAACATTGGTGACTTTATGTAACTACGAATGAATAAGAACCATCTTTTGCAATTGCTCATAACATTCAAATCGTTTTCCCAATTAGAAAAGAAAAGTGTTTGACAAATTCTATTTGAGGTTTCATCAAATTTGCAGTGTTTGAAGAACAGATCAAGATGTTTGATGAAAATAAACAGCAGCTGGATTTGCCCTTCCCTGCCACACACACAGTTTGTTGGGAATAGCTCATAAATCCTACTGCTCACCGACTCTGGGAACAGATGGCTCTTGGAGACCACACTGATGGCCAAGAACTTATCACATTACTATTGTGAAAAGCATCTTCCACTCTTCATTTAGATGAATGGTGCAGTAGTATTTCTATCTACTCCAAAGAGGTGTAAATTAAAATGAAAAGACATTTTTTAAAAACTTGAATCTTGATGAGAATCAGAGCATCACCAGGCTCTAAGATTTGCAGTCCACACCCTGCTTTGAGATACTTGATTTTAATCTCCAATTTTAATTCCTTAATCTGAAACTAGACATGTTGGCCCCCATCTGTCATCCGACCTTGCAAACATCCATCATCAACCATATCACAGATGCTAGAAAAAAAAAAAAAAATGGGAGAGGAACTAGCTCTATTGAGTGCAAGATAATTTATATGCATTATTACATCCTTTTTACATAAAGATGGAAATGCTTTGGCAATCATGACTGTATGCAAGTTTTAAGATAAGTTTCAAACTAATTTAAAACTAGTTCTGAACATTTGCTTTGCTTTAAAAGTAACTAAGGCAATCTGGTTTAATAAAATGTAATGAACTTTGGAATCCAACTGACCTGGCCTCAATTCATTCTACTTTACTAATTGTTTAACCATGGGAAAACCCCTTAGCTTTCTAAACATCAAGTTATTCATCTTTATAGTAGGAGAAATAATATATTTCTTAGGGTTATGAAAATTTTATGAGCAGGCATGTATGTAAATACATAAACATGAACCTGAAATGTAATTGGCATTTATTAATACTTTGTACCCTTTTGTTTGAAAGCTTGTTGCTAATCAAATCAACCAGCAAATAGCAAGTATTGATAGACTAATTTGAAATCCTAGTTAACTTGGCTAATTTCAGCAACTTAATAGAGGCTTGCACCAGGGAAAATAGCATGATTTGAGAAGTTCTATGTGACAAAAGTCTTGGGTTCGAGAGGCAGTTTGGTAAGTGATGATGCTAAAATGATAAGTAGAGGTAAGACTGTGAAGAGCTTTGTGTGTCATATTAAGATTTAGATTTTATATGTAATAAAGTATTATTAATCTTCACAGTGACCTTATGAATTAGAGAAGGTATTATCCTCCTGGAATGATATTATCAAAACCAAACACATATAGTTACTTATGCCATCTCTGTAGATTGAAGACAGTAAGGTTAACCCCTCTTACCATTACTAACAAGTATGGTGTGATACAAATGTTTCTTTATAACTCAGTGGTTAATAACATTAACTCTGAAGTTGGAGTACATAGATTCAATTCACCACAAATAGTTCATAGACTTAAGCAAGTTACTTACCCTATTAAGCTTTTTTCAGTTTTTAATCATTATTTTTGTATCTACCTGCTACGGTTTATGTGAGTTTTAAATGCTCAGGGTTTATGTGAGTTTTAAATCATCATATCTAGAGCCAAGCAAACCCTTAAAGATTTTCAGCCACTTTACAAAGTATCATCTTGCAAAGTGGTTTTTGAAAGCAGCCTTTGAATCATATGACTTGAGTTCAGATTTTGTAAGTTAACTCTTCAAAGCCTTAGTTTCTTTTCATTTAAGAACAGGAAAGATTAATACAACATTTTTCACTGGATAGCTGAATTAATTAAATGAGAGATTTCATTTGAAATGCTTATCACTGTGCTTAGAAGTGAGTAAATTTTCACTACTCATGATGCCATCCTTCCCTCTATTTAAAGAATCTTTGTACTTATTCTGTTGTGCAACCTTTTGTTTGAAGGTAGTTTGTCAGCACATGTTCTTTCATTTGGAACCCTCTTAATTCCACACTTTGCCTACTTAATCCTTCCTGATTCTTCAAATTTTAGCTGAAAAATAACTAAATTTTTAGGAAATATTGTCTGAAAACTTGCAGAAGCGTTGCAGCACTCTGTATTTCCCTGTCTCACGTCAAGTTACTTGTTTGTAACTTCCAGTGGAGCGATTTTATGTCCATTGTTGTCTCACAACAGCCTCAGTGCCTAGGATAGTGCCTGGTTTATACAGAAAAATGTAGTTTATTGTTTGGATACATAAATATAAAGAAAGAAATAGTCCAAATCACTGTGTAAAACATTTTATCTTACAATTTTATTTGTCAGTTATACTCCCATAAAGTTGAAAAACAAATAGTCAAAAAGAGGTATCTGTTGATAAAATAATTAGGACTTAAAAATAGGTAACAATTAATGCAATGAAAAATATAGACATGAGACTTTGAAAGATTCAATGGTTCTGTCTCTTAGGGAAATTATTACTTTCTCTACTACGTAATTTAGTCATATTGTGTGTGTGATATGTTATTAAAATTGAAGACAATCTCATCTTTACCTTCACCAACAGGTATTAGTTGGTTGATCCATCCATCCATTTATCTATCTAAGAAAGCTTTAACTCCTTTAAATGGGCCTGGCACTGGGATGAGCTTTTGAGCTACTGAGAAACATAGAATGAATGATCACAGTATATTAGAATGTCCCAGACTCTTCACTGAAGTATGATGAGTGGTAGAGGTGAATGAAATAATTCCTCCATGATTACTTGCTATTTAATTATTTTTTATAAATTCTTGAATCTTAGCTTAAAACTGTGATAATCTGATGCCATTCTCCTTGGTAAAATATCAGTATGCATTTTAGTATAAAATATGTTTTTAATTAACTTATCATCAACAAAGTGTTCTCAGATACCAGAATACTTTTTCCTGTGTCTTCATGTTCTCTGAGGAGACATGACGGACAATGACTGCCGTTTTTTCTTTTTGTTTTTTTTTTAGGAATTTGTATTTATCTGGTTGTGACAGGTCTTAGTTGTGGCAGGCGGTCTCCTTAGTTGTGGCTCCAGGCCTCCTTAGTTGCGGCTCAGCAGCTCCTTAGTTGTGGCATGCGAACTCTTAGTTGCAGCATGCATGTGGGATCTAGTTCCCTGACCAGGGATCGAACCCAGGCCCCCTGCACTGGGGGTGGGGAGTCTTATCCACTGCACCACCAGGGAAGTCCCAGACAATGACTGCCTTTTGAGAAGAGTTGTTCTTGTTGTACCTCAGCTATCATGCTCTCAGGTCATGATTTTGTGCATTTCTACATACAGCTGTTTGCTTCAATAGATCTTAAATTTAATTTAGCTCAGTTTGCCAAACAGTTATTGTGAAATAGTAAAGTGAAAAGGACACAGTTCTTGCCCTGAAGGAATTTACAACACAACAGTGGAGATAAATATAGGCAAAAATAAATAAATTATCTGAGCTGATCTATGCTGTCTAATAGATAGATATATCAAACAAGAGAACACTAGCACATATGTTATTTTTTTTTCTCATGAGTTAGCTACCACAAATATTTAAAAGATATAATCAAAAGATAATAGCAAACTTACAATTTAGTAAAGCAAAATTATTCATATATGAGGAAGTTTTAAACTCCAAAAATCAATCCCTTTCAAAGTTACCATTTTCACTTATTTTCTTCCTTTTTATTTTAACCGTGCCACCTTCAAATTTTCATAGCATCTTAAGCCACTTCAGAAAGATGAGAAGTATCATTTGTTCCTAATGGGTTTTCAAACATAGGTGCTTCTAAAAATATAGGTCTTAGGGAATTTGTCTTTATTTCAGCATAATCAAACATCAAAATTCTTATGTTACAGAATGATTTCATGGAGTCAGAAGCTGACTGCTTGCTAACTGACATTACAATTTTGCGTTGCATTAAAAAACATAGTATAACATTACTCTTTGTAATACATGTTCCCTGTTAATAACAATTAGGAATTGCTGTGTAACAAGGCTCTCCAAATCTTCAGTGGCATGCACCACTAAGGATTTATTTCTCATGCATCTTTGAGGTTCAGCTGAGATAGCCAAGGGACATCTGACATTTACTAGTCTCACTTAAATTTCTGCACGTCTGTTGAGCTGCACATGTATCTGTGGACTGACTAGTTGCTATGCTTCACACGTCTCTCATTTTCTTTTTTAGACTAGTAGGTCAGCCTTGGGATGTTCTTCTTATGGTGTCAGTGTCCTAAGAGTAAGGGTAAGAGCAAGACCCAAAGTGAAAGCCATTTCAAGTCTCTGCTTATATCACGTCTGTTAACATCTCAGTGGCCAGAGCATGTCACATGATCTGGCCCAGAGCCAGACTGGGCTGCAAAGCGATATATCAGCATGACTGCATATGTGAAGTACTGAATAATTGGGATATTTAAAAAATCTGCCACATTTTTTTTCATAATAAGCTCACTGACAGATGGTTTCAGGTGACCACAGTCCTGAAGTAACAATACAGTATAACTTATAAAATATAAAATTAAATATAATAATAAAATTGAGACTGAAATAAAATAGTAAAGTATTTTAGATTTAGGAGGGTCTCATATTATTTACACATCTATCTTCTCATTTTATAGGTAACTTACCCATCGAGGCTGTGCATTGCCAAGTATTATAGAATGATGGGCAGTCCAAAAGTAAAAGTGTGTCTCCAAATTAAAGTATAATGAATTATACATCTACTCATTCTTTTTTTATTTTAACTACAATTATATACATTTGTCTAAGCACCAGGGTTAGAGCTTTCTAATTCCACTTCCATGAAGAAGCAAAAACAAACAAATGACAGCAAAAACAACTTTTCAAATGTGACTGACAGCTCAGTGAATTATTAAAGAGTTATAAATTCTAAGATACATTCAAAGAAAATTTTCATATCTGCTATATATTGATGTATGTAATTGCTTTTGATACTTACATTGACATTGAAATTGGTCCTGGATTTATGCTAACTGGCTTGTCCCCCATACCCATTTTCACATTCCTCACATAAAAGGCTTCATTGCGTACCCTGGCTGTTCAAGACACTCAGCTAAGATGCTAAGGAATAAAGAGTGAATAAAAAGGACATGGAACCTACTCGTTGGCGTTTACATTCCATTGGGTAGGAAAAAAAAACCCAAACAAACAGTGAATAAATAATTGTAAATTGTAACTAATCTACACAGGAAAAAGAAGTAGCTTGCATGGAGAAAAAAGAGAGAGAAATACTTTGAAAGGGTACTCTTAGAAGGTGAATATTAATCTGAGAAACAGAGAAAAGGAAAACGCCAGTAATGTGAAGTAGAAGGAACGTTCTAGGAAAGAGGAATGTCAAGGAAAAAGACCCTATGAAAGAAAGGACCTGATTTGTTTGAGTAAACATGACCGGACTATAATGAGTAAGCTGGTGTAGATCCAGAGCGTGTAAGTGATACAACATGACTTAGGCGAGCAAGCAAGGCAAAATGTATTAATTGATTTCTTCCTAATTCCAAGGCTTCTGAAAGTTTTCTTTTTCTTTCTGTCTGAGAATCCAAGACTACCAGGAGAAAGGAACCCACTTGTCTCTTTTGCAATCATTACTTAGGTTTACTTTACTACTTTGTTACCCCCAAAAGTAGGCTATTAACCCCACTCCCTACATTGGCACTCACTCTTTTTTTTTTTTTTTTGAATTTTATTTCATTTATTTTTTATACAGCAGGTTGTTGTTAGTTATCTGTTAGTGTATACATGTCGATCCCAATCTCCCACTTCATCCCCCCCCGCACCACCACTTTTCCTGCTTGGTGTCCATACGTTTG
This sequence comes from Delphinus delphis, assembly GCF_949987515.2. Classification (NCBI taxonomy): domain Eukaryota; kingdom Metazoa; phylum Chordata; class Mammalia; order Artiodactyla; family Delphinidae; genus Delphinus; species Delphinus delphis. Next base: position 36,366,778 of record NC_082702.1, on the reverse strand, counting down.
TTCTCTACATCTTTGTCTTTACGTCTGTCCTGCAAACTGGTTCATCTGTACCATTTTTCTAGGTTCCACATATATGCGTTAATATACGATATTTGTTTTGCGCTTTCTGACTTACTTCACTCTGTAGGACAGTCTCTAGAACCATTGGGTCTCTACAAATGACCCAATTTTGTTCCTTTTTATGGCTGAGTAATACTCCATTGTATATATGTACCACATCTTCCTTATCCATTTGTCTGTTGATGGGCGTTTAGGTTGCTTCCATGACCTGGCTATTGTAAGTACTGCTGTAATGAACATTGGGGTGCATGTGTCTTTTTGAATTATGGTTTCCTCTGGGTATATGCCCAGTAGTGGAATTGCTGAGTCATATGGTAATTCTATTTTTAGTTTTTTAAGGAACCTCCATACTGTTCTCCATAGTGGCTGTATCAATTTACATTCCTACCAACAGTGCAGAGGGTTCCCTTTTCTCCACACCCTCTCCAGCATTTGTTGTTTGTAGATTTTCTGATGATGCCCATTCTAACTGGTGTGAGGTGATACCTCATTGTAGTTTTGATTTGCATTTCTTTAATAATTAGTGATGTTGAGCAGCTTTTCATGTGCTTCTTGGCTATCTGTATGTCTTCTTTGGAGAAATGTCTATTTAGGTCTTCTGCCCATTTTTGGATTGGGTTGTTTGTTTTTTTTTTAATATTGAGCTGCATGAGCTGTTTATATATTTTGGAGATTAATCCTTTGTCCGTTGATTCGTTTGCAAATATTTTCTCCCATTCTGAGGGTTGTCTTTTCGTCTTGATTGTAGTTTCCTTTGCTTTCCAAATGCTTTTAAGTTTCATTAGGTCCCATTTGTATATTTTTGTTTTCATTTCCATTTCTCTAAGAGGTGGATCAAAAAAGATCTTGCTGTGATTTATGTCAAAGAGTGTTCTTCCTGTGTTTTCCTGTAAGAGTTTCATAGCGTCTGGTCTTACATTTAGGTCTCTATTCCATTTTGAGTTTATTTTTGTGTATGATGTTAGGGAGTGCTCTGATTTCATTATTTTACGTGTAACTGTTCAGTTTTCCCAGCACCACTTATTGAAGAGACTCTCTTTTCTCCATTGTATATCCTTGCCTCCTTTGTCGTAGATGAGTTGACCATAGGTGCGTGGGTTTATTTCTGAGCTTTCTACCCTGTTCCATTGATCTATATTTCTGTTTTTGTGCCTGTACCATATTATCTTGATTACAGTAGCTTTGTAGTATAGTCTGAAATCAGGGGGTCTGATTCCTCCAGCTCCATTGTTTTCCCTCAAGACTGCTTTGGCTATTCAGGGTCTTTTGTGTCTCCATACAAATTTTAAGATTTTTGTTCTAGTTCTGTAAAAAATGCCACTGGTAATTTGATAGGGATTTCATTGAATCAGTAGATTGCTTTGAGTAGTATAGTCATTTTCACAATATTGATTCTTCCAATCCAAGAACATGGTATATCTCTCCATCTGTTTGTGTCATCTTTGATTTCTTTCATCAGTGTCTTATAGTTTTCTGAGTATAAGTCTTTCACCTCCTTAGGCAGGTTTATTCCTAGGTATTTTATCTTGTTGCAATGGTAAATGGGAGTGTTTCCTTAATTTCTCTTTCTGATCTTCCATTGTTAGTGTGTAGGAATGCAAGAGATTTCTCTGCATTGCTTTTGTACCCTGCAACTTTACCAAATTCATTGATTAGCTCTAGTAGTTTTCTGGTGGCATTTTTAGGATTCTCTATGTATAGTATCATATCATCTGCAAACAGTGACAGTTTTACTTCACTTTTCCTATTTGGATTCCTTTTATTTCTTTTTCTTCTCTAATTGCTATGGCTAGGACTTCTAAAACTATGTTGAATAATAGTGGCGAGAGTGGACATCCTTGTATTGTTCCTGATCTTAGTGGAAATGCTTTCAGTTTTTCACCATTGAGAATGATGTTTGCTGTGGGTTTGTCGTATATGGCCTTTATTATGTTGAGGTAGGTTCCCTCTATGCCCACTTTCTGGAGAATTTTTATCATAAATGGATGTTGAATTTTGTCAAAAGCTTTCTCTGCATCTATTGAGATGATCATATGGTTTTTATTCTTCAATTTGTTAATGTGGTGTATCACATTGATTGATTTGCATATATTGAAGAATCCTTGCCTCCCTGGGTTATATTCCACTTGATCGTGGTGTATGATCCTTTTGATGTGCTGTTGGATTCTGTTTGCTAGTATTTTGTTGAGGATTTTTGCATCTATATTCATCGATTGGTCTGTAATTTTCTTTTTTGTAGTATTTTTGTCTGGTTTTGGTATCAGGGTGATGGTGGCCTCATAGAATGCATTTGGGAGTGTTCCTTCCTCCGCAATTTTTTGGAAGAGTTTGAGAAGGATGGGTGTTAGCTCTTCTCTAAATGTTTGATAGAATCACCTGTGAAGCCATCTGGTCCTGGACTTTTGTTTGTTGGAAGATTTTGAATCACAGTTTGAATTTCATTACTTGTGATTGTTCTGTTCATATTTTCTGTTTCTTCCTGGTTCAGTCTTGGAAGATTGTACCTTTCTAAGAATTTGTCCATTTCTTCCAGGTTGTCCATTTTACTGGCATAGAGCTGCTTGTAGTAGTCTCTTATGATGCTTTGTATTTCTGCGATGTCTGTTGTAACTTCTCCTTTTTCGTTTCTAATTTTATTGATTTGAGTCCTCTCGCTCTTTTCTTGATGAGGCTGGCTAATGGTTTATCAATTTTGTTTATCTTCTCAAAGAAACAGCTTTTAGTTTTATTGATCTTTGCTATTGTTTTCTTTGTTTCTATTTCATTTATTTCTGCTCTGATCTTTATGATTTCTTTCTTTTTACTAACTTTGGGTTTTGTTTGTTCTTCTTTCTCCAAGGTTCTTCCCTTTCATCACTTTAAATATATCACACCACTCCTTTCTGGCTTGTAGAGTTTCTGCTGAGAAATCAGCTGTTAACCTTATGGGAGTTCCTTTGTATGTTATTTGTTGTTTTGCCCTTGTTGCTTTCAGTAATTTTTCTTTGTCTTTGATTTTTGTCAATTTGATTACTATGTGTCTTGGCGTGTTTCTCCTTGGGTATATCCTGCCTGGGACTCTCTGTGCTTCCTGGACTTGGGTGGCTATTTCCTTTCCCATGTTAGGGAAGTTTTTGACTATAATCTCTTCAAATATTTTCTTGGTTCCTTTCTCTCTCTCTTCTCCTTCTGGGACCCCTATAATGTGAATGTTGTTGCATTTAATGTTGTCCCAGAGGTCTCTTAGTCTGTCTTAATTTCTTTTCATTCTTTTTTCTTTATTCTGTTCCGTGGCAGTGAATTCCACCATTCTGTCTTCCAGGTCACTTATCCGTTCTTCTGCCTCAGTTATTCTGCTATTGATTCCTTCTAGTGTAGTTTTCACTTCAGTTATTGTATTGTTCATCTCTGTTTGTTTGTTCTTTAATTCTTCTAGGTCTTTGTTCTTTAATTCTCCTAGGTCTTTGTTAAACATTTCTTTCATCTTCTCGATCTTTGCCTCACTTCTTTCTCCAAGGTCCTGGATCATCTTCACTATCATTATTCTGAATTCTTTTTCTGGAAGGTTGCCTGTCTCCACTTCATTTAGTTGTTTTTCTGGGGTTTTATCTTGTTCCTTCATCTGGTACAAAGACTTCTGCCTTTTCATTTTGTCTGTCTTTCTTTGAGTGTGGTTTTCCTTCCACAGGCTGCAAAATTGTAGTTCTTCTTGCTTTTGCTGTTTGTCCTCTGGCATTCACTCTCTATGCTAAAGAGAAAGCATATTGCTTATCTATTGTCATGTAATGGATTATCCTAAAACTTAGTAGCTTAAAAAAATATATTTTCTTTTCTCAGTTTCTGTAGTTTAGTAATTCTCTTGTGGCATAGCTGGCCCCAGTGCATTAGGTTCCTCACAGGTTGCAATCAAGGTGTTTGCTTGACTGGGGAAGGGTCTCCTTCCATGATCATTCACGTGGTTTTTGGAAGGATTCCGTTTCTCAGGAACTGCTAAAAAGAGTGCTCTGGTTTCTTGCATTTTACTGGTTAAATGTTACTTACAGTTCTTTGATAGATGGGCTTCTCCATAGGGCAGCTTGCAATATGGCAGCATGCTTCATCAGAGCAAGTAAGTTAGAAGAACTGGCCAGGCAGAATGGGTGAGCCAAGATGGAAGACAAAATCTTTCATAACCTCATTTTGGAAGTGACATCTCATCACTTTTACCATATTCAGTTTATCAGAAGCAAGTCACTAGATTGTTCCTGCATGCAAAAAGAAGGGATTACATAAAAACAAGAATACCAGAAGGTGGAAATCACTGGGAGCCATTTTAGAAGATGTTTATCATAGAAAGCTTCTCACATACTTCTAGTATTAGACATCTGCCCCAGTTTCTTTTAAAATAAATTGAAACAAGTTAGAAGGACTTTGAAATTACAGATACCATTAAGAATATCATGAACTAGTATTTTATTTGTGTTGACCACATGTATAGACACCCTACAAGGCTAATGAGAAATGTCTTTGCCATCTCTATCCAAATTTCAAGAGGTTTATATTATATAAATAATAAGCCATGGCACATGAGTTGGTAAATTTTTCATAGGGTCACATAGTAACAGATCTGAACAAGAAACAAGACATAATTTAGAATATTCACATTATATAGATGAGAAAAACACATAGGTATCCCCAGAGAAATCAAATTTCCCATTGTCTAGAATTTTCAAATTTGAGGCAGAACTAGTACTAGAACCCGGGTCTCTTTAAATTGCAGTGTTTTTCTTTTTCTATGATATTACAACACTTTGTTGTGCTTTAAAGACCAAAATGGACACTGAAATCCCACAGTATTCATTTCTTTCTGGGTACAGACTGAGGAAAGGAAAGGCAAATATGTGACGTAAAACTATGTGAATAAACTGTTCTATTTGCTAATGTTGTTATTCTGATATTTTTGATAGAATTTACTTTCAGTCAGAATACATTCACATTATTTATTCTGAGAAATGCATTAAAGTAAAATGAAAATTTGTGGACCCTTAAACTGGAATAATGAGCTAATTCGGTCTATGCATAAGGAAAGTCAGGTACACATTCTCAAGGTTACTGTCTCACAGACTTCAATATTTTACTGCTTAAACCAGAAGATTTCTTCATGAGGACTATTGATAAATCTGTAACAAAGCACACCTACATACAGACACACACACGCACACACTTTCAGGGTAGCTAAAATCACCACTATTCTAAACTATTTTGTTCATAACAAAGATGTCATATCCAAATGGGTAATTTCCACCACTTGAAAGTGATACTTGACGTGCATTTCTCAAATCATTAAACTGGTTTGTATAGGGTGAAGACAAGAGAAGTAAAAGTATGTGAAAAGTGCTAAGAAGAGGTTGCAAATATAGATGCATGTTAGCACATCCATTCCAGTAATCACTTTCTAAAGTGACTTAACATGTCTGTTTGGTGCATGATGGTCAAGTTAAACTTTAAAGCAGGCACAGATCTCCTTATCAGTGAGCAAGGGGTTTGGAGTGACAATTCAATATACGGTGTTATATTTTATTTATAATTCACAAATGGCTTTGAAAATTTGACTTTACCCTTTTTACTAGTTCCTGTCAGTTTCCAGTACAGCTGATGTCTAAAGGGCAAATTGGATACCCTCAGTAAAAAATAACTGTTTGCTACATCCACCTTTGATGATGTCCCCAGCTTATCAGACAAATATGGACCTTCTTGCTTCTAAAGGTCAAATCATAGAGCTCTGTGTCTTGCTGTTGGATATGAATGATGCCTTTATTTTAAAACCTTAATTAGCTCTTAATCCATACTTTTTTTTTTTTTAGCTTTTTTTTCCTTCTTCCAAAATTCTAAAATTTGGACGCATCCAATTCAAGCCAAATTTCATAAATACTGCACTGAGTTTTGGGAAAATAGGGACAGCGGTTTAACATGATGAGGGGCCTGGCAGGAAACAGAGGCACACTCAAGAGAAATAACCAAGGGAGCTGAATGAAAGGAGTATATGCAAAGGCAAAGACAGAGTTAATGGAAACAACAAGATGATGAAACACATATAGGCAAGCAGCAGGAGGTGTTTCTTAGCACTTCTAGACCTAAAGGTGTAGGGGAGGGATTGTGTCATGGATTGAACTGTGTCCCTCCAAAAAGTATAAATTGAAGTCCTAACCTCCAGTACCACAGAACATGACCTAATTTGGAAATAGTGTCTTGGCAGATGTAATTAGTTAAGTTGAGGTCAGGTTGGAGGAAGGGTGAGCCCCTAATCCACTGTGAGTGCTGTCCTTATAAAAAGATGGCCATGTGGAGACAGAGAGACATGAGGGGGCAGGCTACAGGGAGAACATCATATGACGAGGAAGGCAGAGATTGGAGTGATGCATCCATAAGCTAAGGGATAGCATGGAGTGACAGGGGGTATGAAGAAAGGATTCTTTCCTTCAGGTTTCAGAGGGACCATGGGCCTGCTGATACCATGATTTCAGACTTCTAGCCTCCAGAACTGCGAGACAATACATTTTTGTTTTAAGTAGCCCAAATTACGGTATTTTGTTATGGCAGCCCTAGGAAACTAATATAGTTTGGTTACTGTAACTCAGTTACGGTGTACCTCTGGGAGATAGGAAGGCTTATTATAGGAACAGTGGTCTTTGATAGAGGAACACATGGTCTAGTGGGGCAGCAGGAGGGATAATAAATATTCTGACCCATCTCTTCATCGTTTTCTCATGTCCTGTCCATTCCTTGCATTGGCTGAATCTAATAGGAAGCTGGGAACAAGGATATCTGGTTAATGTAGACTAACAGGTCAGCCTCCCAGGTCCCAAATAAGGGTGGAGAAGGATGGAAAAGGGTCTGGAGAAAGTAAGATTAAGAGTATGAAAAGTAGATGGCTCCTAAATGGAACAACGTTATCAATAATACCCTCCAAAAATAAATAAACAAAACCCTTGAATACTTTAGCATTGTTTCAGTATTACACACATTGCTTTCCTTAAATTATGGGTTTTAAGACAAACTGTGTGTGAGCCACTGCTTTGGGTGCTTAAATGCAAAGATAAACCAGAAGATCAAGGCCTTTGTCACCATGAAAGTTATATTCTAGAGAGAAATGGCCACTAGACAAATAATTATACCAACAGTTAATTAAAATTATTATCAGTGCTATGAAAGAGGAATTCAGAGAATTATGAAGATTTGTGCATAGGTCTGTAGATTTAAGAATCTGTAACACTGCCTACACAGGTTGCTTCAACGTGACATCCAGGGTCAATGGTCCTGGCCCAGAACTATAATACACACACACACACACACACACACACACACACACACACACACACTCTCTCTCTCTCTCTGTCTCTCTGTCTCTCTCTCTCTCAGAAAAGACAGGAACAGAGTCAGGGAAATTAAAGATCAAGGGGACCTTAACACCACAGGAAGAAAATAACACATATCAAACACAGACACATTTCTTTCTTTTAACCAAGTGTGATTGACACATTCCTCATTCTATGAGGAAATTATAAGTTCATTTCAGAACCACACTCAGTAATATTGGGTAGCTTGCGCTGCATTGTAATGTTGAGGTATAGAACTTGAAGAGAGAGATTTCCCTAGTTCTCACACTAGTGTGTAAGTGTAATTACTCTCAGCTTTTCTATCTCTGGCTCAAAAAATCTGGCCTGGATTTACTGCCCCCAATTCTGTTCCTTCTAAAACTGTTGATTTTAAGTTTCTTGTTGCTGGGCAAATTTTAGCATTTCTGAGTATACCCCATTACAAAAGCACAAAGTAGGCACTCAGCTAATGTTAGTTGACTGTGAATCTGAAAAAGGACTATACAAGAAACTACATAGAAAATAAGAAAAATACATGTTTTTGCTTTTGCCAGCAGCTGTTCCCCTTTCCATCTAGATTTCAAGAACTAATTTAATGCCCCTTGGCAGATAATACATGATAAAATAAAGCCAACAGTCAAGAAAAGAGTTCACCATGATAATGTGGTAGAATAAAAAGAAAGCCAATTACATAACTAGAAGAAAAGGTATAAATGTGCCAATTTGAACAGTAACCAGTGTAAGTAATGTATAGCTTCAGTAACCTAATATAAATAAGGCAAAATCGATATTGCTGAAATCAGCATATATTATAAAAATAATCATATTTTATTACTAATCCTAATAACTACTACGCATTTATTTGGAATTTTAGTGTACTGTGTTTAATAAAATATCAGAGATTTCATGATTTTTATGAAGTACTCCATCATGTTAATATTACATCCCTTTCCTATAATTTGAAATAATTACCAACTATGTCCAAACTACATTTATGTGAGTAAATCCAACACCTTTGTGAGGCTGAAAGCTTTGCCACATTTTCTACCACTTTTGAAATGTCAACTTTCTGATTTAATTTGTTAATTCATTGGAAAAAATATCTTAGGACATGAAAAGTGAAACAGACAGTTTATCCTGTCCTTTTGATGACTGTATTCTATGCAACTCATTTACTTGCAAAGCATTCCCCATAGTCATTTTTCTTTTCCTTGACCACTAATCCCACTTTAGGGCAGATTCTTTCTTGCAATCATCCAAAGTACTTCAGTAATCTCCTAACTTCATTTCCTGTGTTCAGGAACTTGGTACTAAAATCCAGGCTTCATATGGTCACCAGATTTATCTTTGACAATGTCACTACATATTCAAATACTATAAAAACATCTCACCACCTGGTGAATGGTATCTAATCCCGTTAGAATGCAGTCAAGAATATAAAGTTCTTACAATCACCTTGGCAAAGCTTCAGTCAAGGCCAAACACCTGTGGTAAGACTGTCCAGTATTGTGTTGAAACCCTAAGCCTGCCTCTTAGTTGCTTTTTGATCTTTTCAAATATCCCCGTTTCATAAAATGTATAGAATTCCTGTTTTTATTGTTGTGAAGATTAAGGGAGACAAACATGGTAAGCGTCCAATAAATGTTTGTTTCTGTTATCATTCAAGCATTTTTATCTGCAGGCTTCTATTCATGGTGTTATATCCAGTTTCAATATCATCCTATATTCCTTCCTGCCACAATTTTATACTCTATTTAAGACTCGGATCTGGTTCTTCCCAGTCAAAGAAGAATGTCCCAGTATTAATGCTCTGATTCATTCTCTGAATTTTTTTCTAAAATTTTGTTCATGCTGTTAGTTCCCAAATATGCTTGTGTAGCAGCAGCTCTTAAGGAAGTGGTTTACTTTTCTTTAACAAGCTTTGTGTTGCTTCACGTGTTATGGAGAGGAATTATTGGGGATTTAAAAATTTTATGTAAATTTTATATATGTATATATATATATATATATATATATATATATATATATATATATTTGGGAAAATTAACTAATATCTCTGGTCTCAGTTTCTTTTTCTGTGAGAAGGGGATACTAGACAGCTCTAAGGCTATGCACAAGGCTGGAAAAAGAGGGCAAGCTCTGTGAAGTGGTAGTGTCTGTACTTGGCTAGGTAACTATTCAGCAATTTCTCTTTTTTTTGCTTCTGTTCATGACACAACTATCATTTTTTTAAAACTTTAAATCTTTATTGATTCACTGTTTCCTCACCTACCTATTGTGTGGCAAGTATGTCTTAAACAAAGCAAAAGATCTAGAAATGATACCACAGAGACACTTAACCCCCATGGCTGACAGGGCTGCCCGTTGATTTCAAGTTATAGCTGACACTTCTTTTTCCATTTCCTGTTAGAGAATTTCTGTCCATATGGGGACATTAGAAAGTGATGGATATTAAACTCTCCCTCCCAGGAACCTGGGTTATGTGTTTCACATCCATCATTCACAGACTATTAGTACTCAGAGTCTTCAATGGTAGAATGAAGTACATGAGATCTGCTATTAAATTATTTCTGATAATATAAAAGGCAAAGTGGGGAATGGAAGGAAGCTTAAAATATATAGTGATCTCCGGGTACATAATCCAGTGACAATTTTTTTAAAGTACGACTTAGTATAATGGGCCTATATTCATCATGTTAATTTTAACTTACAGAAGAATGACTGAAAAGATATGCAAGGATACCATCAAACTTCATAAAATTTAACATTATTTCTGAAGTGGTTACTTTTTATTTTATTATTATTATTTTAAAAACTTTTATTGGAGTATAGTTGATTTACAATGTCATGTTGGTTTCAGGTGTACAACAGAGTGAATCAGTTATACATATACATATGTCCACTCTTTTTTAGATTCTTTCCCCATATAGGTTATTACAGAGTATTGAGTAGAGTTCCCTGTGCTATTCAGTAGGTCCTTACTAGCTTGAAGTGGTTATTTTTATAGAAAAATAAGTGACTAATTTTGCATTTTAACAAGTTGTTAAATATGTATAGGTTATTTTTGGCAACTGAAGCAAAATTTATAACATTCTCTGATGTGGTTCTAAATGTACGTGGAGTAAATATTTAAGAAAAATTATATTAAAAATGAAGGGTAAAGAGACTTAAAGGAAGGTAAGGTTTATATGCTTTGTGAGAATTGGTAAAATGATGATACCATAGACTGTGATAAAATATGTGTGTGTATATATGTGTATATAATGTAATATTTACATTCAGCAACCACTAAAAAATCTGTACAAAGAGAGAAAACTCAAACACTATAGAGAAATCAAAATGGACTTCTAAAAATTTTCCAGTAACCCATAAGAAAACAGGAAAAAGAAAAGAGAAAAATAAAAAAGAGAGAGCCAATAGAGTCTAAAAATAAAATGGTTTTCCGTATCAATAATTAAATTAAAATGATCTAAATACACCAATTAAAAGACAAAGATTGGCACAAGTGGATTAAAACACAAAACGCAACTATCTGGTATGTTCAAAAAACTTATTCATATATAACATGATAGGCAGTCTGAAACTTAATGGATGAAAGGAGACATATCATCCAAACATTAATCTGATCAAAACAGGAGTAGGTATATTAATATCTAATAAAGTAGACTTCAGAGCCAAAAAAGTTACCAGGGACAGAGAATGACATTATATAATGATAAATGGGTCAATCCATCAAAAAGAACAATTCTGGGACTTCCATAGTAACACAGTGATTAAGAATCTGCGCTTCCAATTCAGGGGGCCTGGGTTTGATCCCTGATCCAGGAACTAGATCCCACATGCATGCTGCAACTAAGAGTTCACATGCCACAACTAACCAGCTGGCACGCCGCAACTAAGGAGTCTGCCTGCCACAACTAAGACCCAGCACAACCAAATAAATAAATAAATATTAAAAAGGCATAGCAATTCTAAATGTGTATGCAGCAAACAACAGAGCAGCAAAATAGGTGAAGGAAAAACTGATAGAACTGGAAGGAGAAATAGATAAACCTACAATTATAATTTGAGATTTAAATAGCCCTAACTCAGTTAATAAAACAACTAGACAGAAAAGCTGCAAAGTTGTAAAGAATGATGTCATCAACCAACAAGATCTAACTGACATTTGTAAAACACTCCATTCAATGGATTCTTTTCAAGTTCCAACAGAACATATTATGAATTATAAAATAAATCACAACAGATTTAAAAGAATTGAATCATGCAGTGTATGTTCTTGAATCACAATAAAGATAACAGGAAAATATTCAAACATTTGGAAACTAAATTTTAAATGATTCCTTTATGAAAGTAGTAATCTTAAAGGAAACTTAAAAAGTATATTGGACTGAATGAAATTGAAAATACAACATTAAAGCATAGCTAAAGCACTGCTGACAAGAAATTTTATAGTATTATATTCATACATTAGGAAACAGGAAAAGTTTCAAATAAATAATCTAACCCTCACCCTAAGATACAAAAAAAAAAAAAAAGAAAGAAAATCAAATAAACAAATAGATGAAAAAGCAAATAGATGAAAGCAAAAGCAAATAAATGAAAAATATAATAAAGGTAAGATCCAAAGTCAATGATGTTGAAAGCAAAAAATCAATAGAGAAAATGAATAAAACAAAGAGCTGATTCTTTGGAAAAAATTAACAAAATTTCAAATCTTGAACAAGTGTGATAAAAAGAAAAAAAAAGAGAATGTATAAATTACCAATATCTGGAATAACAGGGATCAGTAGTGACTGATCCTGCAGACCACAGTAGGATGAGGAATACTCTGTAAACTCTATGCACATAAATTTCATCTTAGATGAACTAGACCAATTTCTTAAAAGACACAAACTATCATAACTCACTCAATATGAAATGAATAATTTAAATAGCCCTCAATCTATTAAGGAAATTGAATTTAAAATGAAAATCTCCCAAAGTATAGAAATCACACCAAGAAGTTTTCACTAGAGAATTCTAGCAAATGTTAAAGAAAAATTAACACCAATTCAGAAAGTGAAAGAGTGCAATTCCCAATTCATTTCACGAAGCTAGTGTCACTCTAATAAAAAACAAAAACAAGCAAAAAAAACACAGTACAAAATAAGAAAATTATAGACCAATGTCCCTTAATAATATAGATGGAAAAATGTTTAAGTAACTATTAGAAAATAGAATTTAGAAATATGTGAAAAGAATTATACACAGTAATTGTGGGATTTATTTCTGTGATGCAAGTCCAGTTTAGCATTCAAAAATTAAGCAAAGTAATCCACCGTGTTAACAGACTAAAAAAGAAAAATCACATGATTATGGTAAACAGTGTAGCAAAAGCCATTTTACAAAATTGAACACTGTTCATAATAAAAAGCTCAGAAAATTAGATAGGGGGCACTTCCTCAGTTTGATAAAGAGCATCTGCAGAATGCTGCAACTAACATTATACCTAATGATGTTCAGGCATAAGGCAATGATAAGCACTGTTATTTAGCATAGTGCTGGAAGTTCTAGCCAGTGCAGTAAATAAGAAATGGGAATAAAAGTTATGCGAATTAGAAAGGAAGAAATAATTCTTACTGTATTTGCAGATGACATGACTGTGTGCATAGAAAATCCCAGGGAACCTTCAAAAATTTTTTTTAGGAATAATAAGTAATGTCAGTAAGGTAACAGGGTATAAGATAAATATACATATATCAATTGTATTTCTATAGCAATGAAGATGTATATACCAGAATTAAAAATACAGTACTATTTATAATCACTCAAAAAATGAAATAATTGAGATGTAAATATAACAAAATGTATATGGGACTTTGTTGTTGAAAACTATAAAATACTAATGAAAGAAATTAGAGAAGATTTAATTAAATAGTTATACTATATTAATGAGTTGGAAGACACAATGCAGTAAAGATGTCATTTCTCCCCAAACTGATACACAGGTTAAGTGCAATTCCTATCAACATTCCAGCAAAATGTTTGTAGACATAGCTTTATTATTTAAAATTTATATGAACAAGCAAAGGAACTCAAAAGGATAAAAGTTTCGAAAAAGAAAAAGTGGGAGGACTCAGTCTACCTGATTTAAATGCTTATTAGATAATTATAGTAGTCAAGAATATGTGGTATCATTAGAAGGAAAGACACATAGATCAATGGAATGGAATAGAGAGCCAAGAAGTAGACCTACCCAGATTTGCCCATCAGATTTTTGCAAAAGCAATTCAGTGGAGGAAAGATAGACTCTCAACAAAATGATGCTGAAGCAGTTGGGCCACCCATAGGTGAAATAATCAACCTCAGTGTAACTCTCACATCTTGTACTAAAATTAACTCAAAATGATTATGTTCTTACTGTAAAAATAATTAACTCTATTTTGAAAAGTAGGACGAAGTCTTAAGTATCTAGGGCTAGGCAAAGGTTTCAGTCCATGTCTCCTAAAGGTCTTATATCCAAAATATAAAAAGAACTCTTAAAACTCAGCAATAAGAGAGCAAACAACCCAATTTAAAAACTGGGAAAACAATATGAGCATATATTTCGTTAAGGAAGATATACAGATGGCAAATAAGCATATAAAAAATGTTCAACTTCATGTGTCCTTGGAGAATTTCAAATTAAAACAATGAGATGCCACTATACACCTATTAGCATGGCTGTTACCCAAAAAACTGACAATAGCAAGTGCTGGTGGGGGGTATTAAGCAGAAGGAATCCACATTCATTGCTGGTGGGATGCCACCACTTTGGAAGATAGTTTGGCCATTTCTTACAAAGCTAAACATAGTCTTAGCATATGACCCAGCAACCATGCTTACTGGTGATTTACCGGAATTAGTTGAAAACTTATGTCCACACAAAAATTGCACACAAATGTTTGTAGTTGTTTTATTCATAAGTACCCTCAACTGGAAAAACAATCAAGATATTCTTCAATAGGTGAACAGATAAACTGTGGAACTGTGGAACATCCAACCAGTGGAATATTATTCAGTAATAAAAAGAAATGAGCTCTCAAGCTATGAAAACACATGTAAGAACCTAAAATAAATATTGCTAAGTAAAAGAAACCAGTCTAAAAACACTGTATAATGTATGATACCACTGTATGACATTCTGGAAAAGGCAAAACAGTAAAAATATCAGTGGCTGCCAGGGTTTGGTGGAAGTGAGGGATGAATAATTGGAGCACAGGGGATTTGTTGGGGGACCGTGAAACTCTGTACGATCCTGTGCTGGTGGATACATGCCATTATATGTTTGTTTAAATCTATAGAATGTATAACACAAAGAGTGAACCCTAATGTAAACTATGTACTTTACTTAATGTATTGAAATTGGCTCATCAATTTTAACAAATATATCACACTAATGCAAGATTTTAGTCACAGGGGAAACTGTATGGGGGAGGAGGTATGTGAGAACTTTGTCCTATCTGCTCAATTGTTCTGTAATGTCCTCTAAATATTAAATATTATTAATTGAAATAAAATGCAAGTCACATTAGTCAGCTTTGCCTTCCTGCGAAGCAGTGCATGAAAGGTAATAGAGAATTGCAGGGTAAATCTTCCCCATAGTAAGAACTAGGCTGCAGTAAGAAAGAATCAATATTAAGCAAGGGAGGAGAAGGAGGAGTGGATTTTGAACTAAAATTATTAAATACTTGTCGGGGGGCTCTCTGTTACTTTGATAACTTGTAACAAATGATAATGCAAGTGTAGAAGGCCTCCTTATTTTAGATATTAACTAAAGATTAATTAACTTCTCTGACTAGCTCATAAACAATGACTTCATATAAGCAATTGATTTAAGAACTAGGAGAAGAAAGACCACATGTGCTGCTGGTGCAGTTTAGAAGCTAGAAGACTTGGGTGCTAGTCAGCAGATTTAGGGTCTAGCATCATGTTCATCTGTGAGATCTTAAGTCATTTAAAGTTTTGGGACTATAAAATAAAAGGTTGATATAGAATTTATATTTTGCAAATGTTTCACCATAAAGATGTTTTTATTACCTTTTACCAACTCATGTTTTACTTTTTCCTAGCTAGTGAACTGTATTTTAAATCAATGTCTACTTTTCTCCATTCTTATTTTTTAAAAGCATGCACATATATCATTCAGAACATTTAATTACCATGAGATACATAACCAGAGTTTCCATATTGAATTGATATAATTTCTTCCCCCAAATTTGGAAGATGCTATTTTATTTAACCCATGTAACTATATTGTGATTCTCCCCTAGGCTTTAAAAAATACTGACAATTTATCCTGGGAATTGCATTTACTTTATTGGATTTTTATGAAGATTAATGAACAGTTGCTAACTTTGCAAACAGTTTAACCAGTCACTGAAGCCAACAGGAATTTTAAATATTGAGAATTCTGTTATCATCATCATAATCATTACTGTCGCCACCACCACCATAGTCATTCTCCTCCTCCTCATCATCACCATCGTGTATTATTTTTCTCTCATTCTGTTTCATGAACAGTCAAGCATAGAGAGATTTTCACATAACTACACATCCTGCTTTATCTCTGATAAAACCAGATCACTGTTTTTCTACACTTAATGTTTACTTCTTTAAGACTAAGCTTAAAAAGTCACCACCTTTGAATAATGTTGTCCTGCCCCTCCTAAATACTCCCAGAGCACTCCAAGTTTTTCTTTCTCATATCTGTTGATGAAAAATTAGTGAGTCAATCTAAGAAAGAAGTGAAAAATTTTATTTGAGCTAAATTTGAGGATATAATCCGGGAAGAGCATCTTAGAAACTCTGAGAACTGTTCTGCCTATTAGAAGTCAAAACACAGTTATATAAGTTTTTTGAGACATCAGATGACATATTATTGACAGTTTGCATAATCCAGATCTAAGCATCATTGTGGTGGGTCATGTGACCCCTTATAAGATCAAGAGGGAATGTTATCTTTTAAGGCATTGTCTTGTTGATGCTACGAGGATGTTGCTCTTTATGGTTGAACAGATATTCCTGCCAATGGGGGAGGTCTGGTCCATGCATAATGAGGATACACAATGCAGAGTGGGGGGAGGGGGAGGCCAAAGGGCAGAGAAGAATTTTTATGTTTACATTTTTCTTGTCTTGACATAAAATATGAATTTTATTTCACATATCTTTCAATGGTTTAGTTCAAGAAATGCATGCGAGTACTAACTGTCAAGCTTGTGCTAGTCGCTGAGATAGCAGGGTATATATATCACCATATATATTGTTATAATCATATATAGACTTTTAAGAGATTGTGGTCCAATATTAATATCTCATCCACACGAGTACTTTGTTAAAACTCCAAATGATCTGTTCTAGAAACTGGAATTAGAACATTACATTTTATTTCTTATCTCACTGTCTTCCTCCTGTATTTACTATTTAGTAGGTCCTCACAAATGCTTGTGTATTGACAGAGGAATGGAAGATGTACTACTGTCTTTCCTTTATAAACACCTTCCTTTAAAGAAATTAAGAGAAAGTAATTTCTTATACCCAGAGTGTCAGAAAATTATGCCTCTCCCTTATACATCTATTCCAGAAAGTAACATCCTGGGTATCCTCTTACAGTGAACGTCTTCAACTCCTCACCGAAGAGGTTTTCGCCATTTGTTTCTATTTCCTCTGTTTTTGCTATTAAAAGTACAGCCTCTGGAGTCTGCTTGAGATTAGCAGGGGCTCCTTGTCCAGCTTTTGATTGTG